>NC_051137.1:16290772-16660009 GCF_014839805.1 Manduca sexta | reverse complement strand
TTCCTCACTATCTGCCGCACTACATCTCCGCAGCGCAGCAGATCCTCCCTGGAGATCACGCGGTCCTCGTCGACCTGCATGATCTCCTCGCCAGCCACCGGGGACTTGCGAAATTGCGCCGCCAGATCCTCCTCCATCTGCCTCTTGGCCAGCTGTCGCTTCTGCGCGTCCAGCTCTTTACGGGTCTTTTTAAGGCGCGTAGAAGTCGTAGGCGGACGTCCTCGCCCCGACTGTCCGTCGTTAAAGCTTTGGGGAGAGGCTCGTCCGTCTCCGAGGACGTCCTCCAAAACTTTTCACCTCGGGCCGACGAGACATTCTCGCTCGACTCCGAGTCTCCGGCGTAATTCTGGCCCACTACGGCCTCAACGGGTTTCCCGCCCACACCTGCTGCTACCTCCTCCGCCTCTCCAGCCGGAACTGGAGTAGGCAACCTCTCCAGCACCACAACCGCCTTCTTTTTTAAAATTGTTTTACTAAATGGTTCCATTTTTGTTCCCACGAGTATGGGGGAAATAAAAGTCCGCCCAGGCAGTGCCCCCTGTACCTGGGTAAGCCTAGCGTAACCCGCCAAGAGGGTCGGCCTGTACTCTGGCGGGGGTCGCACTCGAGACCGAACTACCCATCGGCCATGCATCCCCTCGCGGTGCGCCGCCGCTTGGGATTCGGGGTAATTTTTTATAGAGGTTTTTCGTCCTCGCAGTCCGGGCGGTTAAGCCAAGACCCTCGGTCCGGCAGGAGCGCGAGACATAACCACCGACCTCCATACCGGATTACGATCTGCGACGGAGACAGCGGAAGAGAGAATCCCCCCTGCCTGCTCGGGGCGGGGTAAGCGCACACCGAGCCCGTCGACACCCCCGGACAGAACCGGGAGCCGCCCGAGATGGGCCCACCTCGTCCGAATCGGACGACGTCCGCCGCAAGGGGCGACGACCGCCATCCAACTCCATTGTCAGGATATTGGCCGTCGCGCCGACCAGCTCGATCGACGCGCCGTTGCCCAGGGTGCACCACGAGGAGGTTTCCTGACCTAGCACCCCAAGCACCGAACATCCTGCTATAACTTATTACAACCCTAAATATATATCTTACGCTAACATATCTTCTAAGCGTTATGGAAGAAACGACCCATTCTATTACGTGGAGATTCACCTTTACTTCAATTATGAATCTCACAATAATGTTTCCGTAAGTAGTATTGTCAAATATAATAAAAAATAAATAAAACAGAAATGTCTATGGTGATTAAACACCTTTCTTTGAAAAAAAAATGTACAGATTGATTTATGAGATACCTGTGGCAAGGCGTCCATACAACCTGATACCTACCGGCTTCCACCACTAAACAAATCAAATTGTAATGTTATAATACACGAATAATTTTAAATTTTCCATAGACCTCTAATACTTATTCAATACTTAGATACATTTTTTGAATACCATAATACATTCACAGGTTCACTTCTACTTTTACGAGTTCTTGAGCAACACTTACAGAAGAGGGTTCGTCGAAATGCATTTCAAATTGTGTGATTTGATACACAAAGACAAATTCTTCGGCAGTACGATAAAACAAGGAAAACTTTTGAGGCCATGCCCTTATCCTGCGGTAAGTTGAGCTCACATAAAATACTGGAATCGGAATTAACAAGTATAGTCGATGGTGGTAAAATACTTGTTTCCTGCAGGACACAGAAAGTTGTCATACCTGAGGCCGCATCCAAGATGCCTGTCTACAATCTTGAACGCTTACGTTAACTAAGAAAATGACATATCCATATCGATTATAATAATAAATGTAATTGCAAAAGAAATAATGTGTTATTGTGAAACGTCTAAATAATTTTAAACAAATAAAGAAATCATTTTTCCTCTAACCTTAAATTAACTACATGTAGTAGAATCATGCGTGTCATTCGCTTTTATTTGCTCCTAAATAGATCAATGAGAATCATTAAAAAATATATCAGTAGTCACCTAAACCCGGCCCAGGCGGAGAGAGAGAGTCATGACGCTAATGACCCTCACTCTGGATCCGCCATAGACAAGCGGTTTATTACCATTCCCACCCGTGTTTAATTTGTCAAACTAGTGATAAACCGAATTTCACCTTCATAGCACCTATGTACCAATATTACCTCTTATATGTAAATTTATAGTAAAGTTTTCAGCGGCCTCTCTTTCTTTTTATATTTCCAGGGCGCTTACGATATGTACAACATGACGATACCGATAACACAGATCCCCAGATCGTTCCCGTTTACAAAAGGCAGAATATATTGCAACTTTACTGCTACGGCCACTGACGATATCATTGGCTCGGGGTATATAGATATGGAAATAAAAAGCTCACATCAAAAGAAAAATTTAATTTAATTTATTTAATAAATTAAGACGCAAAACAGATTACAATCAAAATTAAAGCTAATTATAAAATATACAAGCATAAAAACAAGATTGTATTCCTAAACATTGCGCCCTTATACTAGTTAATTACTTAAAGAATAAAACATGAAGATATTAATATTATTAACACTTAGAAATATTAAATTAGTACATAGCAACACGGGTTCACTCACGTATTCGTAGTCGGAATCGCCGACCAGTTTAAACCTATGAAGGTGACCTCATGAGCGAGTGCTGAGAGGCCTCCGAGACGAGACATCCCTCAGTACTCGCCCATGAAGATGTCTTACTTAATAGTTTGAAGCTGGTCGGCGAATCCGACTTTGAATACGTGCATGAATTTTATTGATTTCGAAGATTTTTTTATTAACCTGTTTATGCACTATGAGTAGAGTTCTGCAGTATCAGAGCGATGCCGAAAGAACGGGTGACCGTCTTGACACATTTTATGCATGCAATGTGACAGCGCTGACTCTTCATATTTCAGCCCTCCCATCGCTCCTCTACGGCAGGATCCAACTAATTACTTAGTTACTTAGCACGCCTATAGTGACCACGTTGTCATTGGAAAACTACAATAATTGATTATAATCTATATCGACATTTTTTTTTCGAGCTAAGTTTATTAAATATGTAAAGGTAGCACTGTTTTCTATGTATTTTAACCTTGTTAAAAAATTTCGAAAGTAAAGTTAATTAGCTTTTCAACCTTCGATGTACACATATACATATATAATAATATCTTAAATTTAACGGCTGAATTAGGAACACTGGAAAAGTACGTCATAAATACATCACAATATCTATGTTCTAAATAAAATAAACATGAAGTAGTCTTTTCTTGTTCTCTTTCACATCACACACTGTACACCACTTATCCCTACCTACACAGGTGCAAAGTTTCGCCGTCCGTACCGTAAAAGTGACTGTTGGTGCATTCCATTCACCATGATTGCGGCACAGTACCCATCGGATTTGCCCAGCCCTATTTGATCTATATAATTATCTTGTATAAGTGATGTATTTTTTAGTTTACATCACCATTGTGGTTTAAGTTATTAATGGTTATGCAGTAATGACATAGCCGGATAATAGTGCAAAATATATAAATATATGGGAGCACCTTAAGATTTGGAAAAAATATATATTCAAAAGAATATACCTCCAGATTGGTTCCATAGAATTTTTACATTTATACGGTAAGGTCCGGTGGTCGGCAGTGTATATCCAGTTCAGGCCGGCATAATTATATCGACTGGCAAGGAGTACCAATGTCTGAGTATAAAATAAAAATAAACATACCTACTACAAAATTTTATCTCCGAATAGGTAGGCAGATGTGCGACCATAGCAGCACCCACTTCTCACCGTCTATTCTGTCCCATTATGTGATAGAGGGTGAACCAACTAAAAATTAATCAATTAATGTTACCGATGTTAACTTATAAAGTTTTCATTGAATATCCGACCATCCGTCATAGTCCACAGGGACTATACAATATCCTTATGATCCAAGCTAATTATATTCACGCAAGTTGCGCAACCCAAAGTTGCGCAAAACTTCTGTTTAGGCACAAAGGGGAGCGAGGGGCAATTTGTCACTCCGACCCTAAATAAATGACGACTATCGCCTGCCCCTGTCCACTGATAATGCTTTTGTTAAATTAAACACAACTTTCGTAACCTGCCTGATTTGTTCAAATATTTTGTCAAATCGGAAATGAAATCTCGATCTCGAAAGCAGATAAATAACAGGAAACAGAAGGCAAGGCAAAACATAAGATGGGAGGATGATATCAAAATAGCAAGCCAACATGGCAAAAAAGCAGCAAATAGAAAATTATGGAAAACTCCAGGGAGGCCTATGCTAAGGGGCTGAAACAAAATTATAGGTACTAGGCATTCAATGTTGGCGATACAAAAGGCCCTCTCAACTATTGTCGAGAAGAATAACCTACAAATTTTGAAATTCCAACATTTTATTTACGTGCTCAGCAAAGTGACTTCACTGCACCTGATGGTAAGTGGCGTGGGGTCTTATAGAATGTCGACTGACGAGAGATGATTACCCCTCGGCAGTCGACACACGACCTGCCTGCCTGTTGGATATACTCGTACACAGGCTGATCCCGGAACGCGACACGTACGTAAAGCTATGCGAGTTGCACCTAGTGGCAGTCGCTATAGCCAACGCAAAAGCAACAAACAATGAACACATAAAGAAATATTTAATCTGTGCGAGCAATCTAAGCTTAGTTTTTTACTGCCACAAAATCTCTATCTCTAGTCATTGACTACAATGTCCTTCAAACCGCATGTCCGTGTTTGCATAATGCTTAGCGACAGGAATAGACATGTGTGTATCAACATGGGGCCGTTCAAGTACGTAATCATCAAAAAGGATGGAGGTTTTGTATTGCTTAGATTGTCGCAGAGTGCGGATGTGTAGCACTAATCATAGTGAATTATTGTGATATAAGAATCATTATATTACATTACACCTACTACTGTGTTGGCGTATTACTACACACTTCTCATACTTCTCACAGTAGCACCAAACTATAATACCTTAAATGTAAAAATCGCTGATACCAAAGTTTCAAAAGCGCGTAATACTTCATCAGATAAGTCACAGTACGCAAGGCAGAATCTAAAAGCAAGGCGTTGTGTCAAGAGGCCGGCGAAAAAATATGAGCCGGGAGTCCGCTATCCTTCTACGGAGGAACTACTAAATATATTATAGTATACGCTAGCTTGTTACGACATTTGGTAGTTCTCTTGTTTGGGTGAATGGAGAATTCAAGTATTCATTTTACAAGATATTTGTATTTTACGTTTACCCCCTTGTAAGCAAACGTAAGCAAAGCTCTTCCCTTCTCCTGTCTTCCTACACTACTATGGGTTCAAAATCTGATTAAATTGCTTCATTATTATTTAATTACCAAAAATTACAAAAATAATGAAATAGATATTGCTGACGTAATCATTGTTAGACCCTGCATGTAATCGAACATAAGCAAAGCAAGACCCCAACCTTTTTAATGATTACTTACTTGAACGGCCCCATGTAGATACACACGTCTATTCCTGTCGCTAAGCATTGTGCAAATGTGGACATGTGGTTTGAAGGACATTGTAGTTAATGACTAGACACTGTGAGACTTAATTTGATGGCTGTTGAAAAACTAAGCTTAGATAGCTCGCACATATGAGATATTTATTTATTTTTGTGTGTTCATTGTTTATTACTGGTGCGATGCGGTCGCTATAGCGACCACCAGGTGGTAAAACCCGCCATAGTGGCCCACGTAAGTATGTCGCGTTTCGGGATCAGCCTGTATATATCCGGTTTCAACAGGCCGGCATAATTGTGTCAACTGCCGAGGGGTAATCATCTCGTCAGTCGACATTCGATTGGACCCCACGCCACTTACCATCAGGTGCAGTTGGGTCAGTTCGAAGTGTCCGAATAGCAAAAGACACATTATGTTATCTAAGGTATGTTCTATGCGTAGTTTTCTCAGCTATGCAAACTAAGCTCAATTCACTTAGCTTAGTTCTTGGTCTTGGTCATAAGTATAAATTTCTTTATATTGTAGTTTTTCTGAACACGATGATAGCATTTTCTTAATCTAATTCATAAATAAAATGCTTACTTATTGACTATAATCAAGGTTTATTTAAAAATTCATATGTTATAAAATAAATCCTATAATCGCATTCTGGATAGTCGAAATTCCCGCTATTTTAGCAACATAACATACCTCATTCATCACATTTAGTATTTAACATTTAACTCGGGAACCATCTGAGTAATAAATCTGGCGGAAACAACAAATTCTCTTCGCATTATACTTCCGGAGTCTTTAGTGTCACACTAATTATATTTATTTACTTTTACAAGAATATTAGAACTGAACTGGAAGAGGTGTTTGCCGTTTTATTAAAAATACAATATTGTTATCACTTGTCAGTAAATATCTTATTGGCTTTATTTTTTATTTATTTTTATTTTAATAAAATTAAGACGCAAAACAGATTACAATCAAAATTAAAGCTAATTATAAAATATACAAGCATAAAAACTAGACTGTATTCCTAAACATTGCGCCCTTACACTAGTTAATTACTTAAAGTGCGGACTAAAATAAATTAAGCCTATTAAGTACTGTGTAAAGTTAAAAAATAAATTTACTTTAGAAAAGAACTCAATAAGTAAAGCACATATAAATAATATCAGCCTTGTATTATAAACTGACCCACTGCAGGGCACGGGCCTAATCTACTACTTAGAGGATTTAGGCCTTAGTCCACCACGCTGGCCTAGTGCGGATTGGTAGACTTCACACGCACTCAAAATTCCTATAGACAACTTCTCAGGTACGCAGGTTTTCTCACAATGTTTTCCTTCACTTTTAAAACAAGCGATGACTCTTAAAGAATAAACACACAATTTTAGAAAAGCCAAAGGTATTGAACCTGCAGACATTCGTCTCGGCAGTCCGTTCCACACACACTAGGCTATTACCGCTAAATGTTAACTTATGATTTACTACCATGTAACCACACACCACTTCCAGACTACTGTATACAGCGCTACCAGCTCACCTGGTTTAAATTTATAACAGCGGACGTGTCGCCGTCAAGCGATAAATTCATAAAGTCGCAAAATAACATTTCGGGTACATAAGCCGCAGGGTGGTTGCTAAACCAGACATTTTGTGTAAAGTCTATACACCAGTTCGTACTTTATGCAGTACCTAAACTAGATCAGATGGTAATTGCAGTGACGTCGGATCATAGTGTTAGGATAGCGTCCAACAATGTAGGTGCATTATGCAAAAGAATTTAAAAAATATTCATGACGACAAGAGGAGTTGCTAGAATTATTGTGCTATGTATTTCTGAATAGTACCGGTTGATCAGTCATATCTATGTCAGGTTACTAACAATCTATCAGTGGCGAAATGTGACATTTTCCGAATCGGAACAATATGTAGGATATAAATAATTGCGGCCTGTAAATCGTTCTGATTATAAATAAACTCTTCATAAAGGGAAGCCGGTAGAAATGTACTGGTTTTCGATAAAAACATTTTCAATGCTAAGAATGGGGACAGAAAGTTCAGCCGGCATTCATTTTTAATGTTAAAATCTTAATAAAGCTATTAAATATGGGAAAAACCCGCTTTTACAATTTCCCTTTAGGACCTTTATGGTGATATTCTTAATTTTTTACTCGATAAAATTACGCTTTCCATCTTGCACTATAAAAAAAATTACAATTATAATATATTTCAGAACATTTACACAAATCCTGACACACCACCCGCGACACATAGTTCCTTTATATTTAATTTTGTTCAGAATTTTTCCACTCCCACAAAATGTCATCTGAAGGCCATAACAATAGCTCCCGTGAAAACTTGACGTGTAATCTCGTCATTAATATTATGAATGCGGGTCTAATTTTAAGATATCTTAGTATCAAATCCAGTATTTTATTCTTAAATTAAATGTTTTACGGTTGATTATATTATGACAATCATTGCTGGCACGTAGAGGTAGGAAATTGTAGCATCGTACGAAATCGTAGTTGCAATCAAAAATCTCGTAGCAGTTACGCAGTAACACATTTATCGTAGCTTCTAGAGAAAAGCTCTTAGTAGGCCGGCATGATCGTATCGAATGGCATGAGATTGCTATTTGTTGCCATTTGATACTTTATATGGATGGTATCGTGTTTACCATCAGGTGCAGTGCAGTCGCTTTGTCATAATAATAATAATATCAGCCCTGTATTATATACTTGCCCACTGCTGAGCACGGGCCTCATCTACTACTGAGAGGGATTAGGCCTTAGTCCACCACGCTGGCCTAGTGCGGGTTGGTATACTTCACACACCTTCGAAATTCTTTTAGACAATTTCTCAGATGTGCAGGTTTCCTCACGATGTTTTCCTTGACCGTTAAAGCGAACGCTAATCTCACAAAGAATACACACATGATTTTTAGAAAAGTCAGAGGTGTGTGCCCTTGGGATTTGAACCTGCGGACATTCGTCTCAGCAGTCCGTTCCACACCCAACTAGGCTATCGCCGCTTTGTCATGGTAGAATAAAAATTAAAATTAAGTGTTTGACTTTAGAATTAAAGAAAATATCTAAAGACATTTACATAATCAAATTTAATAATAATGCCCTAAATGTTAAAATGTTTTAGCTGCTATTCCTAATAGACAAATAGCGATTTTAACTCACATCAAAATGAAGATACTTTGAAAGGGCTCTTGCGTCACAAAGGCCGACCAAAGCCTACAATTTCCTACAGAGAGCTTCCAAATAGCTCATTTCCGACCGTGCCGCGGCTGTACACCGGCTGATCCCATATTGGTGGGACAATAGGCAATTTATTGGCTGAAAGCCTGAATTTTAGTGGAGGGAAACAATTTTCTATTAAGTATTGTTTGAATAAGTTGGATGGGATAGCAAAGCTTGAATGTCATTAATCCATACAAGTTCAAATAACATTTGCTAGTGGTGGAATATATTTTATATCCGCCCGGATAGCGACCACCGTACACAATATGAAAACCCCCCATAGTGGCCCATGTAAGTTCCCCAGGCCGACATAATTTAGTCGACTGCTGAGGGGTAATCATCTATCGTCAGTCGACATTCTATTGAACCACTCCACTTACCATCAAGTGCAGTGGGTTAATGTTATCATTAAAATTACTTTCTTTATTAATACCATTATTAAAACCGTTTAAAATAAATGTTAGAACAAGACCTTTCCCGCTATAAATGTCTCTGTGTGCGTTCACAGCATTACGCGCCATCAATGAAAAACGATCAATTATAATTTATTTACTTCTTCCGAAAACAAAACCGAAATAATAAAATATCTATGTGCCAAATATCCAAATCCGTTCGGCAGTGTTTCAGACATTTTCGCAAACTTTAAAATTTATAAAACTAGTAAGATAAGATGTAAGTCATATTAACACTCAATGTTGCTGTTTTGCATCGTGTTTTAGTGTAAGCCATCTATGTTTGCGCGGTGCATTTGTGTTTCACGTTGTAAATGATATCCTAATAAACTGTATTCAGAGTTATTTATCGGACATCATAATTACACGCCAGAAATAGCTTTTAATATTGTTGAAATAAATTACTTTAATAAGCAAATTTTGTAAAATCACATAGCCTTGATGCATGTATTTCATTTCCAAACTGTGTTATCTGATATGCGGTTCTAAAATGAGTAAATCGCTCGTTGCAATTCATTTTGTGATCGTGATTTCTTTGTTTGTTGGGATATTATGTATTGGAGAAAAGGTACTATCATTTTACAATTATCATCACTTTAAGTTCAAGTTTATAAAAAAATGTTGCAGAACAGAAGCAGACAGACACGTGGCCGAAATCTGTTTTGTTTCGACAACAAAGTCAGCGAATGAATGTATGTAATTATTGTAGATTCGGTTTATTAGTACAGAGCGTCCAACCGTGACCTATTGCGATCATGAATTTATTGCATACTACAACCTGACTTCACGAAGGTACGGCAGGGCAGATCCGTTCTACTATGTGGATATTAATTTTGAAGCAAAACAATCTTTTGGGAACAATTTCACTGTAAGTACTCACAGTCTATCCATGTGTCAAATTTCATCCAATCCGTTTCATCATTTAGTTGTTTACGTTTACTTCTAAAGAAACAAACGTCAATATCCAAACATTTTTGCAAACTTTTGCAATTATAATATTACTATGAAAGTATATATATATAAAATGTAGGTAAGAGATGGGTGACGCGAATGCGTCTGCCACTTCGTCTGCCTCTGCTACTTCACTATCATTCGGTAACTTCAAAACAGTCAGTTTTATAGTAGTGTAGTGTTTCATCGCAACAATTTTATTTGACAGTCTTATGCCTCAACATAGAGAGCGCACAATAATATCATACGTAACTCAAAGTCCTGCTTAATCTTAAACAAACTCAAAGGCTCAAAATGAATTATTGCTTCACATTGACAGGTACATTTCTATTTCTTCGAGTCTTGGAGTACCACCTACAGACGAACAATGATCGAGATGCATATGAAGTTTTGTGATTTTATAGAGAAAGATTTGTTCTTCGGAGCCGCCGCAAGACAAGGTAGACTGCGGGGTCGTGCCTACCCTGCGGTAAGTAAAACCTCGGTCTTACGAATCATTTGACTGCACAATCAAAACAAAGCAACTCTGACTACCTGGTAGTAGTAGTAAGTAAGAACCAGCCTTCCCGAGGCAATTCTATCGCACTCGGTCTCCACTCTCCACACCGAATGTACGCCATGCATGGGGGAACATTTGTCGTAGCCCTAGGCACATCGTAAAATGTGTATACCTCATGGTTAATAATTCGCAATGAGGCCAATAGGTACCCTGCGAACATTTCCCCTCCTCCTCTACGCCCATCCTAAAGAGGATACCTAACCTTCTTCCACACTTCCTTCCCCAATTGTTCCCTTCCACCTCTACTAGGCTTCTGTGGTCGCTAAGGCTGGGGATTCCTGAACCCACTTCGCAGGTTGCCATCGCTGGTAACTCCCTTACAAAAAATAAAAAACCTGGGCAATTTAGCACGTTCAAGAGACGTGAAACTTTATCATCACCCTTGTTGTTTTATCGCTCTTTATTCTCCTTCCAAACAGTTACAATGTGACATCAAGTAACCAATGTTATAGCCTGCGATCCCTTTGTAATAGTATAAAATATATAAAGTTAATACAAAGAATTAGCTGAATTACTACTACGTTAAGTGATATTATTTCTGTTTTCAGGGAGCTTACCATCTAAGCAATATGTCTGTACCTATAGACCAGATCCCGCAGTCGTTCCCGATTAAAAAGAGGAAGAATATATAGCAATTTGTCTGTAACTCTCACAGGCAGAATCATACTATCGGGTTATATAGACATGGAAGTTAAAACGGTTCGAATAAAAAAGAACTAAATATCAGTTAGAATTTGCATGAACTTTGAAACTGAGAATGAAATTATTAAAAACCGTAGAACGTAACCAATGAATATTACAACAGAAATTGTATAAAATGTTAACAAATTTATGTGTTATTTTCATGATTTATTTCCTTAAATTTTGTAGTTATCAAAATTAAAGACTGAAGTGCAATAAAAAGAATTCATATACAATCGCCATTGTTGACAGAGGAAATTTCTTCCAAGTAACAAAGGTTACGTACATTTTGTATGTTCGGACGTTGTCTAAGACGATGTCGCTGGTGTTTTGTGTTCTTTATTTTATATACAGGCACGGTAGTGACGTCACAGCATTTGATGTTAAGTGGGTGGAGTCCTATAGATTGTCGACTGACGAGAAATGATCCCTCGACAGTCGACACAATTATGCCGGCCTGTTGGAACTGGATATATACAGACTGATCTCGGAACACAACACATTTGCGTGGCGGCCGGATATACACTTACGTGGACCACTGTGGCGGGTTTTTACACCTTATGGTGTAACACGGTGGTCGCTATCTGGGCGGATATAATTTTTTTCCTGCCACCAGCAATAATATTTATATATTAGATACCGCTATACAGCATACAATATATGTATATATCAACAAATTAATAATGGACAGCTTAAAAATGCCGATAGCTGAGAGAGTTCTTTTTGGGAGTGGAACAGACTACCGAAACGAATGTCTGCAGGTTCAAAACCAAAGCACCTCTGACTAATAGAATTAGTGGTTGCTTTAACAGTGAAGGACAACATCGTGTGGAAACCTGCATACCTGAGTTCTCTATAACAATTTTGAGGGTATGTGATGTCTACCAATCCACAGTAGGCCAGCGTGGTGGACTTCAATAGTACAATAGATCTTTACCCAGCAGTGGGAAAATATATTATTAACAGTTGTAGGTACTACCAAAAAAAAAACCTCTTTATAACATCTTGGTTTGTAAACTTTTTCAGTACTACCAGACAGACAGAAGTATCTAAGTCAATACCTTTAAATAAAAGTTTAATTAATTTGTCCCACAATAAAAATATCTTAATAAGTTTAATGTTATACTAATTCACGTTAAACACACATTTTATTAAAAAAAACTATACCCCATAATGAAACGACCGCAACTGCAAGCTCCCATATTCACGAGATCTCGAATCGCGAAGGCTAGCAAATTGCCGCGTGGGCACCCAATTACCTACCATTAAATTGTAATGCCGCGACACAATTACACAACTACATAAAAATAACTCAATTAAACCCGACTAACGCGCACACGTAACGTCTATAACACATGCGTACTTGGTTGTTAATCGGGTGGGCTAGACCTCCTTGAAGTGGTGTGTTTGAAACATCCTAACTGATGAGAACTTGGGTAAGTAAATCTTTTATCTGTATAAACTAATAGTCGATATCATTTTTTATATCCGCCTATCAGTAGCGGAGAATGAAATTTGTGTAACTTGGCACGACTTAGGTACTAATAACTAGGCAAAAAAATCAGTCTGGAAATCGTCCCAATGATAATTAAATTTTACATAAATTAGGAAGGGAAGCCGGTAGGAATCGGGTTATATGGACCTTCCCCACTGCCGCCTTTTGTCTGAATTTTATCGCTTATAAATTCTATAGTAAGAAGACACTGAAATAAAAATAATTATAGTAATTAATACTTATAACAAGCATGTGACAGGTAACGGTCAGTTTTGACATTATTGATAACTAGAACACTGTTCGATGACAAAATAATTGACAATTCACGTACACTGAGCCGTACTCAGAAAACCGCTCAGGAGTCGAGACCCTAGCTCATTACGCCGCAGAATCTACATTTCATGTCATGTCCAACCACATTTCAGCTTGTTAATGCGTTGAAGATATAATAAACGGGTGGTTTGTTTGGATTTAATAAATAATTATCTATAATTTTTTTGCAAGTAAACTTATGGCATTTGCGGGCAGGTGATCAAATGGCGCCTTAGAGGTATAACAAATAAGGAGACAATATACGGTATCACTAAATACATTGCATTTAAATCTGTCTAGGATATGACGGACACTGCTCTAGAACATAATAGAACATAGATTAGTGCGAAATTTGACGAGAATGTTCCAAAAACCGTTTTGTTATGAATTTGCTATTGAATGTGTATGTACAAATTATAGGTGTAATACAAATGGTCTAAATATTCTTTATAGTCGTTGTTAAGTAGTAAAAGAAAATTATTACCGTATAGTATAAATACAGACCAGACTGAAATATAACATTGCAATCAAACCTTTGTAAATCTGTTTATTTATTCTCATATTAAATCAACTCACCCATAAAACTGTAATTGAAAACAGTCAAAACATAAACCTTCAAACTGAGTTAGCTTTAATTTATCGACTGACAAATCCCAAAATGCGTCAACTATGCCCTTACGTCCACATAAATTTATATTAACCTTTATTTCGATGCCGTAAAGTATACATTATAACTTTTGAACGGCATTGTTAATTTGGCCAAGGTCGACCAAGATTTGATCCAGTTTTGCCCAAAAAGATCCCTGTCATAAGATGTCTGAATTCTTTTACGTTTTTGACATCAACATTGTTGCAAAATATTATTTATTGAAGTAACCGGTTTGAAGGGTACAGACGGTATTAAACGTCGTAAATAAACATTATATTTTTCGAATACATTGAGTTCCATGTTTAGTATGAAGTAAATTATTTTTTAATGGTATACCTAATTGTTACGTATTATTATGATGTATTTATTTGATAGAACTTCATTTACGAAGATTAATTCTATAATAATAAACCTAATAAGGTTTATTATTATTTTAATATGCAATCATGATACTAATCAAAATATGATTTTAAATTTTTAAGTCACATGCGATTTTTGTGACAATTATTAAAAGCCTATACATATCATTTTGGACCAGAAATTTAATAGTCATTATTCTTGCGATTCTGCTTACTTGCTGCTAAATTTTATCAAAATCGATTTAGTGATTAGGCTATAAAACATTATAGACAGAATTACTAAAGCATTTATAATAGTATGGTCTTACAGTATACATATACAGTTTGATTGCTGTCGAAGTTGTATGACTATTATTATCAACTGACTCGGTGGCGCAGTTTAATGCGTACACGGTACGATTACTGCGTGAGGTCCTGGGTTCAAAACCCGGGTCGGGCCAAAAATAATTGTGACTAGGGTTTTCCGTCTTAAAACTACTCAGTCGTAGCTCAGACTCATGCACTTGGCGGTATGATACCCTTGTGTCGAATTGCTGTCTTACCAAACTATTAGATTGAAGTCACAGAGAGTACACCAGTGTATGGCGCACACACATGTGCACTATAATATCTCATGCGCACCTGGTTGATCGCTGAAATTGACCGCCATGGCCAAAATTTGACTAAGATTGATTCATTCATTTATTCATATATCACATAGTCTTAAACTACCATCGAAAGGCAATATTAATAAGTCATAATAAACAGAACATTGATAAATCAAATAACGCTTGAATGCACAAAGTTACAAATAAATTGTTACTTTCTATAATCAATCTTAAAGCATGATAATAACGTGATAAGTTTGATTCGATAATTTGCACTAGCATTAAATTGTTTCATAACTAGTTTGTGACTAGAATTAAATACTGGGACAGAAATGAATTTAAATTAAACTCATTGATGTATGAAATACTCATTTTATGATACCGCTGATTTATTATTACAAGGTTCTTTGATATGTTTGATGTACAAATTAAATTATATATCACATCTCTGTATTTAATAAAACAATATACCCGAAATATAAATAAAGGAGGAGGAATGAATAATTTGCTTTTCTAATTTTTACTTATATTTTTTTTAATTTGATATTTCCAAAAAAAAATAAAAATTACCATAAGACTTTCTATTACTGAACCAGAGTTATGTAAAGAATTGTTAACCAACTATAGGTCTAATGGGAAAGAGAACCAAAATCGTAGGCAACAAATGAGGCTAGGAATCGGTGATATTTTTGACAGCTATTTAAGCAATTCTTAACCACCTCTTAACGCTAAAACAAGTTTATAAGTAAAACTGTAAGTAACATATTAATTGCTACTGCAACTGACCCGAGTTGCAAAACACTAACTTAATAAAAATATTAAACACAATATCACGCACTACCCATTACAGATCAGCATTACGATCACTTCCTTTATCAGCTCCAATAATTGCTATGCAAGGTGACGTCTAGTTATTTACAGAGACCAAAGGGGAATGAGCTCAGATGTTGTACAACTCAATCATTTAATTTAGCATTGTATAATTAACGGTATTTAATCAAAATTCTATGAATCTATGATTAATCGAATAGATACGAGGTAAATGTGGACGTACTGTTGGGAATAAAAGTGGTTGCGAATTTTTATATTAATTTATTTGAGGAACTAGATAGTGTAATTTTATTAATAGCACTTTAACAAAAAAATAGCTATGTCGTAATTTTTAAAAGGAATTCTCCTCACATTATACCTAAATGTATAAAGTACAACAGACGAAAAATAGAAAATGAAACATGTAAATCTCTTATAAAGAATTAGATAGTGGACGCCCTGGTAATCTATCTCTTATCTTTATGAACTAAATTCACTCACCCGCTCTACGCTTTATGTCACCCGTTAGTCTCAGAAAATAATAGCTGTATTGAAACTCATTACCTTCCTCAACTGGCCAAAAGTTTTATATAACTATTAGCCTTAAGAAACGTACATTTTTTACTTTGAATGACGAGACGAGCTTGCCATTCGCCTGATGTTAAGAGCTATCGCCCATAAACAATAGAAACAGCATCCAACACCTTGAATTACAAAGTATTGTTTGGTATTCTTCTGCGCTCGCCATCCTAAGACATAAGATATTAAATCTTATTTCGTCCAGTAGTTACACTGGCTACAGTGACTACACACTGCTGCTTGGTGGCAGAAATAGACATTGCGGTGGTACCTACCCAGGACCTACCACCAGTTAAAGTATTATGAATAGCATAAAACATTGTACCATCGACTGTACTAATAAATAGTTATGAAACAAGTTATCGCTGTGACGTGACAAGGCTGCGCTAAAAAGCCTAACTGAATATATTTAAACAAAGACACGTCGAAAGCCGAACGACCAGTTGCACAATTCAGTCGTAAATCATAACTTTCTTGGGCGTTTTACATAAATGGATTGGAGTTATATTCATTCGCTACGGAAAACTTAGATGGGTGACCTTTTGATACTAATCAGTGAAATTTACATGTATACTTCTATAGTTATATATAAAGCTGAAGAGTTTGTTTGTTTGAACGCGGTAATCTCAAGAACTAATAATCCGATTATGTTTTTTTTTATTAATAGGAAGCTGCATGACTTCTGAATGCTATATGCAACTTTATAACCTGGGCAAATATTTATCCCAATTTTTTTCACGCAAGCGAAGCCGCAGGCAATAGTTATAAAGATAATGTAATTAAAGTGTTTGATAAGTTTTAGTATGTCCATATTGATGTTGCTATGAATATAAAGCTCAATATTAATCATCGTTTTAAATTATCACTATTTTACATCAAATAATTTGACTGTCAAAGACGAAACAGTGATTAGATTAATTACTTTTTTGTAAGGCCATAACTTAAGCGGCGATAGCCTAGTTGGGTATAGAACGCACTGCTAAGATGAATGTCCGTAGGTTCAAATCCCAAGGGCACAGACCTCTAACTTTTCTTAAAATTATGTGTGTAATCTTTGTGAATTATTGCTTGCTTTAACAATGAACGAAAACATCGTGAGAATAACTGAGAAGTTTTCCATAGGAATTTTGAGGGTATGTGGAGTCTACCAATCCGCACTAGGCCAGCGTGGTGGACTAAGGCCTAATCCCTCTCAGTAGTAAAGGAGGCCCGTGCCTCAGTATATAATACAGAAATGATATTATTAAATATATTATATATTACGGCTTTCTATGCAATCCAGCTCACGTATGCACCAGGTAACGCTATATTAACTGTCTTAACCTTAAAATCCACCCAGAACCCCACCACCATAACCCTAAATTGAGAACTCCACAACCGTTTCAAATCCAATTTCCTGTACTTAATAAAATGACCTCGGCGCACGACTGTACTTAACATGGCGGATGTTTTATAATATTACTTCGTAATGCGATTATTTGGGAATTGACGTTTGAGATTACGCGACGGCAATGTATGGAGTAAGATCACTAAGTAGCTTTTAAGAGGATTTCGGAGTATGCATGAATGCTTTGTGGTTAAGGAGAGTGTCAGAATTTATTTAGCTATTTAAATACAGGTTCTTTCTAGTTCAGCTACAGATAATTTTATATTATATTTTTTTAATGTAGCCACCCTCATGTTAAACTGCTAGATATTGAGTATTACTACTGTATTTTTTAAATAAATATTATTATTATTATCTTTGTATATAGCAGGTATTGGAAATAAATTACTGAAGGCTTTCAGGCTGACAAAGTCTCTTATCTTATATTATTAAATTTACGCCATTTAATGAATTGTCCAGATTTTATCTCGAATGTAAGAATATTGCAGAAAATGCAGTATCAAACTACTCTTTCGCAAAACGATCATAAACGTGTGCTTTCGATAAATTGTCGTCATTAAATGTCAACACAAAGAAGGTTAACTCTTTACAAGCCTATGAGCTACTGTAGTCAAAATCTAGCGTAATACCAGTGAAAACGGTATCTGAATGCACACGATAATTATTATCTACTACGTACCGACAAAATAAACAATACACACTAACCTTATCTATTGCTGGCACATATCAGCCCATCTCGCCGATACAGATCTGATTTTTCCTGGTTTTCAGAACACGGCGCCTCATAATATCGATTCGCAGTAAATTCAATTATCATTCTTATTTAAATGTATTACTAAGAACCAAATCGGTACGCATAAATCGCAATGGTCAGCAGTTGCGCAATCTGCTAGACAAGCAACCCGTCAGCGCGGCGGCCACCCCCGGCGACCCACGCCAATCCCGGCGACGCCTTATCACAACGTATCTGGCTCTCAGCGAGATTTATGCGTGTCATAAAGTTGACGCATATCGGCCGATAATGCCGTCACCACTCCAAACACAAGCGTGACTAAGCCGATGCCTCGCGCGCAGCAAACTGTTAATTGCATTTCTTATAATTCACGATAATCTAGTTATAGAAAAATGCGATGATTAACCGCGATTTTTCCTTCCAATTAATGCGTTTGCGCAACAGACGATGCTCAATATGTTGATAAAACCAGTCGACCCAAACGGCTAAATAGCAAACGGTTAACGCTTTGCGAGGCAACGGCAGGTATCAATGTTAAGGCAGCGTGCGCATCTAATGTCCTTACACAAAGCTGCACTTACGTAGTGGGCAAACGATCCCATAATTACGGGTGTCGAGTACGCAGGCGCGAAGGGCGATATTTGTTTGCAATTAGTGCCCGCACGGGAAGGCGATGTCCGGACGTCGTAGGTAATTTATGGTTGTGCGAAAGTACGAGTTGAAAGTGAGGCCAGAAGTGCCCGCAGCTGCCGCTACCCAGACTGACATTTCCGTGCGCATTCTAGGGTTAAATTGCCTTAATACTATACGGAATATGTCAAAAATTATGAAAATGTATTTTAACATGTTCATTTCTTGTTTGCAATTTGTTATTAACCCATTGTATTCCTATTACGTTTTAAAGATTTTCTTGTTTTTTATTTACTTATCGTTTTCTTTTTCCATTCTAAAAGATTAATTCACACTGGCTAATAATTTAGGAATCGGAATGTCCACTAAATTGACTCGTTAAGTATTTTACATTAATAAATATGTATGACACCGTGGAACATTATAATTCTAACATTATTTTTAAATATGTGTGAAAATAAATTGATCTGATATTTACAAAAATATTCACCTACATTATACGTTTGGATTAGAAACTGATCAAAGAATAAAGAAACGAGATATTTAATTATTATTTTTCTTGTAATATTTTTTTTTTATTTTTCTTGTAATAGTAACCACGGAGCAGCCCTGAATAAATAATGAAGCTTATTTTCATTAAATTACCAATGGTGACAAATTGTTTAATGTTTTCAATGCCCATAACTTATAACACCATAATATTACCCGTAAATTATAATTACAGCTGCCATTATTCATGTTATACGTTATAAATAGCTGTTTATTTTTTTAAAATTGCTGTTAATGGTTGGATTTTTAAGTTTATTTTTAAAGTGCGGAATAGTTATATTAGTGGAATGTTTTGATACTTTGGCCATAAAAAATGGATATACGTTTAACAATGTGGAAGGGTGTATTCACAAAATTGTATTTGACCTTTTACTCATAGGAGATAATTAATAAGGACAAATTTCATTGAAATAGCTACATATGTTCTACGAAAAAAAAAACCAATATGTGTATGTAGGCTGACAAGGAGTGAAATAATTAAAATATTACATAAATATGAACTAAATTATCGTACAAACCTTTTAAATTTGTACGTGTGTAATACAATAATTTGTTTAAAACAGTTACATAAAGTAATATGAAGTAATAGCATATACAACAGAAATTATAAGCAAAAAAATTAAAGCGTTTGCCAACTAACATTAAGGATTAAGGTATACAATGGCAATTCTAATGCAAAATATATATTATAATATTAAAACGTTTGGCAGAACCACCTGTACGGTTACCTCATGAATGAATGTGGCAAAAATAATTATCAACTATTCTAAAACCAAGTAATTATCAAGGCATACGTTTTAACACATTACAGAAAGTAATTGTTTAACTACACTAACATAATTTGTCCGCCATTTTTTCCGTTTGACAATAGAACACAAGTGTTGCCATGTTCCAATTTTTCATGTCACTTTAAACAATTAGCTTACAATTGCGCGTACCGTGAGAGTTTATTTAATAAGGTTTTAAAATTGCAAATGGCCAGACCTTTGTCCAACATCGAATGGACTGCAATAATCGTTAGACATAATTATCGACATAACACGAACGCGAAACGTGTGATCGAATTGATGTGAAATTATTTTTTATAAAAACACGCCATTGTATTACTGATAACGCTTTTCAAAAATTATGTTTCAAACAGGGCTGTAACGTAATTTTATGTGAGGTAATTTTTTTTAGTACATATTCGTGTGTAGTAAGTTTTTTAATGTAAAAAAATAGTATTTTTTAAAAAAAATACACGCTACAGTAGAATATTATAACTATAAAAATTGCTATTGTTATCATTTAGTAAGTATAATGATTATATCGTTTTGTTTTCTCCCGGTATATAAAAATTCGTTAGAATGACAATCATTTCAATTATTAAAAACGGTGAGGCTCGTCAATTTCTGAAAGGTCCAACTCGGATCGACCTTTATCGTACACCGAAGTGGGGTCGACGAACAAACTTTTTCAGACATTTGGAGTGAGTTTAGCTTAGTTTTTACAAGCGTCCCGCCTGCCTGACGCCAGCCTTCTCTGGGGGATCCAGTCCATCCAGTCTCCCTTGAAGGTTACTGACACTTGTAATAAAAAATATGCAGGACGTTTTTGTGAAAAACTTTTTCGGCATAATTCGCGGTATAATAAAATCATACAAACCTTTATTTACCGTTTCACGTACATTCTATAATGATTATGTAGTTCCAACACGCAAATAAACATTTGTTACATCAAATAAACTGCAGACAACATGATTTGATGTTAAACATACTAAACCTACACACGTATAGGTCAACATTACCATCAAACAAATTCCTATAGTAATGTATTCCATTTTTTTCGCTGGCAATAATAACAAAGGGTTGTCACTGGCTTAAATAATTTGTTATTATTACACACCGTACATAAATTCACATAGACTATTGATTAATGATTTTAAAAAAAGATAAAATCAGCCCTGCGCACTGCGCCCGGCAATTAGCGATCATTGAATTTTTTTTAATTTAGTGCGACAACACACGCATTGGCCAATTCAATTTACTTCCATGTGTGTGTTTTTACTAATGTTACGTGTTTGTTTTTTTTAATGACCTGTTCATTTATTTCGTTTCAATGTGCGCTGTCATTCATAAATCAAGTTTGAGATTCATTATTTAGTAACAGTATACTTACATCAAAGTGCATGTTGAAGGAAAAATGGTGTGTATTTTTTAATTAATTGGTATTTAACCGCATATGTAACTGAGTTTTTACGTAAATAGTTACCTTTGTTGCACCTTTATAAATACTCGTCAGTTAAAGCTACACCGGACTTAACGGCTTCCTTAGTCCTCTTGGACACGTAAAAAAAATATTTATTTATAAAGATATAATAACAATAGTTCATACTAACAATTTTACGTTTTGAGTTTGAAATTTTATGACTAGAAAATTCCATACCATTTAGCATTATCATTGTGCTATTAAAAAAGAACTTAAAAGCAATAAAGACTTTATTACTGTTAAATTAGCTTTTGTTCTTTTTTAATAAAAATATTACCACATATAATTTTTTATCGAGTTTCTAAGTATCAAGACACTGTTATTTGCGCAACCTAATTGTTAACTCCATATATAGCAACAAGAAAAGTTAAATCGATGTTCATAATAAATAGCCACTAAATTATTTACCAAGTCTTATCACTGTTCCAAAGTGTAAATAAAGTATTTGACAACCCTAATTCATACTAGCATGACATCTTTTTCAATTGCGTGTGACATTTTAAAGAATGAGCGATTTTAGTCCTTGAATACAAATGATTGATATTAAAAAAATACTGTTTCAAATTTCGAACACAAACGTTTTAATGGCGCCAACTTCACAAGAAACTGACATCAAAGGTATTATATTTTAAATTCCTTTATCAATAAATACAAAGCAATAAACAGCATAAGTATACCTATACGCGGCGAACACCAAAAATTTTCTATCACCGATCAATTTCGGTAGCTCGTTTGTACTCACTAATTAATGTTCGATAGCATCTAATCAAACAAAAATATCATGATTAAACTCTATTTAGATATTCGCCGTGATACGGAATTGTTTTATTGGTTGCATAAGGCGACGAAAATAGTTTATGTTGAGTAAATTGGAACTGTGTTGAAATATTGTTTAAAAATTAATTAAAAACTCTCGATTTTTTCTTGTGATTAATTTGATGTTATAAGTTTTAATAGGAAATGTTTAATTGTGTTAAAACAGACTCGGATTGTAATGTGCAGAGAATATTTGTTATGAATGCTGAAGTTTTTTTGCTTCCAAAGTGTAAGTCGTGTATTTTTAAGAGAAGCGTTTTTTGTGCAATTAGTAGTAAATTTACAAAAATATATCTTATTTTACTTAAGATTCTGTGATAACATGATATTTGCGCGCATTCAAAGGTATATTATGGGGTTTGTAAGTAATATAATCCAATAATTTGATATCAACGTATGATTAAGACTTTTCAAACAGAATCACAATGCTTTACGACCCTTATAATTTAGCCGCCGCCATTTTGTAACGACATGCGCATACGCACCGCTATCGCTTCCTCGATCTATAATTGCGTAGCGTCGAGAAAGTCTCGCGTTTCCCGCGTTTTTGTACACCCTACACATTACACGACATAATTCTACACAAATTACTTGTGATAATATTTATTACATTTAAGCGAAATGTGGATTACGATTTACTTTCATTATTCTTTATAAATAAATGTAATGTAGTACTTACTATGTAAAAGGATTAATGTCCTAGGTACACTACAACTTTCAGTTAGCAAATAATATCCATATTTCTTTAACAGACCGAGCATTTTTTTTACTTTGATATGTGTCACCTATATATTGAATGACAATAATGCTAAGAAATTTTGGACACATTTCTAACCTTAAAGCGATAGTAATGACGTAGCGGCCAGTAGTTGACTTTTCTATTATCCTGATTGGTCCACGCGACAGGCTTTAGTTCTGCGCATGCGCCTTCCTCAATACAAACGTAAGTACATTAAAATACATGTATTGCCCTACATTTATTTGTCTCTTTCTGCAGAGTGTGCAATTTTGTAAGGGTTTTACTCAGTCAAAGGCTATGTCAACAGTATATTTGAATAAGTTAATTAATGGGCTAACTTCGTGACGCTACCACGTTTTAAAATTTTTGTGTTATTAATATGGTATTCAGTGTAGTTAAAAGCGGTTTTATTTGCTATTAATAGCGTGCTCTCTAATATTTATTTTAAGGATAAAAATATTATAAAGATGCCTCTCGATGATTTTTTGTCTGCGACAAACGCTTGCATTATATAATGTTTGTCTGATTATCGCTCTGGTGTATTGAAAAAATATCGTGAAAATAAATAATGTCAAGACCGTTGCCAACAGTTTGCCAACAAACGTTACAATTTCCTTTGCAAACGCGTAAATCTAATGTGCAGGAATGAAGATGCAAACATGCATTACGCCGCTAAAATGTCAAGGCACGATACAATTTATTCATTAAACTACCTTTATTACTATTTATATAAATGTACATATCAATTATTTTAATTGCAACCGTGTACAAAAACACTATTAACCACGAGACGGCGGAATAAAAAAGAAATCTCCGACAAAAACGTTTCGCGATAAAGCAAAAACGTACAAAAAGATCGAGTTATTTGATTAGACCTAATTACATTTCTGACCGTAATTAACTTGCACGTATCATTCCCTTTGTTTTATTACAAAAAGACACCGCGTTACGTTTGCGTCTCATTTGCTTTGCTATCAATGAAAAATCGACTCTATATGAATAATGTTATGAGTGTTGAAGAATTTGTATAATAGCAAAACAACGGTGGCGTGGTAGATGTCTTAGGTCGAGATAAGCTGCCGTGTTATTAAGGCACAATTTAAGAATAAAATTATTGCGATTTGTTAATTTTATATTCGGCAGTGTTATGGCCCGTCGACGGGTCGTTTAAAGATTTTGTTTTATTTTTTTATTTACTATCACTGTTTGATCGATGTGTAATGAGCTGGATTGTTTTTAGACAGACGGCTACCTATTTAGATCTTAATTAAAATGTACTTTTTTAATCTAGAGCTATTGGAGTTGATGTTTCGTGATCAAACACCTTCATACCTATTATGTTTGGAAATTAAATTTGAACGAAAGACCGGAAACTTGGGTTATTATTTATAATCAGATTTTGAATTAGATTAGCATACTTCATCAACTTAATCGTAATATTAGGTATTTAATATTATATTATACAGATTTTTTAAATTTACGCGAATATTAGAAATGGACATAGAACTATTTTCCGGATTTTATCGCGGCTTTTAATTTTATTATTTTCTCCCAACGTTTCGAAGACTTTGCAGCCTTCATCCGTCTGGAGTCCGCCCTGTAACCATGATAGTTGTATTTCAATTATATTATATCTTTACATTAATCCTACCTATACAAAATATGTATAAAGTTCCAATAAATATTTAGTGAGTAACTTATATATAATATAACAGGCGGCGAATAAGTAGAGTCCTTTTTCGTGTAGCAGGATGTAGTTTGTCACAAATGAGAGGCTACATGTATGCCGACAGTGAGAGCTGAGATTTTTTTTTATATGCACCGCAAATTGATTCCTCTCCACATACATGGTGGTAAGTGGAGCAGAGTTCATATAGAGTAGACTAACGAAGGTGATTATCATTTGCCAATCAACACAATTATGTCGGCCTGTTTGGGACCAGATGTACACAAGCTGATCGAAGAACGTCACACTTACGCGGTACAATGGTGTCGAACGTCCACCCATGAAGTGGATAGAAGACCTAATAAAAGTCATAGGGGGTCGCTGTACGCGGGCCGCTTGCAATGAGTCGATCTGGAAATCTTTGGAGAAGGCCCATGTTCAGCAGTGGACATCCTGCCAATTATGGCGGATTTTTCACGTACTATGGTGGACGCTATCCCGTCTGATACGAATATCCTACGACCTGTTGTACTCCATTTAGAGGCAAAATAATTTAGGTTCCAATGTAACCAGTAAAGTGTCTTAGAATCTTGTTATTAGGTACGTAATCGAAGCGTGTATTAGCTGAGCTATATACTCATCTAATCTCAAACACAGTGATTTAATTTCGCAGAATAACTGCATTTAGAATAAACCACAATAACGTAAAAAAACAATTAAACAAGTTCACGAATGCTAATGTCACGACCTAGTCCCTATTAAATAATTATAAGTAATCATTGTCTACGCATATCCAACAATGGATTATCAGACCCTACTATTTGTCTTCGTAATGATATCGCATTCAATCATTCTGATTCGAGTTTGTGACGTCATCCAATGTTCGTCAATATAAATAGAACATTATATGTCTTGTAGAGATAATTTTGAAATCTTCAGATAAGGTAAATACGAAATAAATTATAACCTGACTGAGTATAAAAGTGAGACAATTTGAAAACTTTGTACATATAAATGTAATATTTAAATCGTTTGTGTTGTACTATATCCTACAAATAAATTTTATCTGATGATTGAAAAATAATTCTTGGTCACTTAATTAATTCAAAAATATATATTTTTTTGTTCCGGAGAAGTAATTCAAAAACCTTTAAATTTAGAGCGACTATGTTTATGGTATTTTATTTGAGTTATATATAATGACATAAGCTACTTTTTTCATTATTTATGTTCGGATAAAACTTTAATGGAAATTTAGTGAAGAATAGAAAATACTAAACGAAAGTCATGTCCAAGGTAAATAAGGGAATTCAAAACCATAATAATGGTCATTTAATAATAAACCATTTAATTCTCGAACATTAACACTATAAAAAAAATCGAGAAACAATGTTAACAATAGTACCATCAGCAAATGAAATCAAACATTAATTACGCATAATTATCTGCAAATTGCCCCGCATTATGTCGCGCACATTACAAAGTTAATTATTACGAATGTAACGTGATGGATATAACTGATGACTGACTGATGAGACGGTCAGTTTTAATAGGAACGTGGAAAGTGATATATTGTCTACTGTTTACATTTTTAACTGTATTTCTGTAGTCAGGTCGACGTGATTTTAGCGATCGGCGAAGTACGCATCTCTCTATGTTCGACATTATTACTTTACCTTTACTCTCTTCACCATCATGTCTAATATTTTCCTGGAAAAGGAGCTCCATCAAAAAAAAATCAGTATGGTTTATAAAATCATTAATTTTAACATGAAACAGATTAGAGAATTTGGTTAACGGAAAAGCAATTGCCGTTTGCTTGGTAATCATGTACTGGCTTACTAGATCTATATTATAAGCATTACGAAGTCAAACCATAGTTGCAGCCTCGGGGTGAGAAAAACGCTCAGTACGCAATGGAAAGCAAAAGCGAAACTAAATAAGGTCGTTGTGAACCGCGGCTCGACTTAAACGGTGCCTCCAGCAAAATGGCGCGTTAATTGTATTTTTAGAAACTATCCATGCGAAATATACTTATAATACATATAAAAAAATAAATTAAACATCTTATTTCTACAATCTGTTATCTTTACTTAGATTGTTCCAAATATTTTATAATTGTTTCATTAATTTCATATTCAAATTGGTTCGAAAAAAAATTATTCTCTGAATCTCTTAAAGTTTATATATTCATTTGCAACCCACACAATTAGATAGACAATTTAATAAGGAAATTCTTTGTGGTTTAAAAATTCAATAAAACAATTTTTTAAAGCAATTATTTGTAAACTTTTATACTTTCTCGCCCCTTACTCCATGCGCCGAAGTATGGAATGAATTCTCAAGGCCGTTTCCTCAGAGAGAGCCTTAAACGAGATTTGTGCTGTCACAAAAATAGCAACTATACTTCTAGATGCTTGGTGGTTCTCGATCTCTCTATTTATGACGTCCTTTTTTAGGCAAGTAAATTAAAATATGTAATTTTGTTAGTCATAAAATAAATAGCTTTCGGTTTTTATTTGTTAACACACAATCTTTGTATGACTAATACTTAAAAGAATTTATATATATACTGCATAAAACATATCTTTTTCTACTTTTTAAAAATGTATCCTCGTAAGTACTACATGAGTATTACTATGAAGTTTTTAAATCGTACTATCATCACATTTACTGGAAAATGCAAGGTATTGATTCGACAAAACGGTCGATGACTTGCCCCAATTACGCATAATATCACACAACAGAGATTTCCATTGAATCATGATTTAATGAAGTGAACTGTAATTTACTGATTGATACACAGATAAGTTTAAATGGAAATTGACGAATTGATTTCGCGTTCTACTTACTTCGTGACATAAGCATGGATCACGTCATTTTCAGTACTTAGTACCTACCACCCATGGTATCGTCGTTTAATATGAAGATAGCGGGAAGAACGAAGAAACTTGACTTCGAGAATCTCATTGTACGCATAATTGTTACTCTATGCTGTTTTTTATACTACAATGAGCAAGCTATCCCATTCGTACTACAAATAAACATGTTTTAAAAATTGCATTCAATTTTAATTAAATAGGAAAATATATAGGGACTCGATATTACTACCCTTCCTTGCTTCGCAGTAGTCGGATAAAAAGGCAAATTTCTATCATGTTAATACTTGAGTACGTCAGCTATCATCATCCTGGATATATAACAATTAGAATTCACCAAGAAATATAATCTGAACATACCGTCTGTACGAAATACAAATAAATTAAACAAATAATAGTGAATTTTGTAAGAAAAGATGTACGACGTATTCCATCTTAAAAATGAATAAAAAGCGTACATTAAGAAAATAAAACGTAAAGAACGCAATGACAAGCGGTTTCCTGTATTTAAAATGTAATTACATTAACATTTCTACATAAAAAAAATTGCAAAGAAGACTTGAATACATAACATTTAATGACCTTTGTGAAAAACTAGTATTTTTATTTATTAACTTGTATTGTTCAATAATTTATTTCAAACGACGCAGAATCGCATAAACGTAATCAAGCGTGTCCGGCTTATCGTTTCGTTGAATTATTCACAATTTAAGCAGTAAAACTAAAATCTATGAAAAAATTGGATTGAATTCTTATTACTATACAAAAAAAAAATCGTCACCATTTCGACAATATTTATGAGTGTTATTATTATATTCAAAGAATGTGAAACGATTTTTTTTACTGTTTATTGACTCGGATTTTATATTTACTCAATGTTAGCTTCATAAAAAAAATTAAAGCGTTAAACCTAGCCAAACATCTCTTATTTTGAAGGCGCTTCCCCACTAAACCGCCGCGCTAAGCGTATTTTAAAAGTTATCTATTAGACATTTATGATACGTTTAAAAAAATATTTAACAGACTTATAGTTTTGCAATATATTATTTTTATTTTGTATGTCTTAGTTTTTTCATAATGTGTTTTTCATCTACTTCATTATAAAAATGCCATTTAAATCGTCGATTCTGTTCATCTCATCATAAAGTACAAAATATAATTTTAATTTACGACCAAAACTTTTTAAATTTTCAAAAAACCCAAAATTATGATTTTCGAGTAATTATACGTAAAACTTTGCATATTCCCACCTGTAACTCATGCGCCGTAAAAGAAACGAATGCTCAAGGCCATTTGCTCGCGTGAGGGTATTAAAAGAGTTTGAAAAGTACCAGAAGCTCATAATGACAAAAACATTCCATTTTATCAAGATTACAGAGCATCATCTATTGAATCCGCGTATTCATGTAAAAAATAACCCTATCTAACCACTATTTTTATATTCCTTAATTACAAACAAATAGAGCGGAGTTTACGGCAGGAATAAACGCAGGAAATGTATAATTTTTTTATTTGTTAGAAATCACTTTCGCTCATGTCCGCGTGTACTAATGCATTGCTTGAATAGATTACTAGGAACCATTAAAATCTATTTAGTAGTTTTTGCATTACGTATTGATGAACTTGATTGAATGAATTTACTTTCTCTGTAATTATGTTGGGTATTAATATTAAATTTTAAATTAATTTCACTGTTCACAATTAGGCTTTTTGCTACAATCATACAGTGTTAGATTACTGTCACTTTGACGTTATTAATATCTATTCAATTAGTCGGTTAAATCCGGGATCGAGTAGTTAGCTAGAGGTCGACGAGCGATTCTTAAGTTTCCTTATTAATAAATAGTTATTCATTCAAGTTGCCACAATAATATTTGTGAAAAGAATAATTAATTATTTATGTCTTAACTTTCAATTAAATAGTGATTTAACTATTCAAAATAATCTCTATATTTTTATTTACTGATGCAAGTTTTGTTTAAAATATATATCGTATGTACCAAATATTTGTTATGATACACAAAATTTTCTGGCGGGAACTGTAAATAACTCCGTTCCTTACGTTTCCCGAAGTTGCCATGATTAATCAATTTCCGTGTGTTAAATAACAAAAACACTACTTTCATTTTCCTTCTCATTACACATTACGGAAACAAAACAATTCCTCCTTATGATTGGTAGTGTAATACGAGCCAATGGTCATTTTCTAGAAGTATGTTATCATATCAAAATTGTCATCTTATCGGTTGAATCGCAATCGGTACGTTTATTGTGAGATCTGATCCGATTGTTAATTTAATTAGATCGAATACGAAATTATTACGATATATTTTATCTTTAGATGCTAATCGATATCTTACGATGGCAACATCGATAAATGTCATCGCCATGAACAATTGTTTAATCTATTTTGTGATGGTAATCCGTTGGACATTGGGCAAAGGATCCGATGTTCCATAAGGTCTAAATTTATAGATAGCGAGGAAATAAGATAAGATTTTGACTGACATATCTTGTCGGTTTATTTAAACAAAACGCGATTGTCTTTTATATATGATTTATTAATAGTTGTGATAAATATTATATTAGATATCGCATTATCCATCCATATACACCAATAGTTTTAGTTACAAAAAGAAATGGGGTATAAAGAAGAAATAGTACGTAGTTAGACATAATAAATGTACAGACAGAATTTTATATAGGTGACAAAGTTATGATGAGTTTTAAATTTTATAAATCCTGCATAAAGTGGACACAATACGTATTTAGTAACAAATACTATATAGATCTCACGTCAGATTGACGTTCATCAATTAATACTAAATGACCGTAAGAGATGATGATGGAAACTTATCAAATTGTAAAAAATTACTAATGGACGTTAGAAAACCAGAATAATTAATGAATATAAATTGTGACCGAAAATTATAATTTTATGTCATCGCATTTTTGTGATTCTATGTAAATATTCAGTAGCGTCAGAATATAAAGCTATTCTTTATTTTTGGCAAATAAAAAATATTGGTGTATAATGTATATATAAATACCGTCTTACTAATGAACTTTGTGTACGTCTGTTATAGTTATTTAGTGTATTGTATTGCTTTGTTGATGGATATTTACCATCTGAGGAGAACGAACTTTATATGTATAATAGGGTACCGGACTCATTTTTGTTCTTTACTATTATCAAATATTTATGTTATATAAATTATAACACAAAAGGAATTATTAAAATCCGGTAAAAAATCAACAAGTTATAAGTCTTTGAATTTCGCTGGAAGGGGTAGTTAGCAAGAAACAGAAAAGAGACAAAATATCCACATGTGACGTCATCGGGCATTACGACGCATGCGAGAGAAAGAGATGAAACGATATCCCCACATCGCGCCCACTTCTGCACGTTACAATATTTTAAATATGAATTACTCGCTCATTTTTTTACCAATTTTTATGCTGTTTTCGCAGACGTGCTTCTTTTTTGTATTAAAAGCCATTACATATAGAATAATGTACAAAATCAGGCATAGTCCGGTCCCCTATTATATCAGGCGTATACATAACTTATTAGTAGACCTAACTATACAAGCTCCAAATCCATAGACTTATGAAAAACATGTGTTTCTCCCTGGTTTCCTTGATGACACTTACCAGTATATAGAAGGTCATAAAGCCCCCTTCTTGAAGCAATCCTTGTTAATGTTAATTGTGGTTAAATACAGAATAATAGCAGGTTTCGCTCCCACAATGTGTATTTACTGTGTATAAAGTAGACTGCCTTGGTGGCGTAGTTGTACTGCATGCGCGGTACGACAGCGCTCCGAGGTCCTGGGGTCGAATTCCGGGTCGGGCAAAGTGATATTTGGGTTTTTCTGCTCAATATCAGCCCGGAGTCTAGAATTTGTGCCCGATATGGCGATAGGCTCGCCCCCTATCACATCATGGGATGGAACACACTTGGCGAAAAGTGAGTGCCTGGTTGCGCCTCTGCATACCCCTTCTGGGATAAATGCGTGATGTCGTGTGTGTATGTGTATAAAGTAGCCTCTAATATTTTAACCCATCACTTGACTGTTGTCAAGCGGCTTCAGGCAGCTCTTTGAGGGCGACCTTAATAGGCATGTTATAAGGTATATATTTATTAAAATATTTTTGCAGCCGTTTCATTTATAGGTTTCAAAGGCTTAGACTATCTGAATGTCAAATTTCATCAAAATCCATTCAGCAGTTTTCTCGTAAACCTGTAACCAATATTCAAAAATATGGCATCGAGAATAAGGTTGCAGTTGTCACCTAAATGACCACTGTATAGTGACAGCCCTAGTGCTTATCACTTGATACCTCTTTGTTTATCTTAATTGACGTTTTACATAATGTTTTAATGCACCAATTTTATTATCGTGTCTGACATTGAAACGTGTTTTGTAGTGTATTGTTTAAGTGTTTGAGTTCCCACGACCTATCAACTGGATTGCACTGGACATAACTGGTAACAGGCAGCAGTGGAGTCCAATAGAATGTTGACTGAAGAGAGATGATTACCCCTTAGCAGTCGGTACAATTATGCCGGCCTGGTGGATACGGATATACACGGGCTGATCCCGGAATGTAACACACATGGGCCACTATGGCGAGTTTTAACACCTTGTGTACGGTGGTCGCTCTCCGCGCGGGTATAAAATATATCCTACCACTAGTATAATTTTATGTATATGAAGCGAATTGCTCTTAGCATTAAAAGTAACTCTAAATTTAGCGAAGTAAGTTCTCTCAGCAATATACGGCGCAAAAACTACCAAATTCGTTTACAGTGGCGGCAATATTCCATTAATTCTGGAAGTCCTGAAAACTTAATAGTTTGCCGACGTCTACACGTTCCTGAAGTAAAGAGTCCCGACAGACAAACAGAAGGACTACAAAGTGATCCTGTAAAAATTCCTTTTGAGGTACAGATCACTAAAAGATATTTCAAACATAAATAAATCTTAATAAAACATACGTAAATAAAAATAATGCGACTAATACTTTTTTGTTTTAAGTGAGTTAACTTTCGTTATCCCAAATAAATTATTTCTTAAATTCTTTCCATATCCACTCCCTCTTACTCACATGCCTCCAAGAATATGCATACTTTTCTCACTAGGAAACCTTGATCTTGTGACGTCAATCCAGCCATATCAACTGGCAATAATTGCATAATTAGCGGTAGTAATCAACGTAATCAATAAAGACAAAAACCAAGACGGACGCATCCAAAACATGTAACGAATCAAGGATGCCAGTGGTGGAAATCTGACTAAATTTATTGAGAAATATACTTTCTTAACCAAAGAATTTAACTTGCTCATGATATGCTTTTGTATGAGAGGTTCCGCATTTATGCAACGACAATGTCAATTTCTACTGCCAAACAGTATACATGCACTATTGTGTTTTAGTTTGAAGGCCATTGTAATCTTAATCATATATGGGGCTAGTTTAACTTCTGAAAAATGAGACTTCCATACTAGAAAAGGTGGGTCCGCAAACGCTTAGTTCATCATACGTTTCCATTAATTCACGCGCCATCCATTATCTATACTAATCGTATTACCAAATTTACAATAAATCATAAACTATTTATAATCCAATTCCCTGTGATAAACCTTTCGACGGAAATTGCATTATCTGGTATTAACTTATCATCACTAAGGGCAATACGAAATTCATTCATAAACCAACCGTCAAGCGAAGTTGGTATAGATTTGTGACTGGACACCACTGGGAGCCTCTACATGTGAGTGCATTTAATTACAACTTGAGGAACTGCATTACTTTTTGTCGTGTTTTTGTTTGTTATGACCTTTCCGAGTATGTGTTAAGGCTATGTTAGTGTTGTGTATTGAAGTGCAATTTCAATCATCTGTTTTTCTATTCAATCGGAATACAACCAGTGATAGTTATTTACAAGGATTTTAGTGTTTTCTTGGATACGTCGAAATGCTAAAATGGACCTTCTAAAATGTGTAATTAGATAACAATTTAACCAACAAGATACGTTACCCTATTTAACGCACGACGGAATTAAGAATAGTGCTGACCCTGTGGAGTCCACAACGCCTATTCAGCTTTAATATTGCGGTCATTTTCATCCTATAGAAAATTCATGACTGCCTCGTTGGTGTAGTTCTATTGAGTGTGCGGTACATTTCTCTGAGATTCCGGGTCAGCCAGTGATATTAGGTTTTTCTGCTCTATCAGCCGAGAGTATGGAATTTGGGCCAGATTTGACGATAAGCTCGCCCCCTATTACATCATGGGACGGAACACACAGGCGGAAAAGTAAGTGCCCTGGATGAAGCTCTGTCTACCATCTCGAAGATACAGCCGTCTTGTGTGTGTGTGTGTGTGTAAAAAATACTTTCGTTGTTCTACCGCCATCAAAATTAGGTAAGACCTCTTTTATGCCATAACAAAGTAGGCAATCGGTTTAATATTATATTCTGATTCAACGGTCACACAAAAGGTTATATCTAATGTCCATTATCGCAATAAATAAAGCGTAAAAATACAAAAATATGTCAAACTCAAATGCGATATAGCTGCGCCTGCGCATCACCTTTATTAACGCAATAATTAAATATATTTAACTTTAATAGCCTTATCTTAACCTACGGTCACACAAACTTAATATACAAATCTCATTATGACAATATTAGTTTTGATATTTCGATAAAACAAATTTAAATCTTAAATGTTATGCCTATGCCACACTGAGTGTTATCAAATTACCGCAATAAGTCGTGGGTATACTTCTTCTTGTGAACAATGCTAGCGCCGCATTAGCGTCTAATCGTATTAAATTTATCGCATTTATCGAGACGATGCGCAGGTGTCTACATATCATACGCTACATGATGATATAACACCAGTGCTAAATTATATACTATCCTGTTTGAAGGCACGGACGTCCTACTACTAAGAGGGACTAGGACTTAGTTCACCACGCGTGCGAATTGGTTACTTCGCGAACCTTAGAAATTATTATAGAGAATTTATTAAGTATGCACGTTTCCTCACATTTTCCTTTACCATTAAGGCAAGCGACAATTCACAAAGAAATCACACATCACTTGGAAAAATCAGAGGAGCGTGCCCTTGGGGTTTGGACATGTGGACATTCGTCTCGGCAGTCCGTTCCACTCCTAACAAAGCTATCGGTGCAAATATATTGCAATAACGTCATAACATAAGACAATTAGCACAAAAGATTAAACCTTGAACATCAATATCACCTGCATGAAGTCAACTGCAGCACATAGGCTCTCGCTGAACACTGACTTATGGATTAAAAGACTTTATCATAAAAAAATCACCCGAATTTATAACTGAACAAATTTTTCCTTAATACATTCTGATAGTGAACCAATAATTAATTAATATATGAATAGGAATTGCAATAAAAATATGTACATAAATAATTATTTAAATGGACATTCATTATCATTTGCTTTTGCATGACCAGCGACCTTCTCGTGTCATTTGAACTATTAAATTATAATCTAATTAATAAATTTTATCTTTTTAGTTAATTAATTTAATTATTCATAATAAGAATTATCGTTAATAAGTTATCAATCTTAAACAAATGCTACAGTGTGGACATACTTACATAAGATAGACATTTATTATTTTACTTTATTTATAGATGTGGATGAAGTAGAAATAAGGAAAACAATATAATTACTAAGGCATGGGATTTCATAATACTGATAAATTATTAGTAATTAATAATAATTATATAATACCTCGATAAAGGAATGAAAATATATTATTTATAGAACAGGGATTAACAGACTGATTGCACTAAGTTTAATTCCGAAATCGTTTTAAGAAATGTTGGTTTCTAAATATACATTTTCAGGGTTCCGTACTTCAAATGGAACCTTTATATGAGAACTTTGTTATCCGTCTGGCTGGGTGTCAACCCTTTTACTCAGAAACATTTAAAGGTATTAAACTGAATTTTATAACAAATACTTGGCCCTGGCCCCTATGGTCTATTAGATGTGAAAAAAATTAAACTTGTAAGTCAACGAGGTCAAAAGATATGACCGTTAATGTCATATAATCACAGGGAAATTTAAACCTCTAGGGTACTACCCCTTAGCTTATAATCATGAACTTTGACGAAAAGCAACGTCTTACATGACATGTAAAGTAAATATCTGAAAACCATAAATATGTACTTTTATACTTAGTCATCAAACTTACGAAGTACGGAACCTTCGGTGTGCGAAAACTTGCACTTGTCCGATTTTATTCTATCTAACATACAAATAATCTTACGAACCCCCACATATCTTGACTTTTCTAAGAAAAATTGTTTAAACAAGGAGTGTCTCTTTAAATTCTTTTTAATACCACATGATAATATTTTACACAAACAGAAAAGATTTATGAGCAACGCATTTTATCTGCTACAAACATCGATTTTATACAGAACTCTCACGTATGAATAATAATAATTCATTACGCTACACCCATAGATTACAATTGCAAAACAAGGAAAGAATCACAATGCAATATAATAATTAAATAAAAATAATCAAGGAAACGTAATTAATAAAGCATTCTGTGCCGTCTTTGGTATGTAGGTTTCCTCGCAATTATAATAATTAACAAAGAATACACGCGTAAGTCTAAGTCAGAGGTGTGTTCCCTGGGTCGGGGGTCAACCCCACGACTGGTTTGGACGTTGAAATCCATATTTATATGCAACTACGGATGTTAAAACACTAGGTTTTTCACGCTGCTTCGTCCACGTGCAGTTCGGTTTGTGTCAAATATTATAATAAGCAGCCTATGTCCTTAGAGTTCGATCCTACTTTGTACCAAATTTCATCGAAATCGACTTAGAGACTGCCGTGAGATTGTAACAAAATAACTTCGCATTTATAACAGTATAAATAAATATTTTATTTGATTTAAAAATGCAATCTTCATGAATAACAGCTTTATATAGATTATACGCTGTTGGAAATTAATTGAATTAAAAGAATTCTAGAATCTCATTAGCGCACGTAATTAATTCTAAGGAAAAAAAACATTGAATCACTCAGTGCTAATCCAATTAAATTGCAAATGTCTCGAGGCAACGGTGTTAAGGAAACAATAAAAATAAGTTACGATCTCTTTGGTATAAGGACAAAAACATAAATATGATAAACTTGTCACACTTATTTGCACGAACTGTTTACACAATGTTTGTCAATGAAAAAAGTAGTTCGATGATGTGACAATAGATGTCACTGTTTTATATTATTAAAAGAAAGTGTGGCACAACTGGAAATGTATACTCAGTGACAAAAATAGCTTAATTAACCCACCACATGAGTACCAACTGATAAGGGCCTCAAGCAGGTCTTTAGGGTGACTAACAGGCACAAAATAGTCCTTTTTGTTAAGCAATTTTTGACAGCCCGGACAATCCATGAATTAATTAAAAACTTAAAATCTCTTGTATATTTTTGTTATAAAATAAAACTCCCATTATTCCCTATGACAGCAAATTACTGGAATAAAAAGTAACCTGTGAGTTCATTCAGAAGATAGTCTATCCGTATGGCAAATTTCATCCAAATCCGTTAAGCTGTTTCTGCGTTTACTTCTAACAAACATCCAAAAAATTTCACGAATTTTCGAATCTATGATAATAAATTGCAAAAGGTTGTGATGTTTGGTTGCTTATTAAAGTCAATACCGACACGCAATAGACCTCAACCTGGAGTAACATATAGATACCCTTATCGAGGAAAAGTATACAACGTCACTTTTATATCTACTAGAGTGCTTACAAGTGGATGTACTCTGGAATAACTCGTAACAGATTTATGATTCCATTGATTATTTTCTCACAAAGATAGTCTAGGTTACAATAAATCTGTACTTAGGAATTAAACAATTTAACAATCAAGGGTTGCGAGCGCCTGAGATCTCACCCAAAAGTCCTGTGTGTTTGTATAAACCGGTCTTTGCCAGGCTAACAAACGTATAGTCAGTTTAAATAATACAACAACTTAACAAGCAATTTAGGGCATACCTACGTCATACTCTTCCGGACTCTACCACAAATAAACCTAACAAGCGCTCAAAAAATACCAAGTAATGGGTACCAACAAATACTTCAACCCCATTTACCGTTGATTTTCTTATATAAACCTCAATAATAGACCAATTACGGCTATAATACCGCAAACCGTAATTAACAGTAATGACATTAACTTATTAAATTACAATTGATTACAAGAAGTGAGGTTGGACTTGGCCACTTAATCGTTTCACATCACGAACGGATTAATAGATTTAAATAGACAGCAATTTAGACAAGTAGTTTGTACAATATTTATCTTTTTATAGTTAAATACACCTGCCCGCAATGACTGTCTTTTATGAACATGGAATATCTTTAATAATTGCGTAACATTATGTAAGTATCGATGCAATTAATTCGCTGATGCATTTTTTAAATATTTATATCAATTTTAATATAATAATCAATATTATGTCTTGGTTTTATTGCCCGCACGTTTTTGAAAATACAAATATTGTAGCTGCCAAGTTTACCATAATTGTGCCAACCATTGGGCTTATAACACATGTCCTAAAATTTTATTTAGTTTGCTCAAATCCAAAATAAGGAGAGCCTGAACAGATTGCTTCATATAGCGCTGTATACACTTTGATCAATGCACACAGCGTATTTTAAACGCACCAACGACGCGCGTTTTTAATCCGCAAGTTATGATAATTATAATTTGTTTGGAATGCATTTCCACAAGACTTTTGTTACATCTAGTTTTTTTTAAAACAATGATAACAACTTAGTGGTATTACGCTCTACAACTACAATCTGTTTAATTCTTTCTTAGACAGATTTTTATGGTTTAATTTTTTTCGCAATTACATAATTGAATATACAATTTCTATCAGTGCACATGTCCGAAAATGTAACAAGTTCAGGAAACGAAAATTTTCTAAAGAAGTGTAAAAAAAATATTCTTGGGTTAGAATTTGGATTCAATTAGCAATAGAAAATTACAGAAGTTTTGTTGTTATTTGTTATAATATAAACAATTCTCGATATAGATCTACGTATTATATCTATGATATATGCCCTTTCCGATTTTGCACATTTTTTTTAACCATAGATGAAGAAAAGAATATGTACATAAGCTTTGTACTTATGTGTTCTAAATAAGTGATAACACTGAAAAACCAAATCTTAGCTTAACCCGGTTTTAGTAACCCAATTTTGTATTAATTGTATTAATGAAGCGGATTGTCGGCATTGCAGCGGTCACGCACACAATACACATCGGTAATCATCTATCAAATTGTTTCCATCGATTATTGTGCATTAGTCTTGCTACACATACAGTTATAATGGCTGAGTTGCGTGCGATGCGTTTCGTTCATTTGGTTATGGTACTTGATGCTAGCAACGTCTTAATGAAACCAAACATAGACACAAGATGGCTTTCTGTAAATATCAGTTAGTAATTCGGTCCCTATATTGCCCAAAAATGCATTCTGTTTTAAGTTTCCAATAATGTTTTTACCTTAGCAGTAGCATTTTAAAACCACAATGATTATTTTTCGTTGCTATCAGCCAATGTTTAACTGAGCTGGAGTGAACTAAGAATAGTTCACTCATTTACTTAAAACAAATAAAAAATAAAACAAATTATTTATCTATCTTTATCTCTTTCCAGGCTACTACAGTCCAGAGCAGGGCTACCAGAAGTACAACAGCATGGGGGTATCGGAGGCCCCTAAAGACGACTCCCCCCGCACCACGCCGGACTTGCCGCGCGCCGACCAGTCCCCTGCCTCGGAGCGGCCCCTACCAGGGTCGGCAGACAGCGACGACGCGGATGATTTCGCACCCAAAAGAAAGCAAAGGAGATACAGGACCACCTTCACGAGTTTCCAGCTCGAGGAATTGGAGAAGGCGTTCTCCAGGACGCATTACCCTGATGTGTTTACCAGGTTTGTGAACTTGTTTGGTCAACAATATAGTTACATTAGTTATTCAAGTTTCCACTAATATTATAATACTATTGTGTATATTGGTAATGTCCAATGTTTTTATTCCGGAAAGATACGGCACACGCTCGTGAAAAAAATAGTCTAGGACAATGTTCTTAAAATCTTAATGGAAAATCCCAAAATAGCTACAAAATTTGTTGCCAAACTACTTAAAGCATTGTCATCATCATTATCAGACACAGGAAGTACGCTGCCGAATATATCATAAATTTTATTTGATCCAAAGTAGATTATGCGGAACAGTATTTGACCTTCAAATTAATTTAAGTCGTAGATCATATAATTAATTAAATATTATAATTTAATTATATAGATATATAGCCAACGGATTACTTTGATGACTCATATAAACATATAATAACACCTTTTTTATTTTATTTTGGCACTAGAAAGTAACAGCACTATCCCTGATGGTAAAAACAATGTCGTCCAGATAGAACATGGAATGGCATCAGACAGGTATTTCATGCTATTCGACAAATCATGCTGGCCTACTTTGCTGCTTTTTCACGCTACAGCGGAAAAATCCATGATTGTAGGAAGAAGTGATCACCAACGCCGGGTAATTAGTCCAAAGTCTAATAATGCGACAAAGAAAAGAGTTGGCGAACCTGTAGGTCCGAACCGTGATGGTTTTTACCAGGTGTGATTTTACATGCCAGCATGCACGATTCTACTAAGGAGGAGAGAAGGAACTAAAAGGATTTGCCAATTCCTCACAGTATCCATCATAATACGGATGCTAGAATACGCTTAGAAAAGCAAAATGACCCTCCAACTGTAGCGACTCCAAGTTGCTTTTCTCGTCTGTATCATTCCCCTAGGTCTCCAAAAAATAGGCAGTACCACACATATTGAACTCCAAACTTTTTTCCATCCCGTGATGTAACGCGAACTCCGAAAACAGGGAACACTGGGTTCATTTGGATTATAAATCGAACACACATAAAAAAATTATGGCCTAGCAAATCAAACCCAGGACTTCTTGCTGTATAAGACCTTTATGACCTCCAGATACACGACACGCATGCACCACGTGTAAAGATATGAATGCATATTATCCCCCTAAAAACAATATTTATCAACGTAATAGGATTTGCGTGTATAATCTCATTAGACAAGGCGTTTGGGTGGCTCATTACTCATTTGATGATGTAAAATATTCCATTATCTTATTCTGATTAATAAAACGCGCCACTTTCTAATCAAGTAACCTTATCTAGGTATGTGAGGTCATTATGCCTTATTTGGATCGAATATCATTTATTTGTTTTTATACTTCTATTGATAAGAGCATTTTGTAGGAAAATTCTCTTTTTAATCTAAGTACTTTATTCTTTTTATGTCTAATTAATTTAACTATTACGTTATTGTCTCATTTTGGAGGATACATATTCCTTCTTGACATGTATAATTTGATAAAAACACATCAACTATGCTTTGATTCTATAGTTGTCTATGTGGAGGAATGCAAAGCCACGGCAACGCATAAAACTGCGCATAGACCGCGCTATGTGTGAGTGAGCTTGTGTAATTACTTGCTGTCAAACGATAAATATGTGTGTGTGTGTGTGTGTGTGTGTGTGTGTGTGTGTGTGTGTGTGTGTGTGTGTGTGTGTGTGTGTGTGTGTGTGTGTGTGTGTGTGTGTGTGTGTTTAGGGATGCCCGCTCTAGATTATTTAATAGAATAAATGGGTAAAAAAAATGATATTTTTATCACTCCCTAGTGCATTATTTTACGACATACTTAAATGGTATAACATTTTGATGTTTGCTGAGTCGTGAATATTAACAAGTATTTCTAAGTACAAAGCCTCCCATAATTCTAGCAAATTGCCCCAGTTATAAACTGGCAACACCTTAGTAGTTTATTAGAAGTTAAATCATAAACAAAATAGTTTTTAACCAAAACAATTTACACACAGCTCAATAATAATATCAGTCCTGTATGATATACTTGCCCACTGCTGAGCACGGGCCTCCTCTACTACTGAGAGGGATTAGGCCTTAGTCCACCACGCTGGCCTAGTGCGGGTTGGTAGACTTCACACACCTTCGAAATTCCTATAGAGAACTTCTCAGATGTGCAGGTTTCCTCACGATGTTTTCCTTCACCGTTAAAGCGAACGATAAATTCACAAAGAATACACACATGATTTTTTAGAAATGTCAGAGGTGTGTGCCACTGGGATTTGAACCTGCGGACATTCGTCTCGGCAGCCTGTTCCACACCCAACTAGGCTATCGCCGCTTTTTTTACATATTACACAGCTCAAACCTGATATTAACCTATAAACTACTTTTGGTCCTAGAAGAGTGTACTCCATAGTTTTTATACTGTTACAAGAATATTAACAGGCAAAGCCGCGAGCAAAAAATAAGTCTACATTATTCGCAATTCTAGTATGACATCCCATTGCTTGATTAAGCGTGTTTTCTGATTAACGAATTTGGCAACGCTCGATATCTCACTAAGCTCTTTAAACCAATTTAATTTCCACTGAAATTAATTACATTTTATTTGCTGAATCACACGATTGTAAATAATATTATGTTATAGGTGCTAGGTCTCACGTATATTATATAGGCAGATATAGCATAACCAGGCAAATACAATAATGACCATGTTGTTTTAAATTATATACATCATTTTATTTCTTCTTTCCTGCCAGCCCGAGCTGGCTTCTTTGTTAACTTTACTGAAATAAAATTATTTTCCGGATTTTTTCGCCGTTTTTATATTATGATATTTTTCCAACGTTTTTGCAATCAGGTTTGCGACAGTCGCCATAATAATAAACATAATTTTAATATAGACAGAATAGTGAGTGTAACTATCCGACTGGCAAATGTATATAGCAAAGTGTGATAGAGATAATACTCGTACTTCCTTCTCGGCTCTTAGGCAGAAAAATGACGCTATATACCTAAAAAAAAAACACTTTCTCTGGAAAAGTCAGTTTTGTGTTTTCATTCTATTTTCTTCTTCCCGGAGGTACACGGCTGCCGTGGTAATCGAAAGGGCAGTATGTCAAAAAAGGCGATTCTGCTTTATTACATAGTTAATTAAATTATCTTATCGTTTTTTATTTATTTCATAGCTTTATTACACCATAAACAAAACACTGCTTAATTTTAAAACAATAAAAGCTGAAAGGAGGTACAATTAGCGGTCCTATCGCTTTTTACTGCTATTTATCAAAGAAGAAAATTTCTAAATTACCTAAAGATAGAAAGAATAAAGATAGGAAGAAAGTTTGTATAACGCGCATTCTCAATCAGTAATCAAAACCTTGGCTGCCTTTGACTTCAAAACGCTGTTATGAAGAATTGCGCACAATACCATATACTGGTGCAAACTTTTCAACCAATAAATCAGTCTTTTTAAGTCCTGATAGCCCTACCTTTGCTAATCCGTTCTTTTATAGCCCCACGGTTTCAAAAGTAAAGCCATTCATAACGTGATTATCATAAATTATATCTAATATTAGATACTGAATGAGAGATAAGAGAATGATAATAGTAAAATAATTTTATCCATTTCTAATGCTCCTAATAGGATGATAATTTAGATATCTCAAGGCATGCAAATCCAATTTTCCGGATTAATAAAAATCCACAAAAATATTGATACATTATCATTTCCGTATTAAGTTATATATTTTTAAACGAACATTTATTTGTTTTATGTAATTGTACTTTGAGCTGTTAATCAATTATCATAGGTGCATCATTATTTTTTATGAAACTAAATGGATATTTTTGGAAGCCAGTGATCTACTATCTATGAGACGTGATATACATACTTTAGATTGCTTCGGTGGCGTAGCTGTAATACGTACGCAGTACAAGTACGCTTATTCCACCTTAAAAATTACGTAGTCGCAGTTGGAAGTCAAGTTGACGGTGTTATCCCATTGCCGGAAAGCATATAAAGTCTTTGGACCTTCTTCTGATTTTATCTTTCTCTGTTCGGTCATATTGAATTGCCGTCTCACCAGACTTTGAGAGTGAAGGAATAGAGGGAACACCTACGTATTACGCACACATACCTAATGGCCGGCTCTGCTAGGAAGGATTCATTCATTCATACATACATTAGTTCATATTAACCTAGCCCCCTCCCTAATGTTATATAACGTTTACAAATAATAAAAAATATTTTTGTTGCAGAGAAGAGCTGGCAATGAAGATTGGACTGACGGAAGCGCGAATACAGGTAATTCTATATTATTTAAATAGTTCAAGAAGATGTTGGGACGTTTGCATGTTTGTAAGCTAATTATATTATGCAGTGCGGATCGATGCAATAGAAAACGTACTAAAACTAGAATAAAGTTTATTATTAATAATCATAAAAAATTGAGAGTAGAACGGACTGCCGAGACGAATGTCCGCAGGATCAAATGCTTGTTCTTGTTCTGAGATCAAAACCCAAGGGGACGTAATCTGACTTTTCTAAAGTTATGTGTGTATTTTTTCTGAATTATCGCTTTATTTATCGGTGAAGAAAAACATCGCGAAGAAACCTACATACCTGAGAAATTCTGTATAGGAATTTTGAAGGTGTGTATAGCCTACCAATCCACACTAGGCCAGCGTGGTGGACTAAGGCCTAACTCCTTTCAGTAGTAGCGGAGGCCCGTGCCCAGCAGCGGGACAGTATATGATACAGAGCTGATATTATTGCCATTAATCAGTTACATATAATTATAAAGTCAATACAGGGCTGATATTATTATTATTATTATTATATAAAGGTACACATACATTTCGATAGGCACGTTATAGGACGCACACGGGCTGAATTTGGACCACTAAGGCTGGTTTTAAAAATAAAAAGAAATCTCAAACAGGGCACACAATACGGGCACGGCAAAATGATTTGCAGTCAATGAATAGATGATGATTAGTGGAGTACGGTCCAAATACCTTGTATCGACGGACTAGTAGATCGATCGCCATCAACACAGATTTTCTAAATACAACATATATTGGAGTGACCAACAGCAAATTCAGCATATTATTGAACCTAGTGCTTCTATAATGAAATCTTTTCTATTCCGATAGGCATAATTTATATTCGTATAAACACAAATGTTTATCTTCTTCCAACTGTACTATTCCCGCTATGCTGAGATCAGCACAACACGCTTTATCAAGCATGTTTCTAAAAAGATTTGGATAAGTTTTTACGACCAGCAGCCTGCCTGACGTCAATCTAAAATATTAATTTCAATATTTCTTTTCACCAAGTATGTTTTACAATAAATAAATTTATTTTTATATTTTACAATATAAATTATAATTTTGAAACCTTCGCGAACGATTACAAAAATGTTTTACAAACAGCATACAAATGAATACTAAACAATTACAATACCAACCAAGAATCGGCCACGAATACCTTTAATCAATCCAAACCGCATCGAATGGGACATTACAAGTTGTAATCATATTAATAAAATCGTTCGGCATGTAGAAAGTTATAAGTGTGCTCAGTGGATGCGGCATTTTTCAAAAAGTAGCATAGTGAATGAAAATACGTCTATATCTTGCCATTGTCTCTGGATCTGATGACAGTAATTAGCACATACAGCATAGAGAAGAATATTAAAAATACTTACCTATACGAAACCATACTACCTAATACATAAAAAGAAAAACTTAAAGACTGTACCCCAAAAATCCCCTGGCTTACTTATACACTCTAGCCATCCGTGTCCGAAGCATGACCAAAAAGGCACAAACTGAACGTCCGCCAGGTGGAAGGGTCCACCTGACACTGATTTTTAGTGAGGGTTAAAGGAATGCCAGCTTATACCAAAGAGAATATACTTAAATAAAATAAAAATATATTATATGGATATATAAATAAGTATTATAAAAAGATGTGGTAGCATAATATACGGAATAATAACTGATATATAGTAGCTTTTCAAGAATATATTTGAATTTGTTTACATCGTTTTATATGAAGAATGAATATAAAACAATTATTTTTAAAAAATACATATAATAAACATTTTATCAAAATATAACTACAAAATCTTTCATAATTTCCTACTGTTGTTAATTATGCACTTGCAAGCATGTAATCCGAATTTATTTTATCAAATAAGATTAAGACATCATTTTGTATTCAATTTATAAAGGAGTATTAGAGCTATAAATATAATAGAGCTATAAAAATAAAGTCCACGAATATATTGCACTATTTCCGCTACGTGGAATTAAGGTTTAGAAATATTTTATTTATGACATACTTAATCATTTTCAGCGTCCCCCATGCATCACTGCATATCCCAGAAATGTAAAATACAGGATTTTGTGATTCATAAAACGCCATTCAACGTTATTTACAGTACAATTAACTCACCAAAGTTACTATCCATAGCTGTGATCTATATTTTTAAAGATTTTCTTTTAAACTTAAATCAAAGCATAAAATACACCGCATCCGATCAAACCATCTTTGATTTATAAATGTATGTTTTGTAAGACAAAACCCTTGTAATTTGTCCTCGCAATTTATTTTAAGTACAGCGGATACAATTGTTCGAATGTGTAACTACATTTTAATCGATTATACAATCGATCTTATCGATACAAATTCGCATTGTGTTAAGAAAAGGCAGGTGTTGTCTCTAACGTAGTCAATATAAATATGTAATATATTTTTTGTATCCTTTTACTTGTTTGTTCTTTATATGCCTAAGGCCTTTGTAGCCGTAAATTATATACGCCTTAGTTTACATGTAATTAAATTATAAGATTATTATTATACTTATTAAGAAATTTCATAATAGTCCCTTACCATGCATCTTTTAAACAATATATATTTTTTACTCATATCTAAAATAATTAACATCTCAATTAACTTATGTTACATCTCGCCAAAAACGTGTACGAGATAATATGAATTAAATTAATTTACAGCTACCTTCAATTCCAGTTCCTTGCTCCATTATTTGTTAACACCTAGGAATTTTAATAAACACCACATAGGGCTTACCGACCTCCGTTCAATTTACGAAAGCGTTAAAACTTAACATCTGTCGTATTTCACGTCGTGATTGCCTCGAGGCAAATGTAAATGCCTACAATTACCAACAGATGGCGCTCTTTAACAATTCATACAATACAAGTCGAAAATTCACATCGTCACATACAATCAAAACCGTTTCGTGATGTTTAATCAACAATCATCTTTATTTTATATTATGGTATATTTTAAAATATTAAAAACCGCCGTAGGCCGACGTCGCGGTAATACGGGCTTATTTTTTGAAGGCTTGTTTATTAAATGTGGTCATTAGCAATTTTCTTGTATTATTACCAGCTGATTCGGTCATGAATTGGCGCACGGTTAAAATGGCGTGTTAAAAATATGTTACGCGAATATTGATGCTTGATATCTTATTAATGGGAATATGGTAAATTGCGCTGCGGAACCTTACTATAATGGTTGCACCCCACTGAATAGAGAATTAAAAGTGATTGTAATGATTGCGAAGTTCCAAGAAAAATAATATAAAGACTCGACGAGGCTTGCAAAATTACGAGTATTAGATTTGCTTGGTAATTAAGATATTTATAGCTTTTACCGAGTTTATATCGGCATTTAATAAAGCTTACATTAGCGAGATAGGAGTTTATGTACAAGATACGAACACCATTCCAAAACACTATATTAAATTGCGCCGTATCAACATTCAATACGTTCGATTTTCTGTTCAAGTTTTAAATGCTGTAAATAAAGCTATGTTCTACAAATACAAATAGTGTTTTTCCACTCGAATGCATTAACCGTTATCTTTGAATATGAGAACAATTCCATTAACGCGCTTGGTCGCCTGCGAGTGGTATTTTAGCGCTCGGGGTCCAATCGATGCGAGCCCCTGACTTGGTCATTACGCTAATGCGCGACCCTGTTAAGCTATTAAACCTGGCACCTGGGATCCAGCCGGTGCCTTTTTACCAACTCCTTACCCGACATTCCAACAACATGTTTGCCTCCAATTACAACATTTATAAATTCACGAGCAGCCCGACGTATGAAGTCATATCTATAATGACCATTGTAAACTTAATAGATCATGAACGGGCACGCAAATCTCATCTTTAAAACAAGGAGGAAAGGTCCGAGTATAATTGCCTTTCGGCGGTAAACATAAACAGTTTCTTGCACAGCTCAGCATCCGCTAAAACCGCATCGACATTTACAGAAACGCGTTTAATTTTTTTTTACAATGAAGCGTTTATCATAAGTGAATTAATTTAAATTGCTGTAAAAAGGGCAGTTTACATAATGACCGCAGTTTGGTGTGCGTTTTTGTACATACATTTTATGATATAAATATTTCATATGTGATATCTCTTAGTAATAAATCGAGTTGATAAGGCCCAGCGTTCGCGGGCTTTTTGTTACGTCACAAGGTATTTTTTGCCGCAAGAATGTCGCATTCAATTCAATAATGAAAGCGTTTGAACGCGACAAGTCGTAATTATGAGATTTATGAGTTATTGAGTCGGTTGATAGAGACATAACATTTTTTTCCCGCGCGCTAATAACTGCATAGATAAAGTATACGATTGATAATATTTATCAGGGTTTCTTGTCTGTTACCGCTATTTAAGTGGCATTCGCGGTGCGTACATTACAAAATTATAACGTTTCATTGCCTATATACTCATTTTTATTTATAAATCATAAGCATTCAAAAGACAATTTGAAATTTTAATTGCACGTCGCCTGTCTGTGTGAAACTAGGAACTGAGAATGAATAAACACAGTTTTGTACTTATATATCCACGTCAGTATTATTAAACCTTACAAACAAAAAAAATCACGTAGAATTGATAAAATCCTCCTTTTTTTGGAGTAGCTTAAAAATGTATTAAGAATTTAACTAATCATAGTTTTGTCTCATTCTTTCTTTCTCTACATCAAAAATCAAACACACAAAACACTAGATATTTACGTTATACATTGTGATTTTATAATCGTTTTGGAACAGAGAATTTTAAATGTATCAATAACAGAATTGGCACGTAGTGGCTCCGTTCGGCACATCGAATTGCAGTCTATCATTCAATAAGACTCATGTTTCTGCCATAAATAGACGAAACTACTCAGTAGTCGATATTATTTGCTGGTGGTAGGATAAATTTTATATCCGCCCGGATAGCGGCCACCGTACACAAGGTGTTAAAACCCGCTATAGTGGCCCATGTAAGTTTGTCGTCCGGGATGAGCCTGTGTATACACGCCGGCATAATTGTGTCGACTGCCAAGAGATAATCGTCTCACGTCAGGCGACATTCTATTAAACCCCCTGGGTCATTTTGCCGTAAACGTATAAAAAATAATAATAATGATACTTAATCTACACTATACTCACCAAATTACCATCGGTCTGTATACTTTAGAAAGAAAGAAATTATTTTTTTGTTTCATAAATACATAATGTATATACTCAAAAAACAAAAAGTACTCAAATCTACGCTTGCTACAAGAGGGCTCCAACCCAGCATATGCTGACAATAAAGCCAGTGCTGGTCTTCCGTTGGGACGTTATACTGTACCAGAACAAGTATTGCAATCATTTATCCTCAAAACGCCACTAACATCCAATAATTCCCAGGTGTGGTTCCAAAACCGGCGAGCCAAATGGAGGAAACAAGAAAAAGTGGGGCCCCAGGCACACCCGTACAACCCGTACCTTGGAGCAGCGGGGGGCGCGCCCCCGCCGTCAGTCGTCGCGTCCATGCCCAATCCGTTCACACAATTGGGATTTGGGTTCAGAAAACCTTTTGATACGAATGCTTTGGCGTCTTTTAGGTGAGTTTTAATAAGTTATAGTCTGGAGTAATCTTTCAAAGTGAAACTCAACAAAATTACTAAAAAAAATGTTAGAGAGTTGTACCTAAAGAACTGCTACTTACTAGTTCAGTTTGTTTCTGACTGAAAAAAATATGGAAATTCATGTATACAAGCCTTGAGGGCCCTAGATTATGGTCCCCAACAAAAAAAAACATAGAAAAATATTAACAAATCCGTATAAATTTTTAAAACACCTATTTCTCTCCACAGATACGCGGGCGCACCAGTCCTTGGTGCGCAATACCTCGGGGCACCGCTACCCCGACCGCCTCTCTTCAGTGCTCCTCTCTACACAACAAGTCCTCCTTTCCACTCCCTTCTTGCGGGCCTCGCGCCTCCTCGACAGTCCCCTGACCCCCCAGCAGTGTCCCCTCCCATATCTCCCGGGAGTGAATCCCCTCCAAACCCCCAGCCGTCAGCTCCAGAAGTAGAAAGAAGGAGTTCCAGCATAGCAGCGCTAAGAATGGCAGCAAGAGAACACGAGTTGAGACTAGAGATCCTCAGACAACGACATCACACGGATTTGATTAGTTGAAAGTTGTGGGTAGTTGTAAAACTGCGATCGGATGTTACTGACCATAGATAACGTGGAAACACAAACGTCAATTACTTAAATGTCTTGTTATAAATCTGTAGTAATAAATTGGTAATGTTTGTACGATTATTTTAAAAGAAAAAACAGATAATACGATCGTTTTACCTAACTTAAAAGGAGAAGAAATAGAATTTTAAGCGAACCCAAATCTTGATGATAGCTTTCTTAAGAATACAATCCATGACATACAAAAAATCATAAGCGAAACGATGCTAAGACTCAAACTTCTGTTTATTCTAAAACTGATACCATACATACACGAATATTATTGAAAACAGTATCCTAAAGTAAGAAAATCATAGCATTACAGTTGAAATTACAATATACAGTTTAAAATACGCGAAATTTTAAAAATGTCAAGAGAATATTGTTATTGAAATAAAACTAAAAACTATTTAAAACGGATTTTATCGCGGTTTTTTATATATTATTATTTTCTCCCGACGTTTCGAAGACTTTGCAGCCTTCATGGTCACGGGGGGGACTGAGGTGTTGTTCATCCGTAAAGTCAAAGTTACAATATCTACCTACATTTTTCAAATATACAACTTTTTTAAATTTTACCTGTTGACGGTCCGATCTACGCAGAATGAGCTCACAGTGTCTTGAGGTCTGGCAGCCGGTCTTTTGGGATCCGATTTAATTAAATGTAGAACAGGATCCCAGGCTTGTGCAAGCTTCCAACCATCTTCCCTATTGAAATTTGGGTGTTTTTAATTTCAATAGCCTCGCGAATCATCCTAGGCAGGAATCGGTGTTCTTTGGCAAGGATTTGTGGCTTGTCTAATCGCAAATAATGATTGGAGCCTCCTTCAGAATGTTCAGCGACTGCAGACTTCGTAGAGCGTCGGTGTTTCACGTCAGCTATATGTTCTTTTACGCGGGTCCCTATATTTCTTTTTGTTTGTCCTATATAAGAGAGGCCACAGTTGCAGTCTATCTTGTATACACCCGGTTCTTGTAGAGGTATATGGCACTTGACAGGTGGTAAAAATTGACTAATCTTTTTAGGCGGCTTGAAATAGGTTTTATTGAAGCACGCTTCAGGATGTAGCCAATCTTGTCGGTGACTCCTCTCACATATGGTAGTACAACCGGAACACGTTCAACTGTGGCTGGTTTCACTCGGTTTCTGTGACGGCGGCGTGGAATTTGGAGCTTGTTGTCTCGCAGTACTTGCTTGACATGTTGCAGCTCAGCGGCCAGGTGTTTCTCGTCACAGATTCCTCGTGCTCTCTGAAACAATGATTTGCCCACGGTAGCTAACTGTTTTGGATGGTGGTGAGATTCACCGTTCAGATATTTATCAGTATGGGTCTGTTTTCGATACACAGTATGACTTAAGGTCTGATCAGGATTACGAATGACTAAAACATCCAAGAAAGCAAGAGATTTGTTGCGTTCTAACTCCATAGTGAATTGGATTTTATTATTGATGGAGTTAAGGTGATTTAAAAATGCAGATACTTTGTCCGATGGTAAAATTGTGAAAGTATCATCTACGTACCGTTTGTAAAACCTTGGAGAGACCGGTGATGTTGTCAGGGCTGTCTCCTCGAAGTCCTCCATGAAAATATCGGCGACTACCGGAGATACAGGTGAGCCCATCGCTACACCCTCTACTTGTACATAGAACTGATCATTCCACAACATATAGCCAGATGTAAGGCAGTGTTGGAGTAGTTCTGCATATTCCACAGGCATGTTATTATCTACTAACTTCTTAGACACAATCTTGATGCAATCTTGTAATGGTAAGCTCGTGAAGAGAGACTGGACATCAAAACTGACCATTGTTTCATTGTCAGCTAACTGTAGGTGTTTAATGTCGCTGACAAATTGGTATGAATCCTTCACAGATGCTCTAGTGTTTCCTCTGAGGGGTGAAAGCACTTTTGCTACGTGCTGAGCCAATCTGTAGGTTGGTGTGTCGATCTGACTCACGATGGGACGTAGTGGAGCATTTGACTTGTGTATTTTCGGCAGTCCATACAGTTTAGGCGGTTTTGCACACGAAGGAACGAGTAAGTTTACGTCGAGATTTAATTTATCGGAGTAATTTTTTATTAAAGTGCTAGTAGCCTTCAATATCTTGTTAGTCGGGTCTGATTTGACTATTCTATACGTGCTTCCATCCGATAAAAGTTGTTCCATTTTTTGATTGTAGTCTGACGTATCCATTACTACTGTCGCATTCCCTTTATCTGCACGGAGAATGGTAAGGTCTTTCCTTAAAAAAGTTGTATATTTGAAAAATGTAGGTAGATATTGTAACTTTGACTTTACGGATGAACAACACCTCAGTCCCCCCCGTGACCATGAAGGCTGCAAAGTCTTCGAAACGTCGGGAGAAAATAATAATATATAAAAAACCGCGATAAAATCCGTTTTAAATAGTTTTTAGTTTTATTTCAATGTCTAACATTCGCGTAAACATAAGAAATCAGAATATTGTTAAATGAAAATTCATAATTGTGGCCTTAATATTGTATAATTGTAACAAGTCTTTATATTTTTATATATTTTGAATCAAGCAGTGTTCATAACATGTGCAAACGCGCGTTTCAACGGTTTTTATCCCAAACCTTCAAAAGCAAAATAAGGCAAAAGCCGTACAGAATATAACATCAAAATTTCAAATTATTCGAATATCTATAAATTATTTGTCTGATCTCTTTCGTTTAATATTACAGTTTATTTCAAAAGCATTAGATCTTAATTTACTACATAACGTATGGACACCAGAAATCAAATATCAATTATCGTTCGCAAATCTCCAAAGAAAAATGACATTGAAATATCGTTGTTGAAACGATACCGCATACAGATTACAATCGTTTAGACGCCGGCGCTACTGAAAACATCGATCAAGATCGTATCGCGTACTCAAAACGCATTGTAAGATAACTACTGTTAGGAAAATTTAGATCGGTTTATCGGTCCTTATGAGCGAACGCTCGACGTAATGCGAAAAACGCTGCGGGAGTCTCGCTTGTGGAGATGGGCCTTACATTCGTTATATTGAGATTTGTTTGTTGTATTTTGTTTTAGCGCGGTTTGTAAGTATCGTTATATATCATTGGCCTATTTTAATACATAATAAAAATATATATAAGATTATAGAGGTCATCGCGCTCCGTAGAGTGAGCTAAAAAAGTAGCTGAAGAAATTCGAAATTTCAAATAGCCTTTATTTGTGTTCGTATCGACTAACGTTTTTTTTTCACTGAAATATACTTCAAAGAATATTTCGATTAATGTTGATGTGTTTTGAAGTTTTGATTTTGTTCAGCTGCTTTTGTGGCTGACTGTACATACTTAAACGTCAAAACTCAAGTCTCGATATGTCAAATGTATTTTAAACTCTACTTGGAACGTGAAAAGCTCACAGAACATATCTGTTTCTAATTCGAGGAAAGTGCACAATATATTTTATTATAAGAAAATAACGCCACCATTTTCTAGAACGAAGGTTAATTGAAAATGACCATTTTCATTAAAAGTGTTATAGTGATGGTAGGATATATTTTATATCCGCCCGGATAGCGACCACTGTACACAAGGTTCAAACCCAACATAGTGGCCTACGTAAATGTATCGCATTTCGGAATCAGCCTTTGTATATCCGATTCCAACAGGCCGGCATAATTGTGTCGACTGCCGAAGGGTAATCATCTCTCGTCAGTCAACACTCTGTTAGACCCCACTCTACTTACCATCAGGTGCAGTGAGGTCTCTTTGCTGTGCACGTGCAAAAAAACTTCCAACGAATGGGAAATATATTTTGTGCTATTTTCACGTTTCCAGTAAACGACATAGTTACTCGAACTCCGTCCAATAATAAGCCTTATTGTTATTTATTATAGGTTTAAGGTGGTACTTAATTTTGTTTAATTAAAGTGATAGTAACTATTGTAACTTGTACATTCTCACGCCTCACGGTGCCTTTGTTTTAAGTTTGTATTTAAATGTAAACAAATGTGTGAATATGATTGATTGGAACAGAATAAACAAACTGACAATAAGTATAAAACCTTTTTTTTAATAATCCTGAAACTTTTTAAATTCTGATGGTACTGGTTTTTTTTTTTTTTTTGGTCAAAACCCAAGGTAACCTGTAAATGGTATACTTTTACCCCCCAGCTTAGCGACTGCAGGGCCCTGAAGGAAAGTGGGAAAGAATTAATAAGAAGGAAAATGTGGGGTAACGATAAGGAACCATCTTAGGACGGTCGGAGGGCAGAGGTCCAGGGAATGATCGCGGTCCCTTATAGGCCTCAGCGTGAATTTTGCAACCAAGAGGTATACACATTCCACCATGTGCCTAGGGCCTAGGGCATAATGTCCCCCCGTGCATGGGCCTGCATTCGGTATTGAGACCGAACGCACAAGAACTGCTTGGGGGAGGGGGATGGTACTGGTTAGTGGTAGCGAGAAGTGAAACTTTCCGAAGGTACCACGGCACAACATATAGGTAATATGCATAAATGCGATCTGCAAATCTTTCTGATGATAATTAGATTCTACATAAAGGGAAGCCGACAGGAATCGGGTTATATTGACGCTTCACCACTGCTGGTTAGTAATTTTATATTGTACATGTCGCTGACTTATATTATCTTCTTATTAAACAACTTCAAAAACCGAAAAAATATTTAACATTACCTATATACTGGTTACTACCACTACACTTCCACTGAATAATAATGATTCGAAATAATTTCTACTCATATACTAACACCTTTATTCCCCGAATAGGTAAGCAGAAACGCAACTGATGCAACCACTTTTCGTTGTGCGTATTCCGTCCCATGATGTGATTAGGAACGAGCCTATCGCCATATCAGGCATAAATTTCAGACTCCAGTCTGATACCCTAGCAACCCAATATCAGTTTGCCCCTCCCAGGAATCGAACCCAGGACCTCAAAGCGGTGACATATCGCGCACGCAATAAAACTCCGCCGCCGAGGCAATGTTTATAATGGTATAAAATGAACTCTTTCACAAAAACTATATTTGTACGCTAAACACTTGCATCGCTAAACGCTGAAAAAAATCTTATGTAATAAAGTTAACTATTCAACGATTGAATGCAGTCGACACCGGAGGAAACCAACGAATGGGTGTGGGGAAGAATAAGAAGCCTTTAGTATAGGCAGAGGGCAGAAGGAGGGAAATGTTCGGGCGCTCTCACCGCCCTCATTGTGTATTTACAACCAAAAGATATTTGCCGTGGCTCTAGTGCAGCACACACTGAACTGTCTACTTAGAACCTCGGCAAATATCCTCCAGTGCACGGGTGTACATTAGGTGGAGACCGAGCACACAAAAATCGCCTCAGGAGGGTATTCAATGATCAGATTAATTATAATTTCTAACCCTCCGCCATACAACAAATCATATTCATACTTACATTACAAAAACACTACGCAGACTTTAAATATAGCATGGCAAGTGAATCCTTGTTTTACACAAGTTAACCTTTACACAGCGAATAAATCAGATGCTAGCGAGCAAAAAGGCACCCAGTTAATTGGTTAAAAGGGCCCCTGACTGGCAGTCATCAATCAGAGGGTTATTACTGTAGATACCCAGTTGTCTGCGGCTTCATCCATCACCAGAACAATATAGAAAGCATTCATTACCAAATCACATCTAATTAATATATAATTTAATAATCTCCATTGGCTATTAATTTAAAATTCAATTACAAGATAATGAATTAGTCTATAAAAAACTACGCACCGAAATGGCTTCCTTGTTTTGAATGTTACCGCTGCTAATTTTGAGTGTGTAGCTCGTAGGCGTGCGTGGCAAAGGTAAGCTAAAGACAAATCTACATTCAAGTAATATTATATATGCATCAATTTTTTTGAATGTGCACAGCATAGTGACCGTACTGCACCTGATGGTAAGTGGAGTGGGGTCCAATATCGACTGACGACATTACCCCTGGACAGTCAACACAATTATGCCGGCCTGTTAGAACCGGATATACACAGGCTGATCCTGGAATGCGACTCACGTGGAACCGCGTTGTTCGCAATCTTTAAGTCTCTTGTCACTGGAATAGCGAATTCTAACTAATAAACATATCAAACCTTAGTTTAAATTAAACCTCTTTTGTTAGTTATATCATCTAATAATTCGAGTTTCAATAAGTATATACATCCTTATTTTAAATTAAACCTTCTTTGTAACTCACATCGTCTAACTTTGAGCCAAAAAAACGACGAGAAAAATAAAAAAAACTACAACACAAACAAAAATCATGCATTTGGATAATCACAAATGCACGTTGACCTTTCATTGAGATAAATTGGTTTTTATATCAGATACAATTAATGAAAAATAAATAGGGACAGAGTTAATTTAATTGTAATCGAATTTTTATCCTTCTGAACTCATCTGCGGGCAACGCCTCTCGACAGCCTTATATTATAGCGTGGTACAAATTATAAGCAAAAGCGATTAATAAATTCTGCTTAATAAACAATAAATATAATTCTGGAGAAGATGCAATCGAAACTCTACATGACCACCCCCACCACTCTGTAAGAGTGAATAAGAGAGTGTAAGAGTGTTTTGACCAAGAAGAAGAATACGATTGTATACTTAGAATATAATTTAAATGCCCGTAGTTATTAATTTAAGTGTAATTGAATAATAATAACTAGTCTTATAACTTGTTTTGACGTACCATAAGTGCAACTTTGTTAGCCTACATGATGAAAAAAGTATTTTATTTTATTTCTTATATGTATAGTTGTAGTTAAACAGTGTCTTGTTTTGTTACATTGCCTTGTCACATTAAATGTCAAAGAAAACTAGACAAAACATTGTACATTTATGACAAAACGTTTATACTTGACCTTTATTTTAGTGTAAATATTTTTTCATTACATTGCACAAAATATCTTAAATGAAGTTTTTTCTCGCCGAAAACACCAAAATCCTTAAAGAGTACTAGTATTTTTTTTATACAAACTAATGTAAAAGTGGACTCAACATCTTAGGAATTCGCTAATCGTTACCAGTCAATCTAAGACGGAACATAGACACAAAGAAGTAAGAAACTAATTCTGATAAATACACTCGCTGTCCGCTTATACTTCGCACCGCAAGATATAGATATTGCGCAGGGAGGATCCCAGCCAAATCTAATTATGATTTCACACAAAAAACATAAGAGAATAACATTTTTATATGTTTTATTGAATCCAAAAACGCACTCGTGTGAAACCGCGCTGTTTTGTTTTGACTGAATTATGTTCAAAATGGTAAAAAAGTCGTTCTAGCGGCGAATATGATACCAATTAGATTGTGTCGTTTTTCATTTACTAGAATGATAATACGGCAAACCGGACTAATTATAAACGTAACGTATTCAAAATGATAGAAAAAGACTTGATATTCTAGCAGCGAATATGGTTCTTATTAGATTGCCTAATTTTTTATTTACAATTGAATTGTGATACGGCCATCCGGACTGCCTAATAGTAAACGTAATGATCATCCATAAAACCCACTTAACTTCTATAGAAATCGACCTCAGACTGTATGTTACAAGTCTAAGACTAAACTAACAAAACACGACCGGCCAGTACTGCCGTGCTAAGCTCAAAAGCGGAATCTCAAAAAAAACTTGATTTTTATGTCGTCATAGCATAAAGAAATACTCCTCCAATGAATTAAAAAAATACCCATTCAATAAACTTACCTAAATAACGGTATCTTTTTTAGAACTTGTTAAAAAAGCCTTAAAAGAGTTTCTCTATCTGAGTTTTACATATAAAACTTTATTTACAAATCTTTAATCATCTCGATATAAGGTTTCCCTGACATACCGCTTTTGCGCTTGGCACAGCAGAGTAATCCTCCACAATATTACTCAACCTTCGAAGACCAGGAGCATACAGACACCAATACCCACCAGATGCAATTAAATAAGAAAACGTAATCATTAGACGAACACGCCCATTACTAATCCATTCTCATAATTAAAGCACACGTTCCGATGAATCTCGATATTTGAACAGTTCGTATGATTAGAATAAAATAAAATGCTTTATTCGTCACGTAGGCGAACATAGTTGCACTTATGATAAGGTACATGAGAATATTTAATTATTACTCCAATTAAGTCGCTTATATAACTACAGACATTTTATATTGGACATAAAATAAAGAAGCCAGCTCGGGCTGGTAGGAAAGCAGAAATAAAAATGATGTTCTAGACTATAAAATTCTCCTTGGTTTTTAGTGGGGTAGAAGATTTATTCCAAATAAACTCTTGAACGTAGAAAAAAACGTGTATAAACTTACTTTATTCCCGGACAAGTACTTTTACATAGACACAGCTACAAGCAAAACCTAGGACTACTATACATTAGAAGCTAAAGGTGAAATTTTACGAAAGGGAACTCGACACAACATAATGTACTCATATGCATAAAGGCGATCTGCAAATCATATGAATGATTATTAGAATCTCTATAAATTCTACATAAAAGCAAGCCGGTAGGAATTGAGTTACATGGACCTTTCGCCACAGCTAAACATAATCCTTCTACAAAGAATCAAACCCGGATATCCTTAACAATTTTCATTTGGCAAGCTATTGCGTGCTGAGACAATTTAGCCGTGCGTTAAAATTCATTGCAAATTAACTTGTATCGAATCAACAAATTGGCGTTTGTTTATTTTAAACAATAAAGCAATTAGTAACCATTGTTTTTCATTATGGTTTTTAACAAGCCATACCAAATCGATGAAATAGATTTTCGAACAAACAAATTGGATGATTATTGAATACGTCAATCGTTTATCTAAGACGGAACCAGGTTGAATTTGGAAAGACAATCACGAGGATCGTGTCATCTTAGTAGGTATGATTGTGTCGAATGGCATGATATAGCCTTTTGTAGCCATTTGATACTTTATCTGGACGGCATTGCGCTTACCATCGGGTGCAGTGCAGTTACTGCCAGGAACAAAAAAAAACAAAAATCTGAAAACATTATTCATTGATTCATTATCACTACATAGTATAAAACAAAGTCGCTTTCTCTGTCCCTATGTGTGTTTAAATCTTTAAAACTACGCAACGGATTTTGATGCGGTTTTTTCAATAGATAGAGTGATTCAAGAGGAAGGTTTATATGTATAATAATAACATCCATTAAATAGTCAGCATTGCACCCGTGCGAAGCCGGGGCGGGTCGCTAGTATCCCATAAAAGATAAGCCGCTACATGATTCAATTTACATCCAATCTATACTATTTTGGAATACACGCCTCTCAAAAATGAGTACCTTCACTAACAGCATCTTTCAAATCAAAAGTTCGTATATGTTTAAGAAAATGCTAAAATTTTCAAGGGTCAAATATTGATAATAATCTGCGTGTAATGCGCAAACAGTCGCCAAACAACCCGCATTGGTTATTTTCAAACCCACATGTGACATGTTCTTAACCGCAAATTGTACATTGCGTTAGTTTCTTTTTAATTCACTAGCGTATGTCACCAGTAAATAAATTTTCCCACGATTAATACGTTGCGGCTTTCAAAACTCATGGAATATCTATATATAATATATAATATCAGCCCTGTCCTACTGCTGAGCATAGGCCTCCTCTACTACTGAAAGGGATTAGGCCTTAGTCCACCACGCTGATGTAGATTGGTAGATTTCACATACCCTCATAATTCCAATAATAAATTTCTCAGGTATGCAGGTTTCCTCGCGATGTTTTCCTTCACCGTTAAAGCGATAATAGACAAAGAATACATACCTAACTTTTAGAAAAGTCAAGGATGTGTGCCCTTGTGTTGCGAACTTGCGGACATTCGTCTCGGCAGTCCGTTCCACTCACAACTAGGCTATATCTGCTTCACTTAATCACTAAATCTAACACCACGTGTTCCTGCTGGTTTTCTGTAAGTTCATACATATAGCTTGATAAAAAAATGTGAAAAAATTTACCTTCATGGAAATAATTCCATGGTAAAGAAACCCAATTAAATAACTAACCCTGCGTAAGACCACACATTGATACACAAAACATTACCGTGTTACGCGACTGTAGTCCGGCTGAACCGTTCCCGATGCGGCTCAATCAATCAAAGCTCCCTCCAATGAGGATCAAGAAGCGCCACTATGATTTATCTGAGTACAACCGCACCCACATAATCGGGATCACGGCTTGATTTTTTTGGAAGTCGTGGTTAGCCTTAAGTACTATTTAGTGGAGCCTATTCTGTGTAAAGGCATCCCAAAGGTTACTCATTTACAAATAATAATATTCTGGTAATAAATAGAGGAATAATGTCATACTACAATATTAAATACGACTTTAAAATAATGTAAATGGATTGCAAACTTAGTTAGTGTAGGTTGTAGTATACTTTTTAATACGGACATGGCATTAACTCCGCTGCACCTAGTGTTAAGTGAAGTAGGGTCTAGATAGAGTGTTGCCTTACGAGAATCGATTACCGAGTCGATTATGGAGGATGGAGACGATCTGAAGCAGACGGAAAGACAGCCCAGACAGAGTAGGTTAGATGAGAAGCCAACTTTGTAAGCCAAATATGGAGGAAGAAGTAAAATATTATGCCCAAAACTCTTCAAAACACTATATAATAATATGATATTCACGATAAATCGTTTTTGAATATTGCGTTATTTTCCGCACAGTTGTCGTCGCACATTATGTGAATTGACAACCAAAAAAGCTTGTCAAAATCATTTTACATTGATTTTGATTGAAATCGACTCGATTTTCTTCAAAGGAATTGGTTTTTGGTTCTTAAAAAAGTCTATGGTTTGAATCGTGATTTCATACTACGTTTATTACGCGGTTTAGGTCTCAATGGAAAAATTGCTTGTCATCTGATGGTAAAAAATTCAATAATTCTTCAGCCTCTTAGCTTGTATAAGTTTGTGAATACTTTGGGGCTCTATTTCAACTATTATGTTTTTATTCAATATCGCCATAGGGGCTTTTAAATAGATGAATGTCGATGAAGTAGGTAATTATATCAAAGTTTCCATAGCTATTAAAAATTACCAATGCACCTTAACAGCCACTTTCTGCTTTTTGAACCGATAGTAGTCTAAGGTATCGCTAAACATTAAATATTTTCAATAACAAAGCACGTAAAGCTGTTGGTCCTGCGCCTAATCTCTCTCAGGTCATGTCGGATCATCGTCTCACCGGACTATGAGAGTGAAGGAATAAAGAGTGCACGTGTGTATTGCTCACAAACTTGTGGACTATAATATATCCTGCATACTTAGTCAAGATCTCCGTTGAGATTGGCACCCGTGGCCGAAATTGTGTTAGGAAGGAATCAACCATTTTAGATAACAATACTCCAAATATACTACAACAACAAATATGATTTTACTACCAAAACGGAACAATCCTATCAAATAACCGCAAAGTGCTACTAACCCACACTTACCGCAGAGCAAAATACTCATAAATGGTACACAAACAAAATACAAAACACATACTTCTGAATTAAGAATGGAATTCGACGAAAATAAATCAAAACATTAATACGTTGATCCTTAAATTATAATAATAAATTGGTTACCATTTCTCAACGAAGGGAAGCGGGCTACGTCACAAAACAAAATATAGACAAACAGAATAACAAATGAGTTGAAACTAAATTGAATGTTACATTCTTGTTTTAATAACGCTGATATTTTTGTTATAATATCCAATTATGGGTGCTTCAAATTATTTCAAACTTTTTCTTTCGTTTGGGGGTAACTCTCGTGAACTAATTAATGATTTCCCTCCCAGTTGGGGTTCAGGGTTGGCGACAATAATACTGTTTTATATAATTTAATTATAACTAACAATGTGTGATTTCGAATCAGATAATTTTAATAGTTTAGAAGATACTGCTTCCACAACCCAGCAGTATTAGAAATGAACAGTAATCCTTATTTCTTACTCCAAAAAATACAAAATTCTATACAAACTTTAAACCACCAGGTACCATTTTAAGGAGATGAATTTAAATAATCATTTTTAGTGCTTCGTACGAGTATAAGTCTCAGTATAAGTTAATCCTAGCTTTGCACAGCAGTTCCTCGAGGAACTGGTGTGCAAAACTAAGATTAATGAAACTTAAACTATTACCTAATAACGATATATTAATAGTTGAATGAATGAATGAAACACTTTATTGAACACACCAAATACAGTGAAAGGAATACGATTATTATATAATAAAAATGTGCACCTATAGTCGGTCTTATCGCTAAAAAGATTTCTTCTAGACAATCAAATATATAAAGAGACATCTATTACGAGCTAAAAAAAGCGAAGTCAAATTGTTACGTTTAAAAATCTATAAAAATAATTGAAATTCAATTCCCTGTATTATTAAGTTTATATAAAACTTTTGTATTTCTCCTTTCCTGCCAACCCGAGCTAGCTTCTTTGTTTACTTTGTACTCTCTCTATTTTATATCCAATATAAAATATCTGTAGTTATATAAGTAACTTAATTAGAGGATAAATTAAATATTCTCATGTACCTTGACTTATCATAAGCGCAACTATGTCCGCCTTCGTGATGAATAAAGATTTTAGAAAACTATAAATATAAAACTTTTCGTGGCAACCCTAATACCGCTCGCCGTATATGGGCGCAGCGGGAGTCAGAACCGTTTGTCATGGCCCACCGGGCCACGCCCGCGCTTCTTAACCTTAAACTAGACTAATTCTCTTGTTTCTTCATCATTTAACATGTGTTTACACCTACGAAGCTTCTTCGGATCAAGTGCATTGTTGTTGAAGGTTTTGAATATAGTTATATTGAATCTCAAGACGTGCATGGCGCTCGGACCATGTTGGTAGGTTTTATATGTATTAATTAAGCTTCCAATATTATGTCATTATGGTTTCCATAACGATGGAAAAAAACAAGAACAAAGAAAATAGTATTTAACCGACTTCAAAGAAAGGAGGAGGTTCTCAGTTCGACTGTATGTGTTTTTAAAATTAAACATTAGTCATTACATTTGCTAGTTAAGCTAGATAAATACATGAACAAATGTACGAAAACAATTTTTGTTTGTTATTAGTCACCGACTCCAAAATTGGTAACCAGTATATAGGTAATGTTAAATATTTTTTGGTTGTTAGTGGTTTTTAAAGGCGTTTTAATTTTCTGTTAAAAAGTTTTTGTTCTCTTATTCATTTGATGTAGTATAATCTCTGTTAATAGTAAATAAATTGTCCAGTTTATAAATTCTAAAGGCGTTATTTACTCTGCTATATACGCTATTTGTAACAATGGTAAAGTTAATAATTGCTGCAAATCAGTCAACATCATCATCAGCATCAGTCTCAAAATTATATAAAAACAATGTTGTGTCAATCTTCATTACATGCAAAGACATTAGACAATATAGTTAGTTATAGACTGGACATCAGGAACAAATTTGTGCTCCAAAAGTTATTACTGCTCCATAAGTTATTCGTTGTCTTATTTTAAATGTCCATGTAACAAGATGTCCCAGCGTCCTTAGATATTGAAACAACAGAAAATATTTTAACATGTGCATTAAAAACATGTAAATATAATATAAAAAAATATGAATTTTACATTGGTGTTTTGCTATTTCACGGTATATTGAGTAACGCATGAACGCAAATGAAAATCTTCCTAGTGTCTGCTCTATATAACCTTAGAAATCTTTGATTACATTGAAGTCTCATAAGGGCCTGTAATGCACTGGCTACAAACAAACTTTAACACGCGACATTTTACTTTTGTTAAAAGATCTTACCTCACACTTTATTTACATTTTGACGAAACTTCACAGTCAATAAAATCAGGACGATAAATTTCATCACATCGCGGCAATCAAACGCAATTTCCATACGAACCATTTTGTGCGTTTCACTCGTATCAAACACATCGGCAATAAACTTTACAGTTTTGTTTATAATCTCAAAGCAGTTAAAGTTAATTTACATGTGTACGCTATTTTGATCGTAAAACGTGCCTAATTATCAGTAAACACTAAATAAGTGTTTAACAAAGATTCAAACCTGGTTTTGTTAACGTTTGCTAGAGTAGTATCATCTTTGTTTTATTTTTTACTTTTCCTATCGTAAAATGGCAAATAGCTGTATGAGAATCTAAATGATAATCTATAATGGAAATCTATACTATATATAAGTATGTACAATGTGTTAATTATGTAAGTATATTTATAATAATTGTAATGGTATTATAAGGAACAATCCATTGGATACAGAAATTTACTTGTGAATATCTAAGCAAGTAACAGCCATAATTGAACTACAAATTCCAAACTCAAATTTTGCATTAACAAAACTTATAACGTTTACCAAAATCTAGATACTCTGCATTTATTATGACATATTGGTGTCTATTCTTTATTCAAAAATATAAACCAAAAACAACAACACGCATTCTATTTTTAAAACGGCAAAAAACCTTTTTAGAAAAAAGAAACCCCATCGCGGCGTCTTTATCTCCCGTGTATAAATTACAATATTATTACAGCTCGATAGTTGGAAAGTTATTATAATATAGGCGAGTGGAGGAAAGCGCAAAAAGGCCGTTAGTAACACGTGTCATTAAATCGATGTTTATTATATGGGCCTTGATGAAGTCGTCACCGGAGCGCGATTTGCAAATGCGGCGACCATGTTGCGTGCTGGACGGTATTATATTTTATGTTAGGTCGTAATTAGGGCGGTTTTTATTTCTATTCTCGTGTTTTATGACATAGACGTATATAAGCATTGGTTATTTACGTCAACAAAATTAAGCATAACTGACCGTGTATTGAAATTTTAAGCCAGTTCTAGTATATAACATGCAACAGACGTAAAGAATAAAATAAATCAACGTACATAATTAATACAATAAATCAACATTTAACAAGTTAATTTAAACCTTAAAACCACGACAGATAAGGTTGCAAAACAAAATCGTGACCTTTTCCCGAAGCGGAACCAATTTTTGTGTCATCCAAAATATTTATGTATCGGGTCTGCTCGCTTAGGCGTATTTGATTAAGTTGACGATGTCGAATCAGCTACACAATTCAATTCCAACTGCTGTCGTGTTATAATACTTAGTATATTGTATGCTAAATGATGAAGTACCAAAAATATAAATAAAATTGATACTATTGAATAAGAATTCTTCCTTTCGTGTATACAAGCCAAAGCTACGTATTCACATGACAAACTAAACTACGAGGTCCTCATAACCAATAATTACAAACGTAATCAAAAACCATAATCGTTACAATCGAACAAACATTTTTATTGGCTAATTTACATAATAGTAGAAAATCCAAGTTCTCTTAAACTCATGAAACGTTCACAAAAATTCAATTACCGAATATATTACAAAAACGATAGTATGTTAAAATTAAAAAAGAAAGGTAATCAACGTCGGCATTAAATATTGTTTGAAAAAACAACAAAAACCAATTGGAAACAAGCAAACGAGCTTGATTAGGGCCGATGTCACGCCGATAAAGCCCATAAAGCCGAAAATTGAAAAGGTTACTTCATTAAAAATGCTATATTTTACAATTTTTAAACAGGCAGGTGAACTGTATGGCTTGGTGTAGGGCGACCAACCGGGCGGATTTTTGGGCTAATTTATTTAATATAGGAAAGATAGCTGATAAAATCGAACATCATAATATTAATAACTCAATAGCAAGTCGTACAATGAGCCAGTTATAAAAAGCAATATAATCCGTGAAAAGGCAACAGGCGAAATTGAAATGCCCGTCCATGATATTGAATTGGTTTCATCGGCAAGAATTACTCTCCTGATATTCCAAGTTAGACCAGCTTGGCGAAATTGGCTTAAACAGGTGATTGACCTCCAGTGCCCATCCATGTAGCCATTATATTCACTATTTCAAATTGTTTACTACAATTTAACTACTTTTAATTAATTAATCCTCCATATTACGGAGCATCAAAAACTTGTCCTAGCCCTATAAAATCCACAATAAAGGTCACCCTACACCACCTTCGACGCCGCCGCGCCCCGCCGCGCACATCTAATGAAATAAACTGAAAATCAACACGCGCGCCTGCGCCGGCGCTTTGTGCCGCCGCTCCGCTCACACCGCTCGCAGCGCTCACAGCGCTCGCACCGCTCCGCTCACGATATAATTAACACTGAAATTTATTATGTATACCGAAATATTAAGCTGGCTAAGATTCTCTTCGCTTCCCACAGTTCCTAGTAGGCACGCTCATTATATTAAAATTAAAAGCTATGTTTTCCATACGGTTCTATTTGAATAATGTTACTGAATGATCCCAAAATATAACACATTGTATTAAGTCACTCTGATAGTGTTTGCTTTGCTATAATACCTATAAATTATGTTAGAAGTATAATATCAGCCCAGTTTTATATACTATCCTACTACTGGGCACGGGCCTCCTCTATTTGGTAGACTTCGCACATCCTCAAAATTCCTATAGAAAAATTCTCTGGTTTGCAGGTTTCCTCACGATGTTTTGTTTCACAAATAAATTATAAATAATACACACATAAATCTAAAAAAGTCAAATGTGTGTGCCTTTGGGATTTTGAACCTGCGAACATTCGTCTCGGCAGTCCAATCCACACCCAACTCCACTATCGCCGCTAAGATAAACTAACATTATTCACATCAAGCGTGATAAATATTCAATCCAAACACCAAATCACAACAGGTACCGTCGACCTGGTAAAGTTAAGGAGCGCAATTCATCACCCCATTGGAACTTTAGGCTACCACAACTACAGATTTGAGGTCCTGACCTTACGGACTTATTCCGGTATTGTTATATGGATATTTATTTCTCAATTGAAACTACAGTTATCTGTAACAGTAGACTGCCTTGGTGGAATAGTTGTGTGAATACGACTGCATTGCTGAGGTTTCGGGTTCGACCCCCGAGAAGTGTATTCGGTTTTTCTACTAAGTATCTGTTTGGAATTTGTGCCTGATATAGACAGATTCATCTCCTATCACATCAAGGGACGGATACACACGGCGAAAAGTGCACCAGTTACGCCTCTGCGTACCCCTTTGGAGATAAAGGCGTCAGAGTCTAACAATAGAAACGGATTTCATTATAAGTTTAATAAACTATTTTAACAAAGCTATTGTAAGGAAGGTCTGGTTAAACTCGAATATCGTGTATCAATTATGATGTAAGAATAAAATAGCATCAACAATTGAACATTCTAACTTCATGGCAAATTTTATATTTAATTTCGTATTATAATCAGCAAACTAGTATTTCAACAATGAGATAGTAATACTATCTTTTGTAAACTTCATGATTACCTACCTAATATGAATTGCAATCAATAAGTTTATCTAGCATGACTTCAATTAAACTTATAATCATGACTTTCTCTAAAAAACAACAATAAATACCGTATTAAATTCAGAATAGGGATGTTAAAACTAACACAAATGTAACGGTAGGGGTGCCCCAGCGTGACGTCGTCGCTACATCCAAGAGATGCGTAGAGCAAATCGATTATGATTCGCAGGTGCAAATAATGATGTTTTTTATCGATAAAAAATTAAGCAGGTGCTTTTTCGGTAACCAATTTTTTACTTTATGATGATGTTATTAAATATTAATAGATTTTGTCGTTTTATAATTACGTAAAGAATTTTTAATGTAATTATAGTTCGAGGTTGGATTAACATATTTTATTTTTGTGTCACGTTATTAATATAAATGTTATTAGTTTTACAAATGGCGGATACAGTGATATATATTAATTAAAAAATATATAGACTCATCGATCGGTTCGTATAATTAAAATAATCCTTTATTTGCATAATATTTCTTTAAATATTATGATTTAAACATCTATAACTACTCTGGCAACTAACATATCATTTGTAAATTTCCTACTAATAAAGAACAATAAAAAAATCATTCACAATGTACGCCCAGTTTTAATTTAATTAATATTATAATTATAATCGCCCATATTGTTTTCAACGCCGACTTGTGTACAATGCCATCAAGCGCGGAGGCAACATGTATCGATTTAATATTGTAATGAGATGAGCCCACTGTAACCGAATTATAATGAAGGCATACTTAACGCACCCCATGCCACGCCACAGATGCTGGTTAGTTGAATATAATATATCATTAAAATATCGACGCTTGGAAGGCAACCATGTCTAAGTGACAATTAGTAAACGTTTGAGTAAATGTGTTTAAAGATTTGATTTTATTAATAAAATTCACAATTAAACTATTTAGTTTATAAAAATAAAGTCTAATTAAAATTAGATCACACCAAAATTGTATAGAATGCTTATTTAAATTTTATTTTTCGTTAAACGATGCTTACTTGGATGTTGATGTTTGTTTTTTGCAAGCGGGTATTGGTCGTAAGATCCAATATAAGATTTATCCAAAAGTCTTCGAAAAAAGGTTTCGAGAAGTCCAATATAAAATTTTTCCTAGAGGTACAAAATCTAGATGACGTAGAAAAGTCTGTCTGTATTCCAAATATGTATATAAATTACTTTAGGTATATTTGTCGCTTAAATATTATTCTCTCTCAAGTGTCGATATAGTAATGTAAAGAATGTACGGTTTAAATAGTTCCTTATTTTAATGGGGCATTATTTTTATATTACAAAATAATGTATGCTAATCCTTTTTGATAAAACGCTCGAGAAGCTTTGTTTCAAGAATTCTGATATTTTTGGGTAATTTGCGTTACTAAAAAATTTATGTCTCCTCAAACATTCACAATGGCAAACTTTTCACTGCAATCAATCTGCTAAAATAACATAAAAAAAGTCAATGGATTTTCAAGATCTATTTTACTTACCTAAAATCAATAAAGATATCTTTTAATTCGAACTTTCAAAGTACCTTTTAAGTTATATATTTAAAACCAAGAAACACAATCCTAGTGGCGTGAAGTGTCGTGCTTCCAAAATAACTTAAAACTCAAAACAAGTGACGATGAAATATGACTGGCCTATGATTTATTGTAACAAATTATCTTTTTTCTCATACAACGCCGCCTCAAATCTGTTAATGTAAATAATGTGTCTACGTTTGATTTAATAATGCCGTAGAGATTGTGAGATATAAGAAATCAATTTAGTATTGCATTTGAATACGTAATGCGCCCCTATGAGTTTACGTGCGGTCATTTATTATTTTTAATTGGGTGTAGTTTTTAAATTATCAAAGTACTTTTATGGTTTTTAAATAATTAATTGTGGGTTTTGGACACACAAATACAGCATATGTTTAGTTTTAATTAAATAAATTATACCTTGATTTGGTTGTTAAAGGAATGAAATCCGAATCTGTGATAGAAAACATTTTGTACCTATTTCTTTACAACTAAATACTAAGCAATATTTAGAGTTAAAACATAAAAAGGTTAGCAGGTTTCATAAACAATAATTCTTGCAATACATCACGACCGTGCAAAGAGAAAATCTGCAGGACAAGATCGCTGTCAAAAGGTCACGGTGGATTGGAAATTTCTTACCACAATAAGGTTATACGAACTTCAATTTTTATGGCTGACTTGTAATATCAGAAATACCAATAGAAGACTTCTCAGGTGTGCAAGTTTCCTCACGATTTTTCCTTCACCGTTAAAGCGAACGATAATTCACAAAGGTGTGCTCTTGGGATTTGAACCTGCGGACATTCGTCTTGGCAGACCGTTCCACACCCAACTAGGCTATCGCCGTTTTTCTATTATGGCTGACTTAAAGACAATAAAAGCTACAAGTATAGCTTCAATATTAAGAAAGATGTTAGAAGTAGCCAGTATCTATAACCAATAGCCATACGATCTACGCCTCAAAAGTCAATCGTAACCTGATTTGTAACATTTCTACGCGCCCCGAGCTAAGTTGCCGTAATGAGTTTTCTAGAAAATAACTGACAATTAGTACTGTCCAGTATTAATATCGATAAGTGATGGCAGGCCGCAGGCGTCTGTCACTCCGATCCATTTAGATTGACCTCTCCCAACACACATTTTAATGTTGCAATTAATACAATATTACCATTCGGAGGGATCTTCGTAAATTTGTTGGATAATTCCTCGCCCTATTCATTTGCGTTGTTAAAATGATTGACACATTCAATTAGCGAGGTGACCGGCGGACCTCCCAACTCGGTTCTTGGCTATTAACTGGACCGATGTATGTAGATCCTGCCAAAGTGATACCGATACCCCTCGATGGCCTTACTTGCGACAGATATCGGGAAAGAGGGTAGGTCAAGTTTAACTGGTGATGCGAAAATGGTAGGGTTATCGTATTGTCTTGAGGTTTCACCGTTGTTTTCTGCAATTAGCGTAGGAATAGCGTGTCTCTAGATTAATAGGCCTTTCAGCGTAATTCAACGTTGATGTGCTAGATGATTTGATTTGACAAACGAGCATTTAACAAGAACGCGAATATACGGCCTTAAAGTCAAGTGAATATTCATTTTATCCATTACTAACAAAATTTGCTCAAACAGAAATTCTCACGTACAACCTCTGTGAAGTGGCGAATTTGCTCTACTTATAATATCAACTATTAAGCTGCAATAGCCTAGTTGGGAGTGGAACGGACTGCCGAGACGAATGTCGGCAGGTTCAAAAACCTTAGGACACGCACCTTTGACTTTTCTAGAGTTATGAGTGTATTCTTTGTGAATTATCGCTTAATGATGAAGGAGAACATCGCGAGGAAACCTGCATACCTGAGAAATTCTCTATAAGATTTTTTAGGGCATGTAAAGTTTGCCAATCCGCACTAGGCAAGCGTGGTGGATTAAAACCTAATCCCTCTCAATAGCAGAGAAGGCCCGTGCTCAGCAATGAGACAGTATATAAAACAGGGCTGACATAATTATAATAGTACCAATGAACACAATTAATGCTATTGCAGGAGGTCCAAGTACGCTCTACTGTTCTTTCGGAGACCATTGCTTTCGTTGACGGTATATGTACCAATGTCATTGTTCACTGGCATTGGTGATTACACCAAGCGCCCTACTGACTTTTATAAAATTTTTGCTATAAAATATATCAAGTAACTAAGTACAAATAATTCAATATGAAAATCATGACGTTTAACATCACAGAAAAATTGGCACAACAAAAAATGGCGCGCATTGAATTCATAAAATAATTTAAACATCTATCAAACATGCACAAAAGGCGCGACGTTCCAAAACGAATACGAAAGAATTCAAAAGCGCATACCAATTCTATGCACAAAAGAATCCAAACACAATTTCAATCTAAACGCTTCGCTATTAAATCTAGACGTCTCTATTAGGAGGCATTAAATTAGATCATGACTTTCGCCTACTATTTAGTTTTTTGCCCTACAATACCACAAAGACGCCGTGAGGAGACTAATCTTACCGCTGTGTGGCTCGTAATGAAGCTGTAACGTAATCTGAGTGCATTCCGACGGTTTTTATTGCGTATTTCAATTATGAATGATAATAGCAAAGGGTAGCTCTGATTGGCATAGAGTAATTATGGTAGAAGGGACGGATGGTATAAGAGGATTTTAATAGGAACCTTATGTTCACTATATTAAGCAGAATATATATTGATATAGTAGAAATTAGAGAAACTGAATGACTCATCTGATCCAATGAGATCACCTGAAGTAAATACAATGCTAGATAATTATGGGTGAGTCTAATATTAGGAAAAAACTACATGGGACAATTAATACTTAAGGCATCTGACAAATTGAAGGTAATGCAGTAAAAAAGCTATCACTACACATCTACTCACTTTGAAAACCTACTATAACACTCCTTAAACTTTTTTTTTATTTTTACACGGTCATGGCACAGATTTAGATAGTGTCTGACGAGAAATGATTATCTCTCACCCATCGTCACAATTATGCCGGCCTGTTTGAAACAACTGCACTCTGCTTTTGTATAATCTATGGTACGCTAGTGACGTCCACAGTGGCTGTGCACTGCGGCGAAGCGCAGCGGGGGCAGATTGGCCGCGCATGACACAGCGCGTGTGGACTCACCAACCGATCTGATACCAATAGTCCCAAGATTGGTATTAGCATTAAAACTAGTACAAAAGGATATTATTCTCATCGGTATTGTCCTTGTAAAATCATTTTTGTATGAAGTAATAGTAGTTTACAATAAGAAAAGGATGCGTCATGGTTAATTTTACAAGTTGGCGCATCATGTTTTATTTCGAAGAATAATTTGTGATAATCATTATGATATTTAATGTAAAATTATTATGGATTACGTGTAACTTTATTGCTATTTAAATTCGTTGAAAAGATTATCATACGATGATATTATGAATGCTAAGAGAAACAATATGGCTAATTATACCGTCAATATATTGCAATAATAATATAATCTGATATTTACGTAGGTATATATATAAAATGTGTAATATGTCTGAACAAATAAAAACAGCATACCGACTATAAATATTCCAATTTTGCCACACCATCTGTAATTCTCGACTCCATTCAAATGTTGTAACGTTCTAGATTCAGGTAAACATAGCCTTACTTATTTTAGACAAAATTACTAAACGAAGGAGCCGCGGGCGAAACAGCCATTCTCATCGATTACTAAAGGTCACGCTAACACTTCCAGTAATAGTTATTGTGGAAATTCTAAAATGGGAAGTGCTTCACAACAAAAAATGTCCGTTTGCGTTCGCGAATTTAGTTTTCGTTGCGGAGTTTTTGTTATGGTCACGTAAAACCACAGAAAAATGGAATCGAGTGAATCTGTTTTTACACTACATGGTCATGGTATCTAAAGCTGGCATTTCAACGTTGTTAACGTACAAATTTCATGAAAGTCTATGTAAATAGGTACCAAGTTATACATACGACTGAGTAAATTTGGGGGACATAAATCCAGTATAATTATTAAGCTATTCTCGGCAGTCCATTCCTCTTCCAACTAGGTTACCGCCACTTCCGCAGGTTCAAAACCGGAGAGCACGCACCTCTGACTTTTCTAGAGTTATGAGTGTATTCTTTGTGAATTATAGGTTGCTTTAACAGTGAAGGAAAACATTGCAGAATAGGCCCGTGCCCAGCAGTGGGACAGTAAAATGTAGGGCTGACATTTTTTTTTTACCAACCAAGTGGTTTATCGACCAGTTTGGACGACGCCGTATTGGTTGACGTCAACATTAGATCCTATGTCACCTACATTTATATATACTTCTTCCCCTGAAGATGAGGCGGCAGCAATCACTTCTTCCCCACGGCAAAGGGGTACAGTACAGGATAATTGCAATTAACATGAACAAAAATAACAAGCTAATCATCAGTCACAACAAAGTCAATGACGTTGTAAAAACGTCACCAACGGAACCGAGTTGCGGTTTAATAATCTCATTGAAAATGTTGATTAAAGCGAGAAGACGTCTTGCCGCGGGATTTATTAATAGGCTTATGATTGCTGCTCCTATTAAAAGTTATCACAAGTCGAGATGAAAGCGTCGTGTGCGCGTCAAAGAGTTGAGGGCAGATGGGACTCAACGTTCATATTAACAGCTTCTGTTAAGAATATTAAAGAGCCTTGTGTATGAGATGAGCGAAAGATATGTGATAGAATTATTTATAAAGAGAACATACATTTGGATATTTCTTTTTTTATTGCTTTGAATGACGAAACGAGCTTGCCGTTCGCCTGATGGTAAGCGATACGACCGCCCGTAAATACTAGAAACACCATCGAACAACTTCAATTACAAAGATTAGTATTCCACTGCGCTTGACATCCTGAGACATGAGATGTTAAGTCTCATTATGTCCAGTAGTTACACTGGCTACAATGTCCTTCAAACCGGACACAACAGTGACTAAACGCTGCTGCTAGGCGGCTGAAATAGATAGTACCTGTGTAGGAGGACTCTCACATATTATAATACTGTATTATATTTTCCGATATAAAATTAAGCTTACAGTGTTATCTCATGATCCAGTCACATCCAACGATTATCCAAAACATAATTAGAAGCATTCTGTAACGTGTTTGAAAACGAACTTATGAAGACATTTTAATTCCATGTCAAAGACACATTTACTATTCGGGAAATCATATACGAAGGTAAAAATTAGAATAAATTATAGCTAAATTAAAATTAAACTAAGTTAATTATGTCTGCAGATTTTATACGTTCACTCGCAGTTATGTGCGTATGCCGCATATTGCCGACAGCTATAATTATGCACACTTAACACTAACATAACACCAATTTGATACCATAATGACTGTGTTTAAAATGATTTTGCCAAAGATTTTATAATTTGGTTATTTATTGGAAAAGTTTTGTAAATTACTCCGGATAAGTTAGGTTTTAAATTATTGGACATAATAAACTTGCATTAAAATGTGTATAAGGAGTCCTTATATTATCATTTAATAGGTCTCTGACTCTTTAGGCTATAATAACATTTATAACCATCCGTCTTTTGGTATACTTTAAATACTTTAAATGTACTGAAAACTTAACCTTTAAGCATCATATCAAGAATTTGACACAAGAAATGACCATATGCTTAGAAAAGCTGCAAGAAGGCTAAATCGGCTTAGTCCCAGAATGGCGCTGGAAAAAAAGTAATAAGGCAAGTTTTTAGTTTAATAAACTATTTCACATGGAGAGTAGAGTACATAGTTACGGTCTACGGTCCCCTGGATACTTCTCTCTATATCAGTCTACATTGATGTAATCTATCATTTATTTCGCACTACTATTACAATTATTTAAGTCTGTGAAAATTCATTCCCACAGAGTAAAAATCCGAACTGTCAGTTTACCCACTATACCTTGTCCTAATGCGAAAAAAAATTAAGGGCATTCGAAATTTGAATCTGTCAGCTCTACAGCATACACTTTGTCGTTCTCGGCCCCCAGTACCGGAGTGATTGAATGCGAGGGCAAATTATAGGCTATATGGACACCTTATTACCGCTCTTGGACTGTTAAAGCAATTTATCTGACATTTAAATAATTCCACCGCGAATGGGGGCAACTGGTAATGACGGTTTGCTCAATGTTACCCTGTAGAGCGTGAATTTTGTCACGTGCCCGTTTCGTAATTTTGTGAAAGTTAGTGAAAATTGTAACTGAATTTTGGATGTATGTTCTGCCATTCTACTAAGCTAGCGTTGTAAATTAAGGCGTAAGTCTTGCTAGTAGATTGTGCCTTTACCCGGCTATGAGTACTGATCCACTTATAGAATATACTGATATAGTATAAGTAGCTGTTATATTATTATAATGTAACTTGTTTATAATTACAATGTGTTCAGCAGGAAAAACAGCAGATGAATCAAATGAACAAGATCGAATAAATATAATTTTGAATTAAATTATCAATTATTTACACTCATAATAAAAGGAATATAAAATTTGATACGGCTTTTTTTATTTTAATTAATTCTCTTTTTACCTTACCTTTATCTTAATTAGACCTTTGTCTTACCAGGGGAAGATCTGGGTATACACGTGTATTTACTAATAAATAATAACAACAAAGCATTTAACAATATCCACATTTTTTTAAAATCTCTATAGACCAAAAAAACAATGACTTTTTTAAGCTTGCGGAAGTAAGATTATTGAGTTTTGTTACTTTAGATATATCACCAGCTTACTATTACAAAGTTCTATGTTAATTTATAGATAAGAAATATTTTTTAAATAATTGACATGTTGATAAAATTAAAAAAGACATTAATTTATGGTTCTCCTTTACTTATCTTTCGACATTATTTTTTACTGAAAAAGACATACATGTGAAGTCTATAATTCAATTTGTACAAAAATACAATATAAAACCTTTTCACAGTGAGCAAGCGATATATGTAGCTTTACTTCCTTTAACTTCACAGTATTTAATATTTAAAAAAATAAAGGTTCGTTTTGATTAACTGCAAATACATTGACGGTTCACGGTACATTATTTCCTACACGATTAAGATTCTTAATATCAGCCCTGTTTTATATACTGTCCCACTTTTGGGCACAGGCCTCCTCTACTACTGAGAGGGATTAGGCCTTAGTCCATCACGCTGGCCTAGTGCGGATTGGTAGACTTCACACAGCTTCGAAATTCCTATTGGGAACTTCTCTATAAGAATTTCGATTAAGATTCTTATTGCGTCCTTTTAAGATTTAAATTGGTATAAATTGTTGTAAGTACTCTCTAATTTGTTACTAAACGGGTATCAGCTTTCGCTCCCATTATCCGATAACTCGTTAAAATCTATTTTATAATAACCAATCTTCTTTACACTACAATCTTGCATGGCGCAATGGGTAACAAACAGGAAGTATCCACCAATATTATTATACGTAAGCACAACTGCATCAATATATTTTTTTAAACAAAGTATTTTGGAAAAGCACAACGACATCCAGACCAAATATTTTTTAAATTTGGAATATTGTACAAATAATTTTATTGACAAGAACTAATTCATCATTGTCAACATCATCAGCTACACGAAGTACACTGCTGAACATGAACCTCTCCTAAAGATTTTCAGGGACACCTAGAACTGGCTTGTACCCAGCTATAAGTATTGCAACAATTAAAGTATGCCGCAATTATCTAATACCGCCAGCACGAGTCAGATTTGATACTAGTATGTTTAATGGGATACATGTATGACAAATACAGTCAGCTACAAAAGTAGCTAAACATATTCATAAATTCAAAACGTTTCTGCACATTCAATTCAATCGAAATTTAATTTTTTCTTTATATCAAATAAAGTATTTGAAATTTGGAATTTGTTCAGCTACTTTTGTAACTCACTGTACTTACTATACTGGGCTTCTTTTAAACAAAGCAGCCAAAAACACTTCTTCAGAATCTGTTAGTATGCAAAAATAGTTGGCCATCATGCAATTATTACAAAATACCGTATTCACAAAAAAGGTATATTTTAAAAATTAAGGTGTTATCCTCGACGTGAATTTAAAACACTACCTGTCAACAAATGAAGTAAAAAGTGAAAAACTAAACAAATTCGGTGCCAATTACAAAGTTCTGCCAAACATTAGCAACGAAATGAACGCGGGCCTAATACTACTGCAGGCTGACTGGAATAGGGGTGTGAGAAACATTTTTTTTTAAATTTAATCGAAGGCAGTTGTCGGCGATAGCCTTGTTGGAGGTGGAATGGAGTGCGAATGTCCGCAGGTTCAAACCCAAGGGCACGCAATCTGACTTTTCCAAAAAATTGTGTGTTTTCTTAATGAATTGTCGCTTGTTTTAACGGTGAATAAACTAGGCCCGCGTGATGAACTAAGGCCTAATCCCTCTCCGTATTAGAGGCCCCTGCTCAGAAGTAGGACAGTATATAATACACGGCTGTTATTATTGTTACTGTTTCCTGTCACCGCTCTCCATTTACACCCATAATGGAAATAAATTCTATAAAAACCTTCATGGTTATCTGCGTGATTCGTATAGCTCTAGAATAGTGCAGCTCGAGAATGTCAGATTATATAATATCAATAATTCAGCCAAAATATCCATCACTTAGATGATGATGATAGATCCATTACTTTAATGAATTATATTAGCTTAAACAATAATATTTTTCTATAATTGTAATATCAGTCGGGCTAAAGAAAGCTAATTTAATTAAAAATCTAACTAATTATCACGAAGTAAAGTCATTACTATGTATTAAAAAAATACCATTAACCGTTTCCTCGTGTTGGCAGCCCTACATCCCGCATGTTATGAAAGGTAATTACTGGTGGGTAGCACAACAAAATCCGGTAGTTAATTATCCTAAATTGTATAATGGTGGTGCGGCAGTTCGCGACGCGTAATTACCGGCCCGGGGCTCTTCGCATACAGCCATCGCCCGCTGCACCTCCGATGGAATGATAGAAACTTTGAAAAACATCGAACATGAATTTGATACTGGCCATAACTTAGAGATTCTTTTTTTAATTTTATTTTTTACAACTCAACACATTCCATTTTCAAATTTTATTTTTTGTAATTGAAAAATATTCGGCCTCTCTTTTGGTTGTAATTCGATTTATACTCTATAGCATGGTCGGACACCATAGTTACACTAATTATTACCTACCGTTGTCATTCCTAATCGTCACCTCTGTACTCAGATAATTGCTATTGAGCAGTGTTTCCATATTAGGTCCCAGATTTGATACTATTTATCGATAATTTTGTTCTAAAATATGTTGACCTGTTGTATTTACCACTCAAGGCATAGAAATATACATATATTTACTAATACTTCCTCCAAAAATAATTTAAAAGGCTTATCACACGATCAGTTTTATTACCATTGAAACCTATAATTATACCACCAACGTGAAGGGGCAACTTTGTTGTCACATTTCGAATGTACAGCGGGATTTCCAAAGCGCAACACGACCTAAATTGTATACCTTTCATTTTAATAAACCCATTACACCTCTAGATTCTTAATCCACACTTCTTGCAGATACCAGAATTCCGCTATGAACTATGAATAGTTACCATATAGCAACACGGTTTTACTCACGTAGTCGTAGTCGCAATCGCCGACAAGTTTCAACTAATAAAATAGGTTTCAACCTATTAACTGGTGATTCCGACTACGAATACATGAGTGAAACCGTGTTGCTATATAGTAATTTAATATGTCTTACGTAAGTTTTAATAACTATGAATAGCTTTTTTGATTTACATTAGATGCAAGCAAAGACATTAAACAGTAGGTATAGTTTATTATAGACCGCACATCAGGACCAAATTTTTGCTCCAAAAGTTATTCCATTTCGTAATAAGTCGCTGTCTTATTTGAAATGTCCGTATGACAAAATTTCACAGAGCCCTTAGATATAAAAAAAATAGTGAAAATATACTAATATGCCCATTGAAAATTTACAAATCAAAATATAGAAAAAATATATATAAGTACTGGTATTGTTAACTGTGTGTGTGTGTGTGTCTTTTTTTCTTTTATACTTTTTTTTGTTGTATTTATGTGTGTGTAGAGAAATAAATGGTTTAAATGGTAAATATAAAGTATTTTACATTAGTGTTATGCTATTTCGCAATAGCTTGGGTAATTATCGCATGTGCGGAACACTTTTGTATGACAATCTTCTCAATACCCACTCTATATACTCATAGAACTCTTTAGATGCAACACGAATGAAATAAATTCTTATATTTATAAGAAACTTAATGAACTTAGATGTTTGTTAGTTATTATATAGATTATTTAGAATACCAACCCACGCGCGGCTCTAACGCGAAACGGATGTCGCTTGATCCCATGAGAAATAATGAGTTCTATGAACACACAAATGACTGCAGACGGGGCAGAAAAAATGTTATGCGTATAATAAAACGCTTGTGTCATCGAGAGCGCTATCACGTGAAGTCTACTTATATTTCCTTATTTTCATCAAATGTTAGGGTTTCGTTTTTTTTATTGCAAACTGAATTAAGATAGGAACAAGCTCGCCATTATACGCTAACGCTCGCGTACGAGACGCTCTTTCCCTAGTCTAAGGCTCGTATTAACAAAGGTTATTTAGCCAAGTACGGAGCAGTGCTGTAATAATAAGTCTGTTTCTCAGTCTCGGCCTTTGTAGAGGGTAACCATAAGACATTGTGGCTGACTAATATAGAGATATAACTTTACTTCAGTTGAAACAAAACTAGACAAAACCAAAATTGCCAATACTAAGCGTTCGGTAGCACTGTGCCTCCTCATAGTATTGTTTGTGAATACGGGTGTGATAATCTAATCCATCGAGCACAAATTTTAATTTCGAACGAACTTATATATATTTTTCGAATCGATTTGATCGAATTTAAACAAACCGTTATAACAATATCGACTGGCCAGTAATTATAATAATTTCTCCGAAACTCTTTGATGATTGTTTGACCACACATTATCACATCCAAATAAAAAAATCCTCGTATAGCTGCCAGGATCTTACTAACTTTTGGTTATACGGCCTAACTAACTATAAATAAATCAAGAAGAGAAATATTTTTTAAACTGTAGATAAAAAAGCGAAGTAGCAGCCCGTCGTTTATCAAACCAATTTGCATGTTTACTGCAGCGATAGTGACACGGGAACATTATATCTATGAGTCCGGTACACTTGTCATCTAGATACCCATTGCGTGTCTAGAAAGCAATAACGTTTAATAGTTTAGCGAAGACGTTTCTCGATCTCATCGAAGCAAAAGCAATGATTGATATTTAAGGCTAGCTTAAATATGGCGGAGCGCAGCGCAAATATTGTTTTAATGTCAAACTATTATTGACATTGTCGTCATTGGAATAATATTCAAAATCCATTACGACAAGAATAAATTGCATGACTTTGTTGTGTTCCGGCCCTTAACCTTTACTTAAATGGTACATCGCGTGGCCTGAACCGTGAACTTGCTATTTATGGCCTGGTCGAATGTAAGAGGAGCAATCAGTCGGTGTACATGATTCTAGAATATCTCTAGATTAATACACAAACGACATATTTCAATCATTATTATTAACAGCACTTTACTAAGCTCCGCGTACTCTACTGTTCACACACACAAACTCACGCCTTTTATCCCCGACAAGGTAGACAGAGGCGCAACTGGAGCACACACTTTCCGCTCACTTCCGCCTATCGCCATTTCGAGTACAAATTCCAAACTCGGGGCTGATACTGAGTAAAAAAATCTAACATCCCTGATCAACCCAGGGATCGAACCCAAGACTTCAGCAGTCGTACCAACTATGCTACCGTGGCACTCTACTGTTCATCGGACCATTTACACAGCATGCCCACCTCGTCCCTCTGCATAGACATTTCACGCCACATAGAAGTTAGACCATACACGTAATACCGTCCGTAATCGGGTTTAATCGACCATCGCCCCGAGCCTTGACAAACTTGACGTACGACGTGCGAACACACCAATTACCGAACTCACGTTGATTACACGGTTGTCACTCGGTGAGGGTGATAAGTGACCTATAAATAGCTGACCGGTGTTTACGAACGGTAGAAATCTGTATTTTTGTCTATTAGTTACTAGATCTGGTGATAGGTTCAAGAGCGTCGCCAAGGGAGGCAGTGAGGGGCAGCTGCCTCCGCCTAGAGATTCTAAAAAATGTTGCGAAATGTAAAGTAACCAAAGTCCTAAGGCTTGGATTGAGCTTGCTTGATCGATCATGCCCGTACGCTCAATTACGCTCTGCTTTATTTTATTGTGCAAACGAAAAAGAACACGTGTTCTTGACTTTACCTACATTTTATACATTTCATTCTCCATATCAATATGCCCCCTTCCCCTCCCCCCTCCTGGCATCGGCTAGCGACGCTCTTCGATAAGTATACTTATATACCATAACCTCTTCTATGTCGTTTTCTTCATGACTAAAAATGCCTGCCTCAGAGCATCCGTCACTAGGATTCCCATAACGTCTCTGATAGTCAGACTATCCGGTCGGTCGGTCGGTCAGAGGCCGACCACTTGGCCTCTAGGTCTTTTGCCGTCTACTCTACTCACCACATCAGCTAATAAACCATATCATGGCAATCAATGAGATACCGTTCCTCGACAGTTGTTAGAATATACCAATCTCACTGTTGGACGTCGAAAAACAGTTTGATTAGAGAGAGATTGTACCCACACAATGAATTATGGTTAAAGGCATATGATTTAAGGTAGAAACTAAAAAAATGTAAGAACCTAATTAATATTTGTGTGTTGCTGTTGTGTGAAATTATCAGCAATTGACTTCTGTATACAGTAAGCCAAATTCGTTCCGCAACATGTTTTACTAATTGACAAGGAATTAATGTCAGTTTGCTTTTTAAAGGGGTTTTTTGCCTGCTCGTTTACGTAACGATTGTCAAAGCTAATATGAAATAATGTATTTTTTACGGTGTACTTAGTACTTTTTTACGTTTACATTAAATGCGATTGACTTCCAACCTTGATATGAATTTAAGTATACTTTTACAGAACATAAAAACAACAAAACAAACCAACAGCAAAAAAGAAAGTGGTATAATTGTAAAATATAAGTAGATATTGTAACTTTGATTTTGCGGATGACCAACACCCCAGTCCGCCCCCTTACCACGAAGGCTGCAAAGTCTTCGAAACCGCGATAAAATCCGTAAAACAGTTTTATTTTAAAAACATTAAATAAACAAAGTAAATCGCGAAGTAAAGTGAACGACCCAAAAATTTACAAATTTAATATCTGCTTATGACTTTTTGGCGAGGTCATTCGCGTCAAATCGTGATGAATCTCGCCGGAACAAAACAAGCACGAACGTAGCGAAACCGCTGTGTTTAAGACCTGTATTCCGTTGTATGGAGATTCCGCGCGGAATTATTACATTGCGTTACTGAATAACATACTTATATCATTGTAAATAATACCTTACAATAAATTACTTACTCGAATTGTAGACGTCAAATAAAAAGTATACGGAACTAAGTAAATAAAAAATATATATTTATTTATTATTTACGCTTTAATGCCACTATCACTACTCTGAAAATTGGTTGCAGCGGCAATATCACACTTTCAGTAAGAAATACATGCACGCATAAGCCATATTCGTATTCAACTACAAAACAATAAAAAATACAGAAAAACAAAACCGTCAGTTTTTATTCGTTATTTCTATGATTGGGCACGAAGTTTCCGGAAGTAAATACAAGTATGTGGTTTCTTTAATTAGGCAATGTCAAAATTACCCTTTAAAATATTTCATTCATTACTTATAACATAAATTAAAAAATATCAAAGAAAAATCATCTCCATATTGAATTCAAACAGTTCCATCATTCCTATTGGCTTTTTATCGATTCCTTGTCTCAAAACCTCAAGGAATCTGTGCAGATCATAACAAATTACTGCCTTAATAAGTCGTGAAATAGCAAGAACTCCCGGGAAATTCGTTTCGTGTATAACTTGATCAATCTTGTTTCAGTCTTAGGTTTACGTTCGGTCAAGTTTAGGTTTACAGACTTCCACGATGTCCTAATGCGTTATTATTTTGAAATATCACATTAAGAACTATAACATTACCACAATATGCCTTATTACATGTTGAATTAAAGATTGCAATAGGCATCAAATAGGCGCATGCTAAAATGCATGAAAAATAATACTTGATATTAAATACGGACTTCATTGACTGGTATTATACTTTAAAATTAATAATTAAAAATGACCCCGATAAAAAAACGTCTAAAAAATCAAAAATAGAATGTTTTATTTTTTAAGTATATTATAAGTACCAAATAATATTAGTATCCATCCCATGGTTGTCTGTAAGAGATTGCCTTGTGCGATAATCCGCCATTTGTACTTTCTTCTCTTTTCTTGTTATATTATTTTTATCCCTGGTGTACAATAAAGTGTAATAAATAAATAAATAAGTGTTATATATTGACCCTAACTTTGTTGCGTAGACAGGCCGGTAAAGAAATATTTTTGAAACTATTTTTCCGATTTTTCAAGGTTTTTTATATTATGATTTTCTCCTGTTTCAAAGGCTTTGCAGCCTCCATATTTATGGTGCGGACTGAGATGTTTGTCGTCGGAGAAATCAAAGTTACAATATGTACATTTTATAATTATACAAAATTTTAAATCATTTATTTGTTGACGGTATATTCGCGTGAATATAAGAAATAAACCTATTAAGAAATCATCAAGTATTTACATCCCCCCGGTCCGAGGTTCGGTAGTTATTGCTTTATTTAAATGGGATTAATTAATAATACCGCGAATTGCATGGACAGATGACCAAGTTAATCAACTAACTGACATGCGGATATAAGCTGCACATTAAAAATGAGAAGCTCAGTCAAATTATTAAAATAAAATTTACCCTACATGGCAAAATGATAGTGAAAGTATAACAAGAATGAAATTACTATTATTCTACCTTGAAAAGTAATTTAAGAAAGAAATTGTATAAAATTAAAAAATATACTATATGATAGATTTTTTCACATTCATATTTTAAATTCCATGATTATTGTGAAAATTAAACAAAATTTAACTTATGTAATTTTACATCAAATTAAAATTTTATGGAAATTCTAAAAAATATATACTAGTTTCACTGTATCAGTCAGTTAACCAGTTACTCACATACTTAGAAACCTCACAAAATCTTTAACAAAAACCAATTCTTAAAAAACAATGAATCAAAGAATCGTGCTGAATTACGAGCTGCCAACAAATTACAGGCAACGATTACATGGTTAATAACCGAATTAACCCACAGCTAGGCAGCGGGTAAAGCGAATGGCAAAGTGCAGTTGCTTGCATTGAAACATCGTGAGCGTATTTTTTATCTGTGAGATTTAAAAAAAGAACTAGTAAAGATTCTAGGCATTACACTGGAGCCGTACGTTTTGACGCGAGTTAAAATAGGCGGGAAAATTGGTGGCCTAAAAAAGTAATTGTTTTTTTTTTTTCGTAGGTATGTTTTATTGCCAAAGTATACGCTTGTGTATTCCTGGTAAATGATAATTTAACGTATTTTAAATATGTTATATATATGCGATTTTTTTTTAACGTGCACGGCAAAGTGAGCTTACTGCACCTGATGGTGGTAAGTGTGGGGTTCAATAGAATGTTGACTGACGAGAGATGATTAGCCCTCGGTAGACGACACAGTTATGCCGGCCTGTAGGAACCAGATATACACAGGCGGATTCCAGAACGCGACACACTTACGTGGGCCACTATGGCGGGTTTTAACTCCTTGCTTACGGTAGCCGCTATCCGGGAGGATATAACATATATCCTACCACTAGCAATAATTCATATTAGTGCCATGACAAATATTAATCTTCATGTTTGGTAGAGGAAGTAAAAATGCAGTCATAATTTTATAAAAATTTATTTAAAAAAATTACATCAATCCATAAAGCCCAGTTCACAACAATCAACTTATCGAAAAATCTAGAAAAGTTTTATACATTTAAGGAAAATCATTACACAAAATAGGTTTTATTAGACATTAAGCGAGTAATTTACCATCCTCATAAAAATTAATAAACTTTATAACGCTTACAAACAAATCGATCAGCCGGTAAGCACCGCGCGCATTTATTTTTAACCAACATAGTTACGAAATTGGCCTGAACCAATGATTTTTTAATAAAAATCTGTAGATGCGGCATAATCGGTCCGCAAGTGGCACGCTAGAATTGAGCTAATTAACTCAATCAGATTTAGTTTTGCGTCAAGTTTGTTATTTAAAGAATGTTCAATAAAATGTCTTTTATGATAATAATAAGAATTATAATACGCTGTGTCACTCCTACATGTCATATTTTACTTTGTTATAGAATATTATATTATCTATATGCGACAATGCGCCATTTTGAAACCGTATGCAGTATAGATGCCGTATCTACACCATTTTACTAAAACATTATTGGCCTGAACTGTGCTGCATTACTGGACCCATAAAACCTTATAGCGTGCACTTCCATTATCCTTCATAAGCTAAAGGTCCTTATAAAGAGTGGCGTGAGTTATCAGCTCCTGTGGACGATGCTTTATGACCACTTAACTTCACGGCGGCTGTCCACTGTAAGATACGTTTGTTGTTATGTGAGGCTAACATTGTTTATAAACAAAAACAGAGACAGAGCGAGATAGTATAAAGTTCTTGGTATGGTTTAGTACGAAGAAAATAAATTACTTGTCGAATATTTTCTTTTTTTTCGTTCTCGTTGCTGCCTTCTCTACACTCATTTTAATAAGCGATTATATCACACAAACACACGCCTTTTATCCACGAAAGGTAGACAAAGACAGAACTGGTGTACCTACTTTCCGCCATGTGTATTTTATCCCCTGATGTTATAGGGGCCAAATCTCTCGCTATATCGGTCACAAATTCTAGACTTCGGGTTAATACTGAACAAACAAACACAATAGCACTTTACTTGACACGAGTATTTAGCCCAAGATCTCAGCAAAGGCAGTCTCTATAACTCTATTAAACTATACTTCTAACCTCACAGCTATATATTATTTGTTAATTGACCGTCAATTAGACTGCAAAAAAATCCAAAACATAATCAACACCTAACACAGAAATCATTTAGCGACTTAACATTTGCTGCATATCTCACAATATGAGATGGAATACAACCCCTAGTCTGAGGTTACCGTAAGAAAACTGCACGTAATTGGAAAGCCAGCGTAGACTACCTCTAAATTGCTCAGTGTATGTAAACTAATAGAATTAAATGAAACGAATCCGTATGAAGCGGTTAAGTTAATACGTTAAACTTATTTAATATTTTTATTATGGTAATTGTACGGAAATTACCAGAGACACGAAAATGATTGTGGCAAATAACAGTTTTTAACATAATGCAATATGGCGAACGTGTTGGTAAGTGTTCCTATTTGCTTACATAATTTTAGGTCTATGGATACGGGATACAGATAATAATGTATGAGGCAAAGGAAACGCTGAACTGTCTGACTTTTATAGAAGTGAATTGCAAAATAAAAAAATCTGTTGAACTATGGAAGTGAGGACTTGAAATTAATATTTTCACACTATAATTATAATTTGTATTGTTCCATAATTGAATTAATTGTGTAAAGACGACTACGTGTCTACTAAAAGATTTTAACATTCAAAGAACAATCACAGATACAAAATAAACGAATTAGTGTACTTTGAATAGACATAAAAATATGCAGAACCTGCAACATTATTCTTAGCTGTCAACATGCAATTATCATCTAAATTCATGTTTGAACAATCCCAGTACAGCGTGCTGGATAAAACTAAATTATCACCTGTGAAGTGAACTTTCTTAGTGTGGTCGAGAAACGCGCCACTATCGTGGTAACACCAAGGAAAGATTTATTAACATCCGCATTCTAGACCAAGTTTATCATTAATTGCACTGTTTCTATGCAAGTTTATACTAGCAATAACTTCAAGATGCGTTTACACGACCGGCAATATTTCTATAGTTCCATAGATATGCGACTTGCCGCAAGTCCTACAATCTTCCAAATTTCCAGAAGTTAACTGCCTATCATGCAGAAATAGACTGCTGCAAGTTTTCTTGCTAATTTATACCTCACTAAAGTATTACTAATAGCATTGAGGCATCGCATAAACGTCAAGTTGCAGAGAAATATTACGTTACTTTGTAATTGACCGTTGCTTCAGCAACTATCGATTTCATACTATATTGTTTCTCAGCCACAAGTTGACAGTATCTGTGCAGCGCCTTAGTGTATTTTGATGATCTGTTTTTATATTTGTGTATATTATACATACGTAATCTTTATAAAGTACTTATAGCACTATAAAATACCGCCAAAATTTATTTTGACTGTTTCATAAAGTTTTACATAAGTACTTTACCAATTGACTCTTCGGACAACTAACACCTCAGTCGCCCCTGTGACCATGAAAGCTGCAAAGTCTTCGAAATGTTGGAAGAAAATTATAGTATAAAAAAACGCGATAAAATCAAGAAAATTAGTTTTATTTCTATGTCTAACATTCGCGTAAACATAAGAAATCATTATGCAATAATAAACATAATCACACTAAAGTTTTTGGCTTCAAAATTATAATTTTACCTAAGAAAAAAATACAATACATGGATTACTTTATGTTTAACATTAATTATCAAAAGAGATATGTTAGTTCGCGTAAACATAAGAATTCATTATAGTTTACCAAGTCAAATAAAAAAAAAACCTAAGTACATATAAGTACATTTTCTGCGTTTTGTATTTACAAGTTACTCATAAAATCCATAGTTTCTAACCACTAATAGTTGCTGACGTTTATTTCCACAGACAGATTAATGTAATTATATTGTGGAAGCCTCTTATGGAACTCTGAGAGCCGCCAACCTTCCGTACATAGCATTTGTCCTGGAAAAATCTTACAATGCATTCCTATCGAGAATGAATGACTGTTGGATTATACTTTTATTAGTCATATAATAAATTATTATTTTTTACTTGGTCATTATGGGTATAGAAAGGTTTTATAAGTTAATTAACTAAAATATAGTTGAGAATACGAATTTCGCCAACAAGATAAAATTATATTTGGCCTTTTTTCCAAAAAGTCGGCTCTACTCCAACAGCCTCCAAGTCTATTCTAGTATAAAGATACTTTAAAAAACCATTGATAATACTGAATCATCAAAATTATTACGAATTTGAGGTTTGAACAGGACGATTATAAAATGTTAGCAATTTTTAAAACATAATAATGTTATCATAGTATAGTAATTGCAATTTGCACGTCAAGTAATGAAATAAGTGAACAACATTAAAAACACGCAATGCGAATGTATTTATAACCACAAAAAATTTATTATTCTTGAGTTACAGCTATAATATTGCACTACATTATGTATTTCTGAATAGTAAGTCTTTAAGAAATGCTACACGCATTAATGTATAACTACCCTGTTACCGCGTTACAAAAAATGAATTATGTTGAACTTTGCATTTTTTAAAGTCGGCAATACTTAAATGTGAAACAAAAGTCGCATATTATGTTTACCAATTACGTTTAATGTTACGTGCATCCAAAAGTGAGATTGATTGCGGTTAATCGTTGTTAATCACAAAATTTGACTCTCAATAAAATTATTTCGGCCATGGGAGCGGCTGTCGAGGTCGCACAAGGTCTCCGCGGCTCCGTCATCAACTTTACAGCATCTGGGGCTCGTAATTTAATTAAAAAATTCACAGAAAAACGCGCCTCCGCCGCGTCGACGCTGCAATCTACCAAATTGCACGCATCGGCAACGGCAGCCTAATTCCAGTTTATTTTTGCTTTTATAATATATTTTAAAATTAACCCGAGCCGCGTAATAACAGTAATATAAGTTTTTTGATTAAATTTACCCAAAACCAATACTTAAGCGTTATCAAACTGTTAAGTACCGGGCTTTGATGCGCGTGGACAATTTTCATAACGTCGTAAACATAGTGCTATTATCTACCTACTGTGCGGAGTTTTGGCCAAAATTATTTATGTACCCTCCCATTTTGTGTTCCGTCTAATGAATCTCTTCTCTATATGTCTTTTTAAGTGGAATTAGGTAATTTTAGGACTGAATAATAAATGTAAGCCGGTCGGAATAAGTTGCTCAATTTGCAAATTGATGTGTTTTATAATAATTGATGCATGATATTTTAGAAGTAAAAAATGTTTACCTACTTTTATAACTAAGCATTATTTTTTTATTATGCTAATTTATAATTAATTCGGATGGCGATAAGTCGTAATTTATAATTTGTTTGTAGCATCGCGAAAACTTATTTTTATCTTATATTTTTATAAGCATAAATAGGTGAGAACTATTAACACGCAAATGGGCACCTGATGTTAAGTGACCTTCACCCACCATACACATACAATAAACTAAGAAAAGAAGAATCATAGCTGCGCTGAAGGTCGGAGAAAAAAAACAGAATATATTCTATAGACTACAGATTATCAGGTATTTTCAACAGATCTACAGAAAAAAGGCAGATATGGGTCGCACAGACGCTTGGTCTATTTCTACAGAAACAAGAGTGGTCGGTATCGTTCAATATAGTCTCTACATATTCAAAATAAAACCGGTACATATCTGTCTGACCACTATAACACGATTCTCTGAAAATAAATCAAATGTCACATTAACACAAAATTATGAAAATTTTCCAACCTCACGCACCACGACGCCATTTTACCGCGACAATTTATCCGCGATCTTGTCTTTGCCTAAGCTGCCTAGAGTGGCCATAATTTCAACGATTACGAGCTTGCAATCTTCTTTCTACGCTCAGAAATAACTGGCTAGTGAATAACTAGCCTGGATCATAACATATTTGAAAATGGAAGTTGTTTACCAACGCGCAAATATAACTTTGTTGAGTTTATGTTGGCCAACACTTTATACCACATTTGCATAATAAAATTACAAACACTTGGCTCTACATCTCTGGCCGTAAAAAATGTCCGACGATTAAGTTAAACGCAATCGATTTACTTTTTTGCTAACTATTGAGAAGGGAAATGTCGGTGTTAAACGGGATTTCTTGGGATAAGCAACATTAGCTGAATAAGGACAACAAGCCGAAGATAACTTCAAGCAAGCCTTGCTTGCTGGTCGTATTAAAGTTAGCCGCATACAGATATTCAATTTACGAATATTACTTACTTATTGTATTGGCCTTAAAGTTTTTAGTCACTCATTATTAAAATACATGACTAGAGCAATATATTCTGATTTTGACTTATCGATTATTTCATTACTTGAGATTTTTAAAATGATTAAGTATGTTTGAGTAGAATAATGAAATAATATTGTTTGTAATTTACTTACTTAAATGGTGATAGTTATTTATTTACTTTTATATATTTCTAGTGTAAGACAATAAATCAAACATAAACATAACTTATAAAACGTAGTCTAATTAAACTAATATTTAAAAAAAAAACACAAGTAAACAAGCATAGTTCAAAGAAAAACCACAATTAACATAACATAAATAGTTTGGTCCACGATATGGTATAACGGAAAATAACATTTGCTTATAAACATATTATGGGAAAAAATATTCATCACACGATGACTTAGCAGTCCATTGTGGGAACAGACATGAGAATCCTAGCCGACCGCTTACAGACATTCCTCAATAATTAAAATAAAATAAACGTTAATCCTTACCTTTTTGCCGTATCCACGTTCTGCCAACAACAATTAATGTTATTGGAATAAACATAAATACTTAATTGTGAAATTAATGAACGGGAATTGTGTTCGAAATATTTTCACGTAGTTTTATTGCCTTACGAATGGTACTAAGTAGCCGCGAACAACTAAAACCGCATATTTGTCGGTCTATGTTAAAGTTTACTGCAATTTGCAAAATCGATTTAATAAACTTATGTCTTATTATGGTTATGGCATTTGAACAATTGTAACCTTTAATAACTGAATGTTCAATTTAAATCATATTAAAATTGTTTTTATAGTTTGTGAGTTAATTTCATCATCAGGCTTACCTATTTTATAATTCGACAACGCAATTATAAATAGCTACAAATAAGAATAAAAAAATGTGGATTTACTATTTATATACTAATGTAGGTCCACTCTTTACTTGTGGTGAGAACTTATGGATCTACTTGCCTACGTATATGTGAAGGTTCCTACTCAACACTATAAGACGTGCGTGACTCCATCAAGAAAGCGAAAACGCCACCGCTTTATTTTTATGAACGTTAGCAGCCATGAATATTGTAAACATTTTTTCACTTTAGTTATTTGGTAATAAATATAAATTTGACATGAATGTCATCACCTCCATTTTTGTTACATTTCATTACTGTTATTCCATGATTATAATTTAATAAACTACTACATAATATCTTCAATCCATAGAGCCAGCTGATTTGTATCTAATAATTTCAACCAAAAATTTTTGTAGAATTAGAACGAAATTAGGCTGTTTTTAAATCGTATTGCGGTTTGTCCTTTGATCCTTGCGGTTTCCATCACAGATAATGACATCCAAATTGGATACAAAACACACTAGTAAGTCCCATTTCCTTGACATGATGCCTTTATTGAAAGAAATATGCAACTTACAAGACATTTTATTTTAATCCGATCACGCGATGTCATAACGCAAAAACGTAACGGATATATTTCCAATGAATTATTTAAAACATGTTTTGAAAAATGTTTATTGTTTTAAGATACAATGTTTTCTATAAAAAAAATAAGTACAATGTAAACAACGTTCAAATTTGTAGTAACTATCATTATTTACAGTTAATTTGCGAGTGCTTGAGTTCATGGTGCACAGACGAAGCACAGCAGAATATAGTCCAGAACATTTACCTTAAATCTTTCTGAAACTTATATCCACGTACGTAAGTACTAGTCACATCTGTTACGTATGCGTGATATATTTCTGAATATACCGTGGTATCGACGGCTTACTCTAGCAGCAGCATAAATGTATTGTGATTTCTCATGACAAATATCACCTTTTGAGTATTTTTCGTAACTATTTATTTACAAAGATCTTAAAAACCAAGTAGTCTTTTAACATACATAAAAATTATCTTGCACCAAACTCACACTAGAATGAGATAAGGCAGGTGGAACACTGTTACTTTTTTTGCCATTTTACAAACTCGAATGCTTGATAAAAGTTAATAACTTAATATAACGGCGGCTGTCCCTTAGTTAATTTAATAGACATGTCATCTATCAGGAGTGATTACCTTGCAATGGCGCCCGGTAGGCCGGAATTAAGCAATTTGTGGCAATCAAACAATAGCAGGGACTGACGAGCCGACGCCACCCGGCAAGTCCTTACTAATTTGAACAAATTACAGAATATCTTGTTTTATTTTAATGTCTAACATTCGGGTAAACATAAGAAATAATATATTGTTCTTGTTAAAAAATAGTGTTATGCGCCGCTATCCTAGTCAATGACATCGGGCGTTTCCGGAAGTATTCGGCTGCGTGGTCAGGCTGGCAGAAGAGAAGATAATATGTCACGCGGGGACTATTCTATTATTCTCTCTGGTTGGATGTTGTCAAGAAATAATGTCTAAAATTGTATTCTGTAATTATTTTGGTAATATGTTTACTGTAAAAAGAGCGTTTAACAATAGTTTAGAATTAACATTAAGCAGCTGTTAAGCTACAGAGGCAAACGTGGGAAATTAACCTGGCGTTTGGAAAAAATACTTACTAGGTTTTCCTTGCATGTGATAGTAATTTCCAGAATAACATGTATTTGTGTCTTTGGGATAAAAAGACTACGTTAAGGCAGAAATTAGTCTACTTATAATTGAAATCGTCAGTCTCCCAGCGGATGATGAGACGGCAAGGAAATGTGTGACCACGGGATCGTATCCCGTTATAGGCATAGAGAGGAGGGCTTGAGTGGCCCATGCCCACAGGATTTTGAGGCTTTCTACTTTTACTATATTTTGTTAAGACGACCAAAATAAACAAATTTTCAATTACACAGAAGTAAATTTATTTTATAGTCTAGAATACCGGCCACCGCTAGAAAAAGATCTCGCATCCAAAAACATCCGTATCTAGGTTATTTGGAACGGAAAATCCACGTTCCTGATACTGACAATATCTTAATGTGAGATAGGCTAGTGTGTCTCTTTATATTTAAAAATGGAGGAAGTCAGGACGAATATAGAAATTTTCCACATCCGGTGTACTGAGCCATATAAGAGAAGTTTGTATTTTATCATCTCGATAATTAATGACATATTTTTAAACAAAACAAAATTGTTACTATTGTAATTCAAAACCTGTTTAATGCGTACTAAGTATTGAAATATGGGATAAAGTTTTTATTTAATACCTGTCTACTTTTCATTAAAAACAAGACCACGCGGAAAGAGCTATGCTTATCCACAATTAAGCGGCAAATCAATATTTTCATACACCAACAACATTCTTGATTGCCTGTTTTCTTTTGAGCGGACTGGTAATTGTGCCCCGCTAACGCCTCGGTTTGCTATTAAAACAATACAAACTATACTATTTACTGTCATTGAAAACAAGGAATATCCGCACGCTGTTGCGAATAAAACGAAATACCTACATCGATTGATATCTATCAATAAAAAATAATAATAAATCAAACCTAAGGAACCGAATCTACCTTCCTATGCGAATTAGATCAGTTATACTGACCTCGTATGCTTAGCTTTTGTAAGTGTCCCCTAGCTGACTACAAAAAAATCTTATATCTAAAGAAACCAAGATCGCCCTCGCTGAGGACACAACCCAGTACCCGTGGCTTAGCGAGATGCTCTCCTCCAAAAATGACAAGGTAATAATTACAATAATATATTCTTCCATATATTTTTTTTCACTTAATTTTTTTTTTGGTCTTAGTAGAGAAGTTGCGCCTACACAGCGTAACAAGCAACTTGTGTTCTCTTTATCCTCATGCTGACAATAAAATCATTTAGTTGACTGTAAATACATACTTTTTATTAAAATAATGATAATAAATTTAAATCATAGCCAGAGGCATTATAAATAATTATTTGTGGTCAATATAAAAAAGTTTAATTCGGCTTGATTAAAAATATTGTCGATGCCACGCGTTACTCCAAAACTAATATTTTCGGCGTTTTCTCGTGTATTTGGGAACATGAATTTACTAGCTCAGAAGAGTTTATTTTGGGAGACTGCGTTTAGAAAATAGAAAAATTGATTTTGATAAACAAGAAAAGATCCTCATACTTAAGATAATATATTAAAAAATTATAAATTCTACGAACTTAAACTAAAATAAGCGAAACACAACATCCTGTGACATACAATTTAATACCATACAAAACTAGTTGTTCTGTTTCGACTCCTTAGCATTTTGCAATGCTTGAGTAAGGTATAATTTTGCCAAACTCTGCGAACAAAACTGACTTATATGCTGGCTGTAAGTATTGATTTGTCCTGCAACGATCATAGGGTTGAGCCTTGGCGGGACTGGATGAGGCTTAAATAGCTTATTAACATCTTCTTCAGGCAGTGGAGGCTCATCCTTGGCAGCTCTGGCCGCGTTTTCTTGAGTCCTCTTGACCAACCAACGGTGTTTGTCTTGCTGCTGACGAACCACGAGCTGTTGGTACCTGTTGAACTTGATCGCCTCTTGGTTCAGTTCGTCGACGCGTTCCATTAGGCTGCGGAGTTGGCCTGAAAGTACCAAGGTTAGAATATTTTTAGTAAAGTACAGAATAAACACGATAACCAACACGCCGACATAATTGTTTTGACTGTCACTGTGACTGTCCAGGGGTAATCATAACTCATCAATCGACATTCTGTTCGACTCCACTCTGCTTACCATCAGATGCAGTGGGGACACTTTGCCGTGCCCGTACCAACAAAAAAAAGTGTTAATTACGCATAAAATCGAAAAGTTTGCATGCCTGATAACAATACCCAGAAATATCGCTATTTTCTACAGTTTACATTCTCTTCGCCTCTCGGCTACTAGAATTTGTTAGTATTATGCCGATCTGTTTTGAAGTCCTCATAATCCGAGAATCCTGTAAGTTATAACTGACCACAAAGTATTTTTTTTAGGAATAAACAGTTATCAGCCTTTTCCTTAGATTTGTGATATTTCAAAATAAGATGTAATTATATAAAACTAAATCAGATACCCCAAAATATTTACACACCTTCAAGCACCGAGGCGGTGCCAAGATCCAGGAATTTAGAGCCATCTTCCTCTGGGATCATCTCTGTTAGCTCGGAAATCATGATGTTTGTGAGAGGAGAGTTGCGAATCACGATCGGCACTTCAATGAACAGGCTTTCGTAGCCAATCTTCAGGTTGCGCAGGGACTCTGGTGTGTAGTCACCCTCCTTGTACATGGCAATAGCCTGGAAAAAAAAATTATATGAATAAATCCGTTAAGAAATAAATTGATTGCTTCATGGTAGTATGTCATGCTCATACCAATATCGGACAGGATTTTGACTGCACTTCATAACATTAAACTGCGCTTAACATCTTAGGACAAAATTCTCAACGATTACACTAGCAATAATACAATTACGCTCTTGGATATGTATTGAGATTGCTTCTATTCTTCGTGTATAGTGATTAAGTGATATATTATTGAAGGAATGAATCCCACCAACCGAATTCCGGCCACGGTGGCAAATCTCAACTGCGATCAACCAGGTACGCAGGAGATATTTTAGTACACAAGTGTGTGCGCATTGCGCAATACACAAGTGCACTCTCTGATCCTACACTCTCCTAGTCTGGTGAGACGGCAAACCAACATAACCGGAAAAAGATCAGACGAATGACGAACGGCTTTACGTGCTTTCCTAGGGACGGAGGTAACCGTCAACTTCCTGACTCCAGGCTGCGACTGAGTAATTTTTAGATGGAAAAACCCAGTCACAACTATTCTTGGACGGACCTGGGATTCGAATCCAGGACCTCAACACGGTAGTCGAACTCGTACCACGTACGCATTACAACTAACCACTGAGACTGCTTTTTTTTTGTATATTATATCTACTAGCTTTTGCCCGCGGCTCCGCCCGCGATATAAAGTTTTTCAGGCTAAAGTTTTCCGTTATAAAAGTAGTAGTTTCCCGGGAGCCTATGTTCTTCCCAGGGTCTCAAACTGTCTCCATACCAAATTTCATCTTAATACGTTGGGTAGTTTTTGAGTTTAACACGTTCAGGAAGACAGATGCAACGAGGGACTTTGTTTTATAATATATTTTTTAGAACTTTTTAAGAGGAACAATCCCGTCATACATCATTATTGCATAACATTAACCGTTTACGCAGCGCACGCAACGGAAGCTCTCAAAACTAATAAATTGTCCCCGTTTTTGCAACATGTTTCATTACTGCTCCGCTCCTATTGGTCATAGCGTGATGATATATAGCCTATAGCATTCTACAAATAAAGGGCTATCCAAAACAAAACTAATTTTTCAGTTCAAACTGGTAGTTCCTGAGATTAGCCATTACTGCTCCGCTCCTATTGGGTATAGCGTGATGATATATAGCCTATAGCACTCCACGAACAAAGGGCTATCCAACGCAAAAAGAATTTTTCAGTTTGGACCGGTAGTTCCTGAGATTAGCGCGTTCAAACAAACAAACAAACAAACAAACTCTTCAGCTTTATATAATAGTATAGATTACCACAAAATGAGCATATCTGGATAAAAAAGATGGCTTCAGTTGGGCAACAAAATCTTCAAATTAAAGAATTTATAAGAAAATTGCCAACCTGAGGAGTCAAACGGTACGCCTTCAGAGTCAGGAAACCTCTGGCAGATTTCTTTGTATCGTAGATGACGACCACACTCTCTTCGATCGAGGTCTGGTAGTGATACTGCGATTCCAACAGAGACTGGCTCAAAAAATTGCCAACGTCGGCACTTTGATACCTGAAATATTACGAGAAATGCATATTAATTGAAATTCAAAAGTCATAAATGCAATTATAAATTTTATATAATAGTATATTATTGTCATATATTTGCAAGTTTATTCATTCACATTAATATAAACTAGAAGAGATTTATGCTTTGTGCAATGAACAAGACTGCATAGGAAATGTGGTATTGCATGTTCCAAAGTAAGTATCAGGCTATTATCACCACACCCCAAAAATATCGCAAGATATAATGAGAAATAATTTAAATAATTACAATATACCCTATCCATCAGTGGATACCGGATTCATGGCAGATTCCTTTTATGTAGAATATAATTACCATTATAATGAATTGCAGACTGTACTGCATTTATACATATAAGTACCTACATGTTTCGGGTTCTCTTTTGGAAAATTTCCCTTTTCGCCACTGCTATCCAACACAAATATTCCACAAAAAAATTTCAAGTATTTCAAATTCACATACTGTAGATTATATTGAGATATAAACAAACTCACCATCCAACATGAAAGTGATCAACATTCACTCTACGCAGCCGCCTCATCATGTCCAACTGGTACTCTTCCTCGTCCATGGTCTCATCGTGCTTAGGGAATGGGAAGCAGTTGGTGATCTCCAGCCGATTCTCCACCACCAGCCCAAGCAGGGCGCCTTGCGCGACTTCCATGTTGCTGCATGATTCTTCATGACAGTGCTTCACAATTTTCATCACCGCCTGAAGAAAAGATGTTGATATACACAATAATAATGATATATACAATTAACAATGCTTTAAATAACTGTTTATTATATAGTTAGAGCCAAACCTTCTCAGGAGTCATGAAGTTTAAAAAAAAATTAAAACCTTACAATGTTACAATGGTAACATTATGGAATTAGCATTTAAAGAAAATATATACCTTAAAGCAAACATAGATAGATTATTTGATCTATCGGGATGGGAAATAACAGACATAAAAAGAGTAAGCAATAAAAAAGAATGTATTCAATTTATTTTCCTTGTGACTGAATGCAACATGCAATTGCTACAATGTAAACACTGAGGAAGACAATAATAATTATTAATCCTTGAACCCATAAAGATAATAAAAATCAGTCATTTTCATATCAACATGTTTGAACACTGACATATGTAGCTGTTCTCTTTCTTGTTAATGGCAATAATTATGATTAATAAATAATCTCAACTTACTCTTGGCTACCTGTAATTATTTTACAAAGTTTCTTGTATTGATAAACTGGTAAACATTTTTAGGTAAGTATTTAATTTAATTAATATTTTGTTTGTTTTTATAGTATTTAAGTTGGTGATCTTGTAGAGCCATATATTACAAAACTAAAATTGATTGGTGTGAAGTTTACGATTTTAAGATTTTGCACAATAATACAGTTTTATAGTTCCACAAATCAAACATATACATTAAAAACTTTTCATTGTTATCTTACATAAGTAATATAATACTCCAAGCTATAAATTAAAAGTATAACAATGTAAAAAACAAAAAAATATATATATTTATAGAACCATCTATATAAAACAAGGAAAAAGTTAACATTAACTACAAAAACCGACAAAGCACAGTCTCTAACTGTTTATTAAACCAAGAAAAAATGAATAGAAAGTTATCCTTTTATTAGATAGCTGTGGATGAGATCATCCACCAAACCGATGACCTCCAGTCTCAGGTCACAGCATGAAGTAAACGTCCCAAAACAGTGTGTGACTCATGTTTTAAACCCATACAAATGGACGTAAACAAACTATGACAAAATTACTATACTTAGTCTGGCCATAAATACTGTTACACTTAATTATAAAAAAATATTACATTTGAATTTCGAATCTGTCATTTTTATACGATTGTTCATTGTGTTTTCTCATTTTGGCGCCAATACATTGTAAAATATTTTGCGATATTAAAATGGTGTGGGGTGATAAAGAGAACCGAATCGCTGTGATAGCATTACACAAAGTAGGTATGGAGCCAAATGCAATTTTTAAAACTCTCCATACACTTGGTATTAGTAAAATGTTTGTGTACCGGGCTATTAATAGGTACAATGAGACCTCCTCTGTTTGTGACAGAAAAAGATCTGGCCGTCCACGTAGTGTTCGTACGAAAAAGGTGGTCAAAGCAGTAAGGGAAAGAATTCGAAGAAATCCTGTCCGAAAGCAAAAGATTTTATCTCGGGAAATGAAGATAGCACCTAGAACCATGTCGCGTATTTTAAAAGATGACTTAGGACTTGCAGCCTATAAGAGACGCACTGGCCATTTCTTAACTGATAATTTAAAGAAGAATAGGGTGGTAAAATCGAAACAACTACTGAAGCGGTACGCAAAGGGAGGTCACAGAAAAATTTTGTTTACGGATGAGAAAATTTTTACAATTGAGCAACATTTTAACAAACAAAATGACCGTATTTATGCTCAAAGCTCTAAGGAAGCTTCCCAATTAGTCGACAGAGTGCAACGTGGACATTATCCGACTTCAGTGATGGTTTGGTGGGGTGTTAGCTATGAAGGAGTGACTGAGCCATATTTTTGTGAAAAAGGTATCAAAACATCGGCACAAGTGTATCAAGATACCATTCTTGAGAAGGTAGTTAAGCCCCTTAACATCACCATGTTCAATAACCAAGTATGGTCCTTCCAGCAAGACTCGGCGCCGGGTCATAAAGCTCGGTCCACGCAGTCTTGGTTGGAATCGAACGTTTCGGACTTCATCAGAGCTGAAGACTGGCCGTCGTCTAGTCCCGATCTTAATCCGCTGGATTATGATTTGTGGTCAGTTTTAGAGAGTACAGCTTGCTCTAAACGCCATGATAATTTGGAGTCCCTAAAACAATCTATACGATTGGCAGTGAAGAATTTTCCCATGGAAAGAGTGCGTGCTTCTATTGATAACTGGCCTCATCGTTTAAAGGACTGTATTGCAGCCAATGGAGACCACTTCGAATAAGCTTTTTATATTTTTAATTGTTTTATATTTATGTATTAAACTGACACACTGTAAAAGTAATAAATGTTATTTGCAGTTAACAATTTTCTTTTTTCTTTATTACAATATTTATGGCAAGACTAGGTACATACCAAATAACATTCTTTCTTTATGCTAATATAAACGTCGCAGTTTTATCTGAATGACGTGACAGTTAATTGCAAGGATCAAGTTGTGTGATAATTTACATGCTTATTTTACGCCTTACGGTGCGCCAAACATCGGTTTGGGACTTTCAAACATAACCTATAAAAAGTTTTGATATGCTACAAAATCGAATATTAATATTTAATTTTATTTGTAAATGCAAGGAATTGTCTTATGTATTACGAAAATCCATTGTGTTTCCTACATTTTATTGCAATATAACACTAAAACACTTAAATATGTGACGTGTCTGTAACCAACATAAATGAACACGAAAACTGTAGTTTTCAAAGTGGTATGATTCCACGGCATTAATATAGACATTATAAAGTTATTATTTACCAATCCATCGCATTGCACGTAAGTAATTGTTGCTTCATTTTCAGGAACGCGTCTAGCCCAACCACTGTGGCTCGCCATTTTTGAAAAAGGATGAATGAGGTGAACGAACAAAATCGTGAACGAAAACGAATTGACAGATCTTGCCAAACGGTCATAGACAATTTAGTTTAGTACTCCTACTTATATTTATATTGTCTATTAATGTAATCAGCTGTCAAACGTCAAATCAATTGAGCTGTTGTCAATAAATTATTAAATTGTTGCCGTTCGGGTGTTATCAATAAGTGTGTAAATAAATCGTTGTATCGTATAAATTTAAAGTATCCTTTAATTATTTGTGATTCAGACATAAACGTGTGGAATGTTACTATGCGTCTTGTCCGTGCAATTGATCGTGAATCAAGAAAAAGTCGTTTATTTAATTAGTACCAATGATACTCCTACATTCCAAAAACGGAAGTATTTATTAAATAATGAGTCAGCATAAGTTCTGGAGAGGATTAACGCCGTTGAAAGTGTCACCATCCTGTCAGCAGCAAGTACCTGATAAAATCGTCAAGCTCTGCTCATTAAAATCTGACTTCATTGTGTTGGGGAACGACCATGGTGTCTATCATTGCGAGATCACAGACGACTGTGTATCGTTGAAGAAGATCAGTGGCGTCTCAGCCATAGACATATCATATCATAATGATATCCTCTTCATCATTGACATACATGGTCGGCTCTACAAAACTAATTCTAGTTTTAAAAACAAAGAAGAAATTGTAGTGAAAGAGGACTCCAAATGCTGTCCGCACGGCTTCAAAAGCACTAGTTTTAAAGTTAAGTTCAGGAATGTGGTCTCCAGTGACTTTGGTCAATTGTTTATTAGCAGTGATGGACAGCTTTGGGGATCTGGTAACATGCCCCAAATATCATTAGAATCAAATAGTATCAAAAAGATACCATTCTTTGAAGGTAGGACAGTGTACAGTGCGTCAGTCGGTCAGAACTTTGCAGCAGTTATAGCTAGGAAAAATGTGAAGCAATCTGACAATTGTGATACAGACAGTGATAATGATGACGAAGAAGTGTTCGCTTCCAACTGTTCACAATGTCAAACAATAATAGGCCTAGCGTCGCCTGCATCAGTACCGTCCTTGTCCGAAACTTGCCCTTTAGGTGTTCAAATTAGTAAGTCAAGTGAAGATTCCAGTAGCACCACAGCCCCACAAACTGACGTCCATATAGATCCGCATAGTTTTACAGAAGATTCTAGTCCCTCATCTGAGGAATCTAAGATTGCACGAACGAATGCTCAAAAAGTTAGTTTAGATATGGAACTTAATCTACAAGATAACAAAGAAGATGATGAAACGGAGCAGAACAGTGATGCAGCAGAAGGTTGTACAGACAAAATAAACAATATATTTATAAATACAGATGCAGCCAGACAGTTCCTAAGTAGACAGTTATCTTGGGTGTCAGCAGGAGAGGACTATTTAGTAGAGTACACAGAAAAACCAACCAGAATCATCAAAGAAAATGTATCTAATCTAACAAATTTTGTTTATGAAGGAGTCAAAACAGTTGGAGATAAAGTTGCAACACTTTCCAGACATGTTAGTGGTAGTAGTGATAACAATGAAATAGTTGAAATGCAAATGAAGAATCAGAATGATGAATTAAACTCCCTGCTGTACAGTTGTACTTCCAACTGCAACTTAGAAGATCTCCAATTTTCCACTAGCACTATAAGTAGTGAAAAAGAGTTTGAGGCAGCTAGAAAGACAGAGAATCTTAAAAATATGTCTAAACTTGGAAAGAACATATTGGCAACAGAATTATGGACTTGGGGTGACATATCATATGGACAAATAGGTATAGGTGATACAGTAAAAAGAATCAAACCAATGGCAGTGATGAGCTTGTCTGGGTTTGGGTTACAGAAAGTCTCATGTGGGAAATGGCATTGCTCGGCTCTCACTCTGGATGGTAGACTGTTCATGTGGGGCTATAACCACTACCACCAAGTTAGTTTTGATTCTAGAGAAGACAAGAGTGGTCCGAAACAGTTCACAGAAAATTCTGACAGTGACAGAGTCAGAGACATGATAGCTACTGACCACCACACCCTAGCATATACTCACAATGAAAATATATTTTATATGGGCAAGCATACAGAAGGATTTACAGAGACAATAGTAAATTTAAATGATAAGGTAGATGAGGGAGACAGTGAGACTAGTGACACTGTGTCTGTCAAATTTAATGAGCCCCTAACTTACCCTACTAAGCCACAGAATATGTGTTACCATTGGAGAATATTATCCTCAGGTAGCATCAGCTACTGCTCAGTAGAAGAGTCGGCTAAAAGCCCTGAATTCCAAGATTTGTCTATTGCTCAAAGGTATCTTGAAGAAATGTTGTTAATATATCATAACCTTGTTAAACCTTTCCTAAAGAAAAGTAAGTCTATATCAGTACATTCCAATATTTATGAAACTGTTTGTGATATTTTTGGTGACATATTAAACATAACTGCTCTGAACGTGCTCTCTATGTGGCAGTACGCCGAGAAGCACATAAACGAATGTGATATTTCTTTAGTAAAAAATTTAGAAGAATTTATTTATTTGTACAGAAAGTATTACGTAGCTATAAGCAACTTGATTGTTATTGGTGGATTCACGCAAATTAACAGTGTTGTCGATGTTCCGACGAATATATATAATTTGTTTAGCGATCAACTTCCATCTAATAAACAGAAAAATAATAAAAAGACGTCTGAAGCCATAGTGGCACTCGCTTTCGTACAGCCCCTAACAAGATTGAGTTCATACAAATGCATAGCTCAATCAATTTTGCGGTACAAAAGTAAAAGGAAAAAAGGCGACGCCAAACCGAGCATTGACGAACGATTAAACAAAGTTATATGTTCGTTAGACTCGTTAATAGATGAGCAGGAAAAGAAAAGGAAAGAAGCTGACTTGACGAAGTTGTTTTGGGAGACGATAGGAAAGTCTTTAGAACAGCACAGGACGCCTGAGCGTCGACTGATAAGGGAATCGAAGTCGCGGCCACTGAATCTCGTGAATCCGGGAAGGTTTACCTCTCATTGGTTCGTGTTATTTAACGATCTTTTTGTCCACGTCAATGGCAGCACGCCAATTGTTCATCCCCTAGAGACGTTATGGGTGGAGCCGGTGCCAAACACCGATTCATTGTTAAATGTCATACAAGTAACAACTCCAGAAGAAGTAATATCAGTCTCGACAAACACGGAACAAGAAAAAACTGAATGGATACATTCATTGAACTCTGCTATAAGGGTATCGCTAAATAAAGACTCGACATTCAAACCACCCTCGATAAGAACGGCAAGTTATACCTTTTCCAGTAAGAGTGCGTTTTATAAAGAAGCTAAATACAGTGGTCGATGGTTGGATGGTAAAATACACGGCAGCGGTAGAGTGGAATGGCCCGACGGTAAATATTACGTGGGACAACTTCAACTGAACGCGTTATGCGGCCATGGAAAGATGGAAATGCCGGGTGTAGGTAAGCATAGTATTATTGTGAATGATCGATTATCGCTTATCTCGAAGATCCAATGAAAACCTTGATTATATCGACGAACTGTTTAGTGTAGTTTGTAGGAGGCAACTAGACGTCCATAAAATGATACGCCGTAAGTTCCGACTTCGATCTCACAATAATTAAAGAGAATAAAAGCAAAGCCTTGTACCCATATAATTTAGTACACTTATTCAGAATTTTATTAATAGTTATATTTATTTTTCTTAGATTGAAATAAAATTCTTTTATTATTCTGAAATCTGGACCTTGGACCTCCAATTGCTAATAATCATGCAAATAAAACAGGCTGATAATTAAGATTATAATCGCTCCACTGCGTCGTATATACTCGAATATTTCACAAACACTGCAATCATTTTGATCAAAACAATTAAGTCTTTATGTTCAAAGGTTCTTCTGATTATGTTCAATAACGTTCAATAACTTTGTTTATTTCTGTATACAGCTTTGGAAACATACAGCTTTGTTAAAAAAAATACTTCATTTTAGGAATATACGAAGGACAGTGGAAGGATAATTTACAAAATGGATACGGCATTATGAAATACACATCAGGGGATATCTACGAGGGCTATTTCAAAGATGGCCAACCCCACGGACACGGGATTAAGAAACAGGGGGATTTTACCTCATCCTCCGCAACTATTTACACCGGGGAATGGATAAACGGTGTTAAACAAGGATATGGTGTGATGGACGATATCGGGAAAGGAGAGAAATATTTAGGCAACTGGAGTGATAACAAAAAGCATGGATGCGGCTTAATTGTTACGTTGGATGGGATTTACTACGAGGGTCTGTTTATGCAAGACGTTTTGACTGTAAGTGTTTTCTATTGTAAGAATTTAACCTATCATAGAGACAGACTTTCACCTCTACAGCTAGTTATAGTATTTTGATACCAATTTGTTCAGTAAATTTGGACCATGTAAATAGAAAACTGCATGCAGTTATAAAAAAATTGAAGCAGTTAGAAAGTGTTGAATAAATCTCATTAGAGCGTCATTAAAATTTTGTTTATCGTACTTTCATTTGTCAGTACGTAGTAACACTATACGTGCCATGGCCCTAGTCTATTGTCATAACAGATCATGGTGTACGTGCAAGAATTTATCCGTACCTACCTACATTGTAAGGGCATCATCTGGCAGTATTCCAACGTTTAATCAATAAAAAACTATACGCGTATGTAATAGGATACCATTTCAATCGCATCGTCACATCACCTATAAAAATCTCTTTTTATTACATATGTTATGAATCTAATTTTAAATCCCCAAATTATATTATCAATTACATGATGCAATCAATTATTCCGATTGCTCTAAGCCAGTAAAATTCCGTAGGATTGCCGATTATTGATGTGTTTGCGGCTTGTGTCGTTCATAGATTCGATTTTTATCGCATGTTTGTTGAAGTATAGTTTATACACTAGATTGTATTCGCGACTCCGCCCGGGTGAACACTCGATCTTGGGGTAAAAAGTTGTATTCTAATCTTCTTCTTCTGCTCGGCTATTATACTAGGTGCCGGAGTCCGCCTTCCTTCCATTTCGCCAGGTCTTTTGCATTCTCCTCAATGAGCCCATTGACTCTCATATGTTCCCGGAGAACGACAAGCCAACGCTTATTGGGCTGTAAAAAGTTGTATACTAATAATACCCAAAAATAATGAAAATTACTAATTACTAGTAATTATATATTTTTTTAGTCTATCAGAAGTTTACATTAACACTCATAAACTACCCTTTATCAGTGTAGATAACTATATATCTCATTCCAGGGCCACGGCGTTATGGTATTTGAAGACGGAACGCATTACGAAGGCGAGTTTCGATCAGCCGGTGTGTTCTCAGGGAAGGGGGTCCTTACTTTCTCCAGTGGGGACAAAATAGAGGGGTCCCTCAGCGGTGCTTGGACTGAGGGAGTAAAAATATCCAACGCGACGATGCAACTCAACGTTTCGAATCCAGTGCTTCCTAATAATTCTAGACCCAAGTAAGTGAACTTGTTTGACCCGTAATGATTCTATTTATTTGCTACTTAATTATTTTATAGATGTTTGGAAGAGGAAACTAATTTGATAGCGTCCTGGCAGTTTCCTTTAAACCATTGTTTCTAAAGTAGTCAGGTGGACCCCTGGGATCCGCGGGAGACTCGAAGGGGGTCTACGTTGGCATGACCAAACCACGTTGCACGTGCCTCCGCCAACGTGAAAAAGATTTTCGGGGATAAAAGCCCCGCTTTATTTTTTCCCGGGATAGAAAATAGTCTATAGCAGTCATGACTAATTTAACTTTTAATTAGTGGAAAATTTTAAAAGTCGGTTTCGTAGTTTCTGAGATAAGCTCGTTCAAAGAAACAAACTCGTGAGCTGTAAATATTAGTAAGTATAAATGAAGTACTTTCAGTATGAAAAAGTATGTTAATGTGATCCCCCGTTTGGTATATGAATGTATATCAGCCAAGTGATTCATGTAGAGTGGACGCGAACTTTTCCTTTTACGAGTGCGTTGTTTATTCACTATTCCATAATATTGTAATATGATCAAAATGCGATGCGTAATGTTTGATTTCTTTTTACCGTTTTATAAAATATAATGATAATATCTGCAGCAATTAACTAAAGCATCAATTAAATGTTATTTATAAGATAACATTCCAATACGCCAGTCAAATTTGATTATAATTAAATATGGGTACCATTAGTAAAAGACGACAAGTCAAGATAGTTCCTGCCATTTTAAATGCTAATAAATGATCAACCAAATAATTTGCTAAATAAATAAAATCAATGGAAATATAGGTATCTTATTTTGACTAAACATATTTTGTTAACTTCCATTAACGAAAATCATTCTTCCACAGTTCCTTCGGTAAATTAAGTGTTGCGCCAAATCAAAAATGGAACGCGCTGTTCCGCCAATGCTTCCAATGCTTAGGGGTTTCTGAACAAGTCCTAACCCCCACTGGCAATCACTTCGCAAACGGACCTTCCGGACCGACAATAGACAACGTTAAAATATGGCAGAATGTCGCAGTTGCTATCTCCTGTTCACACAAAGAAAGAAATAAAGTATTGATGAAGCAAAGCAAGAATAGTGATTTGGAGAAGTCTGTAGATTGTTTGGAAGTGATTCCGCAGTTTGGACAGAAATCGTTGACGTTAGAGAGCTATGCGGAAGTGAAGCAGTATTTGCATAATGTAAGTTTTCTTATTACTATAAAGTATTAATGGTGGCTGTCAATATTTGGCATGTGATTTGTGGGGTTCTATTTTCGATTCCTAGGTTTTTCAACAATATATAACCTATAGGTAATATTTCCCTAAGGTTCGTGGAGTCGTTCTATGGAAGGATGTTTCTAACAGTAGATTTTCAATTAGGTAGAAGCATAGGCGTATATAGAGAGGGCCGGGTGGTCGATACCCATTTTACAATTTGCTGTTGGTAGGTAACACTAACAATACTACAAGAGGTTTAGGCATCCTTTATAATTTTTTCAAACAACCAAATTTTGTCTGGAACCCAGGTCCCTCTGAAAAATGGCTAGTTATGCTCAAGGGTAAAAGAGTTCTTTTTTAACCTCATTTGCAATGAGTAAATGGATACGAAACATGAGATTGGATTCTCGTTTTCTATCCATACAGGTCTCGCAAATATTATTTGACTAATAAACTTCATTGTTTGCAAAAATGTGCATCACAAAGTCATTGTTGTGCAATTAACGATTGTGTTAATTGGTACAAGGTTTTTCGTCTCCTTTGTTTTTATTTTAACATAATTATCCGTGATGTTATAGTTTATTATGATAAATTTATATTACCTTTTGTTTATATGTTATACATAATATTGTAGATTGTCTTTTAAGTAGTCCAAAGTAGGTATGTTCAAAGCTAAACATTTAAAGAGAATTCAAAGTAGATTTTTCAACCTCTTTGTTTAAATTTGATATTATATTTTAACAATGTTTCTCATCTACCGCTCGCGCCATTTTCGCAGTATTGCCAATTAAATATTTCGAAAAAATACTGTGTTATGTACCGTCTGTGGCACGAGTATTAAAATAATATAAATATAATTTGTAAAATCAATATGACAAATACATTTAGAACTCTAAAACTCAGTGAATGTTTAAATCTAATTAGTTCTACATTTTTAATCCTCAGGCATGTGAATCTACGCACCATCCTCTCGGGCAGTTAGTTCTAGGACTGACAAATGCTTTCAACACGACGTACGGAGGCGTCAGAGTTCATCCGTTACTACTAAGCCATGCTGTGAAAGAGTTGAAGAGTATCACCTCGCGACTGTACCAAGTCGTACGTTTGTTGTTCCCAGCTCTGCCGCCAGAGGGCACTGATTCGATGTTGCCATACAAAAAAAGCGATGAGAACGGCGATGAAACTGAAAATGATAATAATCTTATTGACGGGTGAGTAAATTGACTTCGGTGATGCCAAAACGTAGCATAGCCAAATTATCCAAAAATACGTTATTAATTAATCTAAATGTGATAGTTTACTGTTCATCAAAACACGCCAAGATCTATTAATATCTGACACAAAGAAGTATGTGGGGACCAATCCAAAATATTTTTTTCATACACAGAAAATGCCAGCTATAACCCAAAACAATCCACAATTGTTGAAAAGTTGTTGGTACATTTTGGCTTGACTCCGGTACAATTATTTTAAAGACGGATCAATATATCTCGTAGGATCTTCCTGTTTACCCTTAGTCGTTCTTAAAAGAGAAAACAACCAAAATTCCTTTGTCCTTATGGCCCCCCTAGGCTTTGATAATCGTTAGGTTTCAAGTCACTACATAACACGTTTGCTTCACTTGTATTATAAAAAGGCTTAAATTATTGTTTTTCACCTTTATATCAATATGATGGACAACCGGTTTTGTCAACCAGAAAACCGCATCAAAATAGGTCCATTCATTTGGGAGCTGCGATGCCACAGACGGACACACAAATACAAACCTTGAAGCTATAACACCTTTTTTTTGCGTCGGGGGTAATTGTGACGGCAAAGTGTATACACCGCCATCTCGACAGCACCACTGGAACTACAAGACGAATATTGACTATTAGGAGATAATGCTCAATAATCACACTAGATAGACGATTCTGACTTGCAATAGCAGAATTTTAGGAACCGTCAGAGATGCTGTAGCCAGTCAGGCTCAATATTTGCCTGATTGGAGATCTTCCCCTTCCATAGAGGATTGTAACCTTCTGTTCCTCTACAGTGGCGACTACCTATACTCAACGCTACATAATAAAAACTAAATCAGAAATTGCAATTGCTATGCGAAGAACACCATTTATACTGAAACTTTATAAAATGCACACATCACACACATCTTTATTATTTAGAACCTTGAATTATATTAAAGGTCAAATTATACACGATTACTATTTGGCAAGTTTACTCAAATATTTGCACTGACCTACAAGTTTTGGGGTCAAGGTAAATCGTTAGCATTAGTGTGAACTAGGTTACTAGGTTGACTATATTTAGATACTGAAATTCCAGCTACCGATTTTTATTCTTAGATATAAATATCCAAAGAGTACTTATATCTACGCATTGAGCCAACAGAGATTTGAGCAAACAACAAGTATTGCAAAAGCTATGAGTATTTTAAAGCAATTTTCAAATTCACTGATATCCTACAAAGTTATTTTCAACAATGCTATTATTAGTTTAAAGTTAGAAATGGCATTGCTACTTTTATTTTCCAATAATATTATAAATTGAATGAATATAAATCCATTGGTCCTGCGTCTAATCTCTCTCCAGACATGTCGAATTGCCGTCTCACCGGAGTATGAGAGTGAAGGAACATAGTGCAGATGTGTATTACGCACACACTTGTGCACTATAATATATCCTGCGTACTTGGCTGATCTCTTGAGATTGGCTGCCGTGGCCGAAATTCGGTTAGGAAATAATCAATCATACACTTTCATCGAAACGACATCAGTCAGCTGGCCTCCACCATTGATCATCTGTGCTCACGACTTATGCCGTTTGCTTTATCTATCGATTTACAGTGAAATAGTGTCGGCGGCATCACTTCTCCAACCGACATTATTACCGCGTGTCCATCCAGCTTTGTTCGTGTTATACGCTCTACATAACAAAAGAGAAGACGATTTATACTGGAGGCGGCTTCTTAAATGGAACCGGCAGCCTGACGTCACGCTGATGGCTTTTCTGGGAATCGATCAGTGAGTATGTCTATTACATAGAGATGGATAATGTATATAGTTGTTCATATAGTTTTATTGGGAACACAAATATGTATAAAATTATTCTATTTTATATACATTATTATTATTATCATATTTATTATAATATATACATACATTTAATAATACTATTTCACCATTTTTAGATGCACCTACCTTCTTTATCTCTGCACCACCCTAAGGTTAACTGGTAGAAAATGCCTCTGGCATTAAGTCCGCCTATGTATTTACCTGTATATAAAGTGTATAAATAAATATAAAACAAGATGACATACCCAGGTAATTCTGGGAAGCGTACCTATACTTTTTGGTCTCTCAGTCTAATGAGTGTTTTCGATATATTTACTATTGTACCGAACTGTTTATTGTAATCAGAAGACAATTACTAGAACGTTATAGGGAAAGGCATGGATAGGTAATAGTGTGATAATCAAATTAAAAACCTTGTTTACTTGAAAAGAATATTATTACATACTATTCAAAGAGACTATAACCACTACGTTATAAATTACATCTAAAACTTGGCAATATAACGCTGCAGATCTCTTTCTTTTTTAGTCAACCAAGTTTGCCAGTACACTCTTCAATTTATAGGAAATTCTGGGTCGGCTACAGCGGCCCGAACAGCCAGATGTCGCCGTCCTACTCGCCCATGAAGGAGCAGCTCTTCAACGAGGCGGTGGAGACGCTGCAGCAGCTCAAGACCACCTTCTCACCCATAGAGAAACTGCTCGTCATACGCAGCACGTTCCAGAAAATGACCACGGCCGTGCAGCAAGAATTAGGTAATTTCTTGATATTAGTGGTATATTTATCCATGCTATATACAAGTATGATAATTTATATGCATAAAAATAAATGTGTGTACTTATGTATGTTCCTTAATGTCCATTCCAAAACGGTCAGAGCGGTTTTTTTTTACTAATCCTAAAATTATAAATAAATTAAAAAAATACCGCAGCAGTTCTCCCGTGATGTTTGGTAACGATGGGTTCACCAGAATTTATCTGGATAATTATAATTAGTGCTACCCGTCCAAAGCTGTGGCGGGTTGCTTGCGTGAAATTATAAATTTGAGCCTATTGCGACTACAAACTATCTTATACCTTATGCATCGTTACAATTACGTCTTCTTTTCCTTTAGTTTCATTATCCTTCATCAATATTCATTCACAATGTCTCGAACACTATATTCATTTACACACAGTCACAAATTTCTATACACTATTGCCATTGTTTTTTTTTTCTGGTAACAAACTTTTAAATACAATGTATACCAACATTTATATTGATAAACGAGAGACATTAACGACCACCACGCCCGTTCGTCTGTAACTAAAAAAAAATTTAAAAAAGTATAAAAAATCTCGTTAGAGAATAAAAAAATATTATTTCTTATGTTTATGCGAATGTACTATTTTTAGAATTTCGTCGCGGTTTTTATACTTTGCCGCCTACTGACCACGAAGGCTGCAATATCTTAGAAACGTCGGGAGAAAATTTAAATATAAAAACCGCGATAAAATTCGAAAAATAGTTTAATATAAAAAATATTTATTTGACAAAGCCATTAATTCATTGTGCCCAGGTCAAAACTACCTGTGGAGTATGGACGAGTTGTTCCCGGTGTTCCACTTCGTGGTGGTCCGCGCCAGGATCCTGCAGCTCGGCTCCGAGATACACTTCGTGGAGGACTTCCTCGAGCCCGGCATGCAGCACGGGGAACTCGGACTCATGTTCACCACTCTCAAGGTATACTTACTTATACTTTCTACTTAACACACGTGAACACATCACAAACATATAATACAAACATCTATATAACATTCAAAAATCAAAATATTTCTAACTAGATGTGAAGAAGGGCGTCGCCAACGGGGGCAGGGAGGGGCAGCTGACCCTCCCCCCTAGAGATTCTAAAAATGTTGCCAAATGTGAAACAACCAAAGTCCTGGACTTAACTTGCTTGATCGATAATTCTCGTATGTCGGAATTCGAATAAATTCACCAAATCCTTTCCTAATATTCCGTATGCTCAATTACGCTCTGCTCTATGTTATTGTTAAGGCAGGAGAGGGAGAGTGGGGGATTATATGTTCGACTTTATCTACAAACTTCACCCCACAACCCTAGGCCATCGTCTGGCGACGCTCTTGGATGTAAATACGACATGCATAAATCTGAAATAATATATATAGTCAGGGGATCTAATTCCTTCTACAGGGGCATATCCGTCTTATTGCATTTACGGACATTCCAATTGAAGGATTGCTTTAATAGCCATATAGGCAAGAGTGAACAGAATCCCTATTTACTTATCGATGTATTTAACTTTGTCGAATTAATACATCGAAGTTGTGTTTTAGTTAAATTATATTTTAAAATATATTAATCTTAACAGAGGCAGAATTTTTCGTTTACTTTTCTTTTTTTTTACATAAATAATTTTCTTTCAGGCCTGCTACTTCCAAATACTTCAAGAGAAAATGTCCATCAACTCCTAGATTCATTTAAAAACGAATCGGAAAATAACAATAAAATTGATCTCGCAATATGTTTATGGTGCGCATAGTATTTGTATTTCAATAAAGCTTTAGCAATAATTTGCTTTAATACGTGTGTAGATCGAATGTTATGGAAAAGATATATTGAACTGTCGACTTTCAGATCTTTTTGTTGATATCTATCGAATAATATCGAATTGTAATCGATACATATTCGAAATCGATAACGATGTTCATATTGTAATGTCCTGTAATCGATTTTTTGTAATATTCCGCAAGGAATCGTATTAGTTTTACGTATACGCTTGGGAGCTGTTGTAAGCCCCATTACGCTTTGATTTTTGTAATCTGTAGAATTATTTTATTTACGAAATGTATCGGATTTTTTTTCTGTGTGTGTAGTTGGAAAGAGACGACTCTATGTCATAAATTATAGTCTCTTCTTTATAGTGTGTTGACATATGTTGCAGCTTGAACAATAGTCTGCTTTCTTTGACCTGATAACGATTTAGAATACGTTCATGTCCAAATATTTGTAAAAAAAACTATAAATGTGACTGCAACAAAAAATGCCTCAAACATCATCTGAAGTAAACGCTTTTACTAGCCCACTACTGGATTAAGCCTTCACTTCCTCAATATAATGAGGTTTGATCCATGAGCCTCCACGCGAATCCAATTGTCAGGTCTAAAGCCATCCGTTAGGGAAGATTAATTTTGATCCTTAAGACATTGAAACCCTTTTACAGCTGGTTAATTGAATATATATACGCTTTTTATCGTTAAATGCTAGAGATTTGAAACTATGTTATAGCCTGGATGTATAAGTCGCTATTGTAATATAGGTCGATTATCTAAAACTGGCGTGTACAACACACTCACACATGTGTAGTCTCTAAATAAACATACGTCAGGGCCCATATTCTGTATGGTAGTGTAAACGCGTAACGCGGCCGTGTTATGGTATCTTCGTGAAATGTGCGTGGAATGGTATTCTGTAAGCCAAATTTCTATAGTCCTAAACATGATGCGTTATGTTACGTGCTTGTTACGCAGTGTTAAAATAACGTGCGCGATAGATTATAAGGCCCCAGTAGTGACAACGCTCACTCATCAACAAAGTTAAAAGATATAGCATGTTTTGTTTGCATCTATTACCTTCAATTATATTTTTTAACTGTCTCGGTGGCGTAGTTGTAATTGTAAACGGCACAAGACGTCTACCGCGCTGAGATCCTGGCTTCGAATTCCGGTTCGGGCCAAAATAATTTTGACTGGGTTTTCCATCTTAAAAATTACTCAGTCGCAGCTCGGAGTCAGGAAGTTGGCGGTGTAATAACCCCGTGCCTTAGAAGGCACGTAAAGCCGTTGGTTAAAAGCTCCTGCGCCTGATCTCTCTTCAGTCATGTCAGATTGCCGTCTCACTAGACTATGACACTACTAGTGAAGGAACAGAGAGTGCACCTGTGTATTACGCACACACTTGTGCACTATAACATCTCCTGTATACTCGAAATTGGGTCTCTGCATGGTCGAAATTGGGTTAAGAAGTAATCATTCATATTATTAACATACTGTGTAAAATTGTATTAGTATGACTGCGAAGTGAGATTGTGTACGCCAGCTCTAGTAAATCTATCTATATGTATAATTTATTATTATAATCGTGTTCTGGCTAGTTATGTTTAAAAGTGCCAATATATTTATTCGTACGCTTAATGTTTGATGTAGATGTTTTGTCGTGTAAAGAAAGTTTTAACTAGATGGTTATTGTACGCGAGTAATGTTGCTAGTAGTTGGAAATGCGATAATGTTTTAACAGAAATAATGCTGGTAACAAAAGTACACGACGCTGGCTCACTATTACAAAAAACTATGTTATATTTTATGTACAAATTAAATTATATATCATGATTCTTTTTCAGTTAAAATTTCCGATACTCCTGAAAGATAAATAAAGGGGAAGCCATAAATTATTGCCTTTTGTAATTTTTACTAACATGATTTTTTTCATATCACATGATTCTAAGTCTTTTTCAGTGGAAATTTCCGATAGTTCTGAAAGATAAGAAAAGGGGAAGCCATAAATTATTGTTTTTTTCTAATTAATAATATTTTTTTTATCCCATTTTTGCAAGATAATTAAAAATTAACATAGGATGTAATAGTGAACCAGCGATATATGTGTAGATATACCGTGAGCTAAGGTTCTGGATTCGATTCCCACGCGGGAAAAAAAGTGTCAAATAGTGACACAGAAATATTTTTAAGTACTTGCCTACTTTTCTCCTCTTTGCCTTAAAAGAGAGAATATTCAATAATGCCACTGTATGTCTATGCATTTATATCTCTATGGGGCCGTTTTTACAACATGATTTTCTCATTAATATAAACCTTTCAACAACCAACCCACCTTAAATATTATGCCGCCTTAAGCCCAAAATATAACTTATGTCCTCATATTTATATAGAAAAGCGATTAATTTAAGCCTCTTATAATCACCTTGGAAATTTCCATTCATAAAACGATTTAAGGCTTCCCGTCATAACCTCATGCCGCCTTAATTCCTACATAAAAGGATTTTAAATAAATTACGGCCCTATATTAACTAAGCTTTGAAAATTATAAAAGACGTGTTTTCTTAATGCTTTAATTAGTTCTTAATATCTGTTTGTTATTTATTGAAGTTTACGTTCATTTGTATATATTCCATTAAAATTGTCTTTTATTTTATTTATTAGGGTTTTTTATGAAGCAGTAATTGGAGTTTAGTACCACCAAAATATCGTATACTCACTGTGAATCTGTTGTATAGAAACTGAATCACATTTTTCTTTCGCTAGTGATGAAATAATTAATTTCAATTCTGCCTACCCTCTAGGGATAGACATTATATTTTTTATTAGAATAGGTTTACTTATTTATTTTTAGTCCGTACACAATACTATATTTGTGATGTTTTTGAATGCAAAGCTAAATACTAGTCCGTTATGTTCAACTTCCAAAATCAATGCATAAAATCATATAATAACCATGTCATTTATATTATATGCCAGTGGCGAAGGGTGAAATTTTCCAAAAGGGAAGCCGACATATACATAAATACTAATATACATGAATGCGGTCTGTAAATCGTTCTAATAATAATTCGATTTATCATATTTAAAAAGGGAAGCCGGTAGGAATCGGGTTATAAGGACCCTTCGCCACTGTCATATGCCATTAATAGGTTACTTTCATAGCTTATAATAATACAAATCCAAAGGTCTGTTAGTACAAAACAATGTGTAATTGTTGTAGTGATAGAAAGAAATTATAAAAAAAGATATATTTTTTTATACTTTTGTGTTGCCAAATTTGTTTTTGTAGAACATTTTGAAGCTAGATTAGTTTTTTTAGTTAACAATACAGAAATGTTACGTAGAAATAGCATGAGATTGTTAAATGGATTGTTAATTGAAATCAATTAGTGAGTACCATATCATTAATGTTACGTAAGTACGTTATATATTTGTATCTCTTGTCTATGTGTACTTCAAGTGTGTTTAAATCTTTCAAAATATATCGATATATTTAATAAAGTTCGCAGAAAACATGAAGCCTTTTATTTTATGAATAATTTTAATAAAAACTCTTATGTCAAGCATCACCATCACATCAATAAAAATGTGATTGTAAGGCGTATTTGACAAAAATACTTGTGACGTCACTAGCATGTTTACTGTAATAAATAATTTTATAATAACTAAAGTGAACTCAGCTTTATACTTATCTGAAAACTCAAAGGACTACACTACATAATGGTTGAAAAAGAAAACAAACATACGTTTATTAAGGCTATTTAATTCATTCCTATAAAATAACATACCAAATGTCTCTTTTGTACAACATCATATCAAAAATGTACACCGTTATATAAATTTCGTCTCAGGTAAATGTTACCCACCTACTCTCGTGTTACATTCCCTATTTCATGGCTATTAAATACCCTTCGGTATGTATACACAATGCTCAGTGCCCGAGGACGCCGCTCCATTTAAACTTAATCTGTACATTTCGATGTACCCAGGACGATACCGAATGTTAGTCGAAATTGTTTATGGATATGTTTATTTCTCTCTGATTAGTAGTCGATAGATCATATCATGTATAAACGATAGTAAAAGTTATAAGATAAGTTCGAGGCGGAAGGAGAAAGTATGCATGCAAGAGAGTGCGTATCGCACCAAAGGTGTGTAGTATTAGAACCAAATATCGATATAGAAATGCTTATTCGATATCTGGAAAGTATCGATACTATGAAGTATATTTTTCAAATCAGATTTTAGAGGATGTATTTAGCATAATGTCTCATGACACGAACCAATCGATATAAAAATATATCGATACTAGCAATCCTGAGTTTAAATCGCTATTTTCTATGAGAATTATTTAAAACTTGAGTTAATAATTTAATGAAATCATCGCATAAAGTAGATTGCCACACTATAATGTTATCGCACATTTTTCTACCATAACATCAAGCATTATACTTTGTAACACAATTAGTCAAAATGTGCAGCTAGCAAAGTGATTTTTTCCTATTGAGCTGTCACCTACACTTTTGTAAAATATAGCTGCAAAAGTTTTTACGTTGTAAAATATAGTGAATGAAAATTTTAACAACATATTAATAAATATTTTTGTTTGGAATCAGTGTATGTTTTTAGTGTTCCTTGTATATATTATGTATAAATTGCAAAAATATTTTAATTAAACGCAACAATTAACAATTTCGACAATAATTAGGACGATAATAATAACGGCCCGGAATCGACATGAAACGGCGCCCCATAAATGCTGTACATATCTACAATACGCCGAAACCTACTTATTGTTACAATTCATTGTTTCAATTTCTTAGAATAAGCTTTGAATTGAAATTTACGGAATTATCTTTACATTAACCATATTGCACTGTACTGTAGGTAGAGTTAAAATACTATTATGACATCGAATACGTTAGTGCAGCAAAAATGAAAATTTCTTATAAATCAAAATTTATATTTTATTTTCTAGCGATTTAGAATAGCTTATCAACAAATAAATGCAACTAAATTTGAATTTAACAGGATTGCATTTAAACACAATTTTCATTGCACTAACGAAACGTTGGATACAATAGAATGGATCAAACCGAATGCAATACAAAAATTCGAGAGTATTAACTTTTTAACCTAGAGGCAAGATTTTTCATAACCAATTCGCCACGTCAATACATAAGATATGTGGTACAGCATAAGCACAACCTTACATTAAGAAAATATTTAAATAAAACTGACTTAAGGTGGTAGCTCAAGGTCCATTTTCATACATTTTGTTTCGGCTTTAATCTGGGTAACTAAACAAGTATTGGCAAGTAAAGAATTTAAATTCACGTCTAGTTAGTGATTAGTTCTCACTCAATTTAATATGACGAAATTTTAAAGGCAGAAATATCCATGATTATTAATTATTTTTACATTTTTCTTTCAACTGCGAGAACTAATCACTAACTAGACGTGAATTTAAATTCTTTACTTGCCAATACTTGTTTAGTTACCCAGATTAAAGCCGAAACAAAATGTATGAAAATGGACCTTGAGGTATCGCCTTAACTTTTCTGTTTGTTCGCGTGTGTCCAGCTGTGTTTTGTACTTTGTTTACCATAGCTGGGAAGGAAATTAGTCGGGCGAAGTCTTAGATGGAAATACTTTAGAAAAATGTAAGTCTCTTTGAAATTTGCCGTCTTTTGTCTACGTATTTTATTCTCATTATAGAGGTGTCTATTGATTTGTTATAGTCAAACTATTTTAGTAATCTATTACGTTTCAGTAATCGCGAGATTAGTAAAACTCAGCCTAAATCAAAGGCATAGTTCCATAAAACCTAGCCTTCGATAACAGAGAGCCAAAAATAATTTTAAATTCTGAAAAAATCTAGTTAGCACTCAGCACGGTAGCACATTTGAAATAAAGAAATGAATGCAGCTGGATTCCATAAAACAATATTTACTGAGTCATTTAGTTTTAATAGAAATATAATTACAGGAAGATTAAGTCTAAAAATACCACTACAGAGCAATTTTTTACGTCACGTAACAATGAAATCAGCAGTTTCAACGTAATAGGTTTAAGATAATTTTGAGTGGATCAAATTTACGTCTTTACCGAGTTCCATCAACCTCTATCTAACAAGCACCGAGACAACAAAACGGACAGAACAAACATTAGCGAGACTAAAAGGTAGCGTAACACAAAGGAACTTTATTAATGTCAGACAAAGACAAGATAGTTTTTTATCGATAGATTTCCTCGATGTATCGATACATTTTCCCGATCTATCGATTTTGAATATATCGATAAAATTAAGTAGTCAAAAAACATATTTTACATCACCACTATTGCACATAGCTCGATAAATTACACACGGAATGCGTTCCCCTGCATTACAGTGCCTTTTTAGCCACACAAAACATCAACAAAAGGATTAAGCTCGTAAATGTTTAATTAAAAAACATATTTATTGCGTTAAAAATCACTAATTCCACCTCATAAGTATACCTTATACACCAATGTTAAGTTACATTACAAAAAAAACTTGAAATTAATAATACAACAACGAATCAAAAAGGTCTAAAAGCCAATTACATTTGTCCTAAGGCTACAGCCATCCGGCCATAATGGCACAATACTTAGAACTCTTTTGTGTTGGTAGAAATCAAATGTGGATAAGTAATATACGAAAGAAATATGATATAAAAAGATAGAATATTTTAAACAAAATCCATTGAATAAAATATTGTGTGTGCTTGTAGAGTACATCAATTTCTAGTTTTGATATTGCTATCTTGATAAATATCGTATATTGTATTATCTTATAGAAATATTTTTGTTTAACAGAGACTTATCGCATATCGATTTGAACCAACACAACACGATCATGGCCACACCAGCAAGCTCGAATGTTAGGCATAAAAAATTCTTCCGCCAATAAGACATTAATAGCAAAATATCATTCAAATTTTATTGCATGCATTAATTTATAAATAAAAATTAACAATATAATCTAAATAACTTTGCTGGACGATAGTAGATATATTAAAAGTAGACAAATCAAGGTCACAGGGAGACTTAGTATGCCTAAATTTAAATATTGTTTAAAAAAACACATTGTTCAAACAACATAATGCTTATTCTCTATAGAAATCAACGCATATATTACTATAACATCCTAAACTCTATGTTAATGCTTATAAATAAATGCCGTCTACAGTGGTCTATGGGTGATAATGCAATAAACACATTTGGAGTCCACTCAAGTATAGAAGGGTTCGTTCGTACCCGCCGACATCATATCCAAAACATTTCAAGTTGTATGACGAGCTTAAAAGTATCATTTTAGTATATTTAAAGCAAATCAATAACAAAATATTTCATAAGAATTTGGAAGGAGTTGTATATTTTTGTATTCTCGCATAGGCCCGTACGTTTTATCGACTTTATCGATACTTGCGTGACCTATATGACATAACAGAAATTTCAAAACAATCTGTTTAACGAGTATTTAAACTGAACATTATGTCTGCAAGTACGAACGAACTTATAATAGTCTTTAAAATAGGATTTCAATATGAAACGTATTGGGTAAATTCGTCAAATAATAGAATCTCGGTGTCCGCTCGCGGTTTATGATTCAAGTGCTTCTCATCTAACAACAACGATACATCTAAATTTAATTTATATCTATTAAAATATATGTAAATTATGTACATACGTGGAGTAGTCACTAAATAACAGACACGTATGTTACCAAAAATTAAAAACAGATTTTCGTTTTCATCTAAAATAAATCATCCATTTTTCATTTTTATTATTTTTTAAGTTAATAAAACATCTTATTTACACGCCCACCAACAAAATAGATTGATATCGTTTAAAAATCACTAAAAAAACAATTTGTAGAAACAATAAAACCTTTTTGCTATGCAATTAAAATAAATAATTGTCAATGTTAAGTCAATTTAAACGAGAAAATCTTGCCGATTAGCTTGTTAAAATTCAATATTTTTTTGTTCATTTTAGTTTTGTCGATTTTCTGAGCCAAAATGTGCGTTACCAGTACTTTAAACTCACCCCGACAGTCAATATTTCGAGCTGCTTAATCAACTAATACTGTAAGCACCATTTCATAATATTACCTAATTTAATCGTTTCCTAAATAAATTTGTTACAGGTATAATATTCTTTTTCAAATTTCCGCTTTCGTTAAAATACGACTACACTTAAGGCGAAGGTTAATTTTTGCGAAAACATTTATCGACATCGATAAAAAAGGCAATGCTTTAGTCGAAAATTAATTTCAATTCCCTTAAATGCAATAATCTCGCTACGGAGCGTTAAATGTCCAATAGATTTTAGTGATTTCTTAAGATATATTTTATTAAAAAAAATGTTGACCGTTCGATTCATCCGCCATAACGCGTAGTCGATAGTAATGCTCGATATCGAGTTAATTAACAAATATTTTAAAATATCGTCTCATAAAAATATTTTTCTCATATCATTTCATAGCGATATAATTCGTGTAAAATGGCATCAAATACTACAAAGCTAATTTAATACTGAGATGATGATTTTTATTACATTTATGTTCGACTATTAAATATTTGCTCGCACAAAGAAAAAGGCTGTCGAAATGAAACTGTTAAGACATAAGTTTTTTCTATATACGATTCCAATAAATTGTATTACATCCGCGGAGTAAACGTGCAGTTTAAGACAACAGCATTCTTCCCCATTGGGCAGGTTTAAATAATAATACATGGACATCGAGTCGCTCTGACACCACTTTCACCCGTGTTGTATTTCTTAAAAACGTATCATTATTAATTAATTTATTTATAATTAAAACAACTCATATGACACTGATGCGATTGACTTATTATTGTCACCAATGATTACTTAAAGGAAATAATTATAGTATACGATAAAAAAAAATTAAGGTATGTACACAATAAAGTTATTTTTATGATACATTATGTACGTACGTGGATAATACTATACATCGTCTAGTGTGCACAAACCTTAACACACGCTGAGGTCGCAAGGGTTTGAAATTAGTTTGACTTTGTTTCATAGAAATATAATTAATTTTATAAAAACGAGTCAATAGTAAATTTGTTTAAAAAAAGTGTACTTAAAAATAATGTTATGTGATTTGAAAAAAAGTTATAAAAATACGTATAAGTTATATTATATTAATAAAATTATCGTCGTTACACAAACCTATCGTCTAGAACGCATAAGAATCTAAATTCAAACCATTGCCACTGGCGTACGAACGCGACACTATCCACCAAGTGTAAGCTTTATCGATCCTTAATGTAATTCATATATGTAAAATATATATGTACACCGCTATAGATATCGTTTCTTAACCATGATTCCATCGACGTCGTCTAACATCCTTATATAAAAATATTTACACACAACACCTAGTGCATCACATCACATCTACTGTTACCAGTCGAATTTTAGAATTCGTGATTATGCGAGTCTATAACATTCGTAAGTTCGAGAAATGAGGGCGTTTATCGAGTCGATGTTTCAACGTTCGGTGCAGCACTCGCGTCGGCCAGCGCGACGACTCACGCTTTCACATCGATCAAAGCGGAGTGCCGGCTTATCGATATACGACACGACACTAGCGAACGTTATTTATGTTATCGACTACCTAACTTATCGTATTTGATCCCGAGCACGATATAAACGTCGATAGGAGGTACAAACAAATCACGTTAGTGGAACACATTACAAGCTCAACGGCGGAGGCGATTAAATAATATATCAAATAATAAAAAAAACATCACAAATCCATCATGCGGTATCGCTTAAACTATACCTAACGTGTACAATAGGTACATTGGGTACTATAGGTACAAATAATGTCCTCACTACCCAGAAGGCAAAATTGGCACTTAAGACGAAGTCCACGTTAAGGGGGGGCTATGTGGGGGGCGAGCCCTGCGTCGGGTTGTACGGGTGGTTGGAGTTTCGCAACACTGTGTACACACTGTCCACCTTGCTCAGTTTCTCGAAAAACGGTATCAAGTCCAACAGTTCTGAATCTGTCATGTCGTCGAACCATGACGCGACAGGTACCTGCAAATAACAAACGTACATTATTTTTATTAATAACTAGCGACCCGCCCCGGCTTCGCACGGGTGCAATGCTGATACTAAATACACTACAGAAAAACTGTGAACGTTGTATATAAAAACATAGCGGCCCGCTCTGGCTTCGCACGGGTATAACATAACAAAATAACAGTATTTCTCCACTATTTAATGGATGTTATTCTCATCAAAGTATATTTATTAATTTTTCGATAATAATACCTAACACAATTTTTTCAAACTATATTTTTCTCACACCATATTTTAACTTGTATCAACATTTTAGATTTTCATACACAGAATCCTGTTTAATATATTTCAAATTTCAATGATATGTAACACATTTTAATTATTAATGCAAACATATGGTACTAAGTGGCTTGGCAATAAAGCGGATAATTTCTCATTGGTCATTATCATTGAATAGACACTTGAAACACAGTACATTGCCACTTCGTAGGTAAGCTTCATTGTCTCCTTATCTATATACCGAGTTAGTTTACAATAGGACTTTATTTATTCAATACATAAGTTCGCATCTAGGTATCAACGATAGTTGTTTGATTTGTAGTAAAATAATATAATTGTACAAAGCTTTCTCGAACAGAATGGTAATCATAATAAGAGTTTCTACATATTTTCCTAGATGCCATAACGAAGTGTGTTGAAATGAATACAATACCAAAACTTTGCACTTTGAGAAATAACTTACTTCAATTAATAAATACCTAAATTTTGGTTATCCTTCAGGCCACAAATTGTGACACCCTAAAAATTAATTATCAGAAAATAACTAAGATTAGTTTACATTCTGACACTAAGCTTCATGACTATCCTTGGTTAAGAGTTAGACACCCGTATTCATAAACGTTATTTATCTCCGTGTTTTTCAGTGCTGACGGCAGCTTTCGCAGTGCATAGACACAAGGCCGTTGTGATTGGCTAATATTGAGATACAACTTGAATCTAGTTGGCAATCAGATAAACAAAGCTGAACAAACAGCAAGCTGCCAGGTAAACAAAGCTGATCATCGTGGCCATCTAGTTTATTGGTCTCTGGTCGCCATGACAGTCGAATAAAATCCATTTATTAGTTAAAAATAAGTTAAATAGGTAATGTATACTTATTACTAACATATGAAATGAAACGTTTTTTTTATTCACGGATGCAGTATAAATAGTACATCGTCCAAAAACACAGGAAGGCATTTTATTTATAAAAATACAAAAAGTTAGTAAGCCGACTAGCCGCGACAGTGGTTGAAGGTTGACTAAGTCAATGCCGGGCAATTACCTTGCTTTCGTCTTGCCAGTATTGAGCTCGGACAACGTATCTATATAATAAAAACATCTTAGGTTTACACTCACAGCATTGTCCGGATGGAATATGTAGGAGGCGGGCGAGTTGTCGACGATGACGACGCGCCGCAGGTCGCGGCCGAGGCTGTTCAGGTCCTTCACGTAGTTGCCGCGGTGGAACACGCAGCTGTCGCGGAACAACCGCGCGCGGAACACACCCCATCTGTAACACGTCGCAATTGTCACAATAACGTATTTATTCTATGTTTTATTTTGTATATTATTCTATATGTAGAAATGGTGCGAAACAGAATGCTTCCTGTGAAAACTGCATTAAAATTTGTTAAGAAATTTTTCAGTCAATTATATTTCAAATAAGGAAATGTGCAGGAGAAGGCACGCAGTGGTGATATCGCTCCCTCTCATTCTTTCGCACGCATCGTCATTCCCGATGACGTCATGTGCGCGTATTGCGCTTCTTTTCTCGTCTCTTGAAAAGTACCACTTCTACCGATATTCAAAGGCTTATAACATGTAAATTTTTTACCAGATTTTAATCAAACTTTTTGTGTTACATTTTATATGGAGTATAAACATTTGATAAATGCAAAGAAATAAAAGTGACTATTGTAAAATCATAAAATGTAATTTTAATTTAACACGCCCTAATTCTAACTCTTAGAAAATTCGTTGCAGCAGCAATATCGCATATTCAATCAGAAATACACTCACGCACACGCCATATTCGCCTTAAACTACAAAATAATTAAAAAGAAACATAGAACTGGGATTTTTTGTTAAAATATTCGTTATTCATCCGATAATTTTTTGGCACAATTTTAGCAAAGATAAAAACGGGTATGTGGTTTTTATTTATGAGCATTTACCGCATTATTAAAATAACCCTGTAAGTATAAGACTGGCCAAACATGCTTACCCCTTGGAAGGAAAAAAAAAGACGTAATGCGTCATATCGCTTACGAGTAATAATGAGACGATTTCTTTTTCAGAAAATTATGATTACTAAAGCTGATAACAATTCGAAGGAGGATCAACGTGTTTGTAAATTTCGTATGACGTCATTTTCGTATAAAGTCTTATTAATTTATTTGTAGCAAACTTCTTTGGATCCTATCACTAATTGACTTCAGGGAATTTTTTTTTCGATACTAAGTTTCATACATATTTAAAATCAGATTTTTTTGTTTTTTTTTTTTAATTTAAAAAAAAATAAGTCAATTAACCTTTCAACTATCAATATACTAACGGATATAGATTGCTCAATTTACAAAATTACCTACTTAATCATTAAGCAAATTCTCATAATAAAGATTTTTTTACACTCAAATAAAAACAATAAAGGTTATAAATCCGAACATTAGTAAGGTATCAGAATGTTTCACCATATTTGGGTTCGCCTCAATTTACATAACATAACAGTTAGCATATCGCGAATTAACATAATAAAACATTTTAACATTGTGTTATGAGAATGGTTTTTTAAATGTTTTGCCATCAACAATATTATTAATCAATTAGTTTTTTTTTTTCAAACATGGCATTACTAAACAGAAGACAGCTGAACCATGGCCATCTGGTTTCGAAATATTAATCCTATTAATTGTACACAAGAAAATGTAAAGATATTTCATTATAGAATTTTATAACATTGACACAGAACTGAGATATCATTACCTCACGATCGCGTCGATTTTTAATCTATCGTGAATTGCGATCAAGACGTCAAGAATTGGCAAGCATAGCTCGCTATCAGCTTACTTTTAAAAACCTTCTAGTACAGTAAAGGCCATAGAATGCCTTACATGAAACGATAATCTTGATCGCACTAAAATGTTTTCATCGTAACATAATTTTTGTATTCCGTACATCGCACCCTGAGAACTGAAGTGACCTGAATCAATATTTATATATTTTCTGGTTTTGTTAAAAAAAGGAACTTCCAAAGCATGCTCTATAACCCCCATCACAAAAAAAAGACAAAATTAAAGAATACAAACAGAGATTCTCACTTTCGACGACCGCCCAATTCACTGCCTTCTATATTGTTTTCAAGGCTTTTTTATTCGTTGCCGACAAATCGTCTTTTTTGAGTTAGGTCACCTTAGTTCTAAAATTGCGACATATCTGATATTCCATACATATGAGCCCAATACGGCGATAGGCTCGCCCCCAATCACATCATGGACCGGACCACACATGGCAAAAAGTGGGTGCCCTGGTTGCACCTCTGCCTACCCCATCGGGAATTAAAGGCGTATATGTTCATGTTAATCATGTGTGCAGGATCCTATTAAAGTTAGGAATACGGGCACAATATTTATTTACATGATGACGTCATCCTACTGAATTAAATAATGGGTATAGTACCCTTTTGTACGTCTATTGGCTATTGGAAATCGTGATCAATGATCTATAGACTGCGAATAGGAAGTAATGTAACGCAACTGTGCCAACAGAATGAATACCAATCTCAAACTGAGTCCGGAACTTAATAAAATTGCTGATATTGCAATAGTTGTATCCATATCAATGTAGACCGCTTATATACTTCTCTGTATATGTATAAATAAAAAAATATTGTACATACAGCTATGGACTCACTGACTTAATAAAACAATTTATTTTATAAATGAATTGATAGCAGCACAAATATATTATGTAGTATACGTAAATATATTCTACGAACCGCCTAGACCGCGATAAGGTGACAATGCTACGCATAATATTTGCCAACAATCAGTTGACGTAATGAGGGTACTTGTTTTTTCCCTGAGATGACGCGCCTGTGACGTCGGCGTCATTTTCCTGATGCCTCTAAGTGAAACACAGCCCGGATATAATGATCATATATGACCGCATCCCTATGTTTTTTTTTTGTACAATGACTTTCCCATCATCGATCTCTAAGTCAAGACCGCTAAAGGCAACCTAATAGATGTTTCAGTTTTAGCTCTAAGTTGACCAACACAAATGTACAAACAAATTTACCCATAAATAGACGAGACAAAAATTACAAATATCTCAGTAAATTTGGGTCTTTAAGGTTCTCTGTTCTTATCAGAATGCAACCATTGACATACAAAGTCTTAAAACAATAATCTTCGGATTTTATCGCAGTTTTTCATATTTCAATTTTCTCCCGACGTTTTGAAATCTTTGCAGCCTTCGTAGTCTTGGGGGGACAATTAAAATATAAAAACCGAGATAAAATCCGAAAAATAGTTTAATTTTAATGTCTAATATAAGAAATCATTATAAAAAATCTTCCTCAATTGCTTGCCATAACGTCTCATACAAACGAACGAACACATTGATACCGTAACTCCCAATGCGCCTGGGGCCTTATTCTCTATCCCGTACGTTATTTTAACAGTGCGTAACATAACGCATCACGTTTAGGACTATAGAAATTGGCTTGCAGAATACCATTCCACGCACATTTCACGAAGATAACATGACACGGCCGCGTTACGCGTTTACACTATCATACAGAACAAGGGCCCTTAGTCCATTGAAAAGTTACATTTGGGGTTGCGTTTTTTAGAGGACGCAATTTTATTTTTTAGAAGTGTAGGGGGGGTCAGTGTAAAGCTAAAACCAAGTTTGTGGGGTCGCCACCCTTGTCCCACGGCCGCCATCTTGAAAATAGGGGTTGAAATGGTTTTACTATGTATCTCTTAAACTATTTATCTGAACAAAAAAATGTATAAACATTTTTTGTAGCAAATTAAATTCTCTACAACTTTGGTCTAGTAACTTTTGTCGTCGAACTATAAATAAAAAAATTATAAGCAAAAATGTTAAGAAATTCAATGTTAAGCAATGTCCATTGCAACGTCATCAGAACGTGTGTTTATAAGGTTCATAATACTTTTTTTGTACTCTCATTAATACCCAAATACCTAACGGACCATTAGGGAACAAAAGAACATCTGCCTGCTATTATTATTTCTAACCTCTCTTATTGTAAGAATAGCTGATAATATTGTGTTGAAGTTATCGTAAGTTATTTATTAGCATTTGACTTTTAAAAGTCTTTTAAAAGTCAAAATGCTAATAAAAAAAGTAGTTTTCACTAAAGTTAAAATCGTGTCTAAAATCATTCGAAATCGTCTTCACAATTAAAGACAGAATAAAATACATCCGCACGTACAGAAATATGTAGCACAACTAAAAGATATAAGTTGAACGACAACTTCAACACAATATTATCAGCTATTCTTACAATAAGAGAGGTTAGAAATAATAATAATAATAGCAGGCAGATGTTCTTTTGTTCCCTAATGATCCCTTGGGTATTTGGGTATTAATGAGAGTACAAAAAAAAGTATTATGAACCTTATAAATACACGTTCTGATGACGTTGCAATGGACATTGCTTAACATTGAATTTCTTAACATTTTCGCTTATAACTTTTTTATTTATATTTCTACGACAAAAGTTACTAGATCAAAGTTGTAGAGAATTTAATTTGCTACAAAAAATGTTTATACATTTTTTTGTCATATAAATAGTTTAAGAGATACATCGTAAAAACATTTCAACCCCTATTTTCAAGATGGCGGCCGTGGGACAAGGGTGGCGACCCCACAAACTTGGTTTTAGCTTTAGACTGACCCCCCCTACACTTCAAAAAAATAAAATTGCGTCCTCTAAAATACGCAAGGTAGGGCCTAAAAAATGTAACATTTCAATGGACTACCTGGTTTCATTGCACATTTCGTCACATGACGGCCATCAACGCTCGCCCCATAGCGTCGACAACTGACGCACTGTCCACCGACCCAATTGCGTCAATTAATTGAATTGACACCGTGATTAACATAACAGTGCGGCGCCGCTGGCCGGATTAAAGTGGTGCCTGTTGCTAAGGAGACGGGTTCCTTCTTACTAGCTTATCGGTGGCGAAGGGTGAAATTTTCTGAAAGGGAGCCCTACGCAAAATATATATGCAGTCTGGAAATCGTAATGATAATTAGACTTGGTACATGAGGTTACTGACATACATGGGATGTGGACTCTACAATTACTGTCCCGATTGTCGTTTCTGCGCATGGGTTGATACCAACGAGCTTCGACCAACATCTTCGGAAGCTCTCAATTGGATCGGAGGACAGTTCTAGAAGGCAGTATTGCTGGACACGGCGCGCATTGTGAGGAGATTCCTCACTTTGAATCCCTAACCGCCGGTGGCTTGGGTCTTGAGCTTCGCTATCGGAGGGTCATAATTTATTTTTATTATTTTATATGCATGTTATTTTAAGAATATATATGTAAAAAACAAACACCTTTAAAATAAAGAGAATTGACACATTAGAGTAGATAAATTACGAAAGGAAAGCCAACAGGAATCGGGTTATACGGACCCTTCGCTACTGTAGTTTATGCTGAGTATACCAATACCGCAGTAAGATTTCGGATCTATAAGGCAAATAGTTGGTGACGGAATGTTTTTCTCCCATGTAAATCAAATGTTATACAACTTATTAGGTATTTGTAATTCACTTGTCATATTACGCGTTTTATACGTAATTCGCGGCATTTCGCTTATCGATTCGTTCGGTTAAGGGCAAATTTAAAACGCAATTACTAGGAACAAAGTAGTACATAATAATTGCCTAATGTAATATTTGCATTTGGATTTGTAACCAAGTTGCAGCTGTCAGCCAGTCATTCCTTACCCTAATGCAACTTCTTGTCATGTTATATATTAGTAGTTCTTAATCTTCAACACCAATACCTATCACCAAACACACCCCTATTTTCAACAATCAACTCTTTAAAGTAGCTGACAAACCTCCAACCATCTCACTCACACGCACATCTTCCCTCTCACCTGTCCAACAGATCCGCGACGGGGTCCGCGTACTTCGCCAGCGAGGCTGTGAACAGCACGCACTCGTACAGCTCGCCGCACCGCCGCAGGAACTCGTCGACGTGCGGCCGCTTCAGAACGTACACCTGGTGCACGGCGCCATCGATCTCAACCGGCACCACGAAATCCGCGTTGTTGATTGGCTGGAAAGAGAAAAGAAGATTTTATTATTATAGTCAATCACAGACATAGTTATAATACAAATTCGTGCTCCTAAAGTTATTACCCATTGGTAATAAGTCGGATACTCGAAATTGTTGAGCCTAAACAGTGCTAACAAACAAGACTGCCGAAACACCTACCCGTATTCTGAGTAATCAAGGGCACAGTAGAGGTCTTACTATAATTAATGAACTGTCAAGTGCAAGAACATGATTATTTTGTTTATTTACCAAATAACAAACGTAAATATGGGGGGCTAAGGCCTAAGCCCTCTCCGTAGTAGAGGAGATCCGTGGTAATTTTTAGTAAACATCAAGATCGATGATTAAATCAGATCTATATAAAAATCGACAAAGACCTTGTATTAGTAACCGTATGAATGAAACATTCATAAATACGTTTACAAATGAATATCATCAAAATACAATTTATAATAAATTTTAACAATATATAAACAGAAAAACTATACAAACAAATGATTGCAATAAATATAAAAGATAACGTGACTTTGGAAATTGTTTTAAAACATTTTTATCGTCCGTACCTGACATTACACAATGGATGTTAATTGCACTGCGATTAACATAAAAATAATGGGCGTTTCAGGACAAATTGTCATTTATTTATAAATTGCAAATTGATTGTTATTTGCTGATGCAACCTTCGAACCATGGCTAATACCGAGATGAAAGGAACAGAGCATTGAAGATCAAAGCTGTTGGTAATTTCTTTTGTAGGGATGATAAAGAAATGTAGATTATGAAACGTTTCGATTTGTTTCCTTTTCAACATTCACTATCAGATAAAGTCAGATTCGTAGATACTGCAACTAAGATAAACTTTGACTCGCGAAAACTTAATAAAAAATTATAATGCACCTAGATGGCACGTTATAAATAGTTTATTGTTTATTTTACATTTACCGTGCTATCGTGCGTTATCGATGCTAGAAATAGAATCGCTTATAACAATTACAACTTGTCTAGGTAGAGTTTGAGGCCGCGACGACGATACTTTGGAAAAGGCCATTCATGCTTGTATCTTTCTATTTAAAATTATATTTATATTATTTTCTTCTCTAATTGATGTACTTAAGGATCTGGAATAGTATAATGGAAGGCAGGACACAAGACCTAACTCACAGATCTGGAATAGTGTAATGATAGGCGGGATACGTGGAACCCTAAATCATTCTCTCAGTTCACTTTAAAACTGGTATATTAGGAGTGGACTTTAGTTAAACAATGATCGTAAGAAGCAGTGCTACAAAAAGAATATCAACCATTCATATCAAAATTATATTTCATGAACAAACATCTTCGAATGCTTCAAAAAATGTTCAAAAAGCAAACCCGCAAAAAATACCGACGGAAACGACTCATTTTCATTACAAATAGACTTTGTTTTTTACGAAAAACACTTTTTGTAGCACACAGTTACGTCGCTTCTAAAACTTACAAAGGAACACGATTTTTATTATCATAGTTATTGGAACGTCCTTCGCAAGTTTCCGACAAAACAACGATCTAGCCAAGGGCAAAATAAAAATGATAGAACTGGAACAATCGTAACCGAATATTGGCCACGAAGGCCTTTATCAAAATAGATAAAATACTTGGAAACCGCAAAACAAAATATGGCCATCAGTGATTGTAATTTTCATTATAAAACGTTTAATTAACACTTTCTAGGAAAGTGTGGTAATAACTAAAACGATAATTAAGCTATAAGTCATTAGCGGTCTTCATTCCGCCCCACCTTAATAATTTCCCCCATAAAATATGATGAGTCTAGTACAGCTCACATAATGAAATAAATAAATATACCTAGAGGAGATTCACAATCTATATTGTAGGCGTATAAGTGGGACCATTCCCACACTAAGGTCCAATAATAGCGTCATGCCTCTTAAGAACTACTTGGGACCTTTAATACCAGAGCTGTATTACATACTGCGCACTACTGACAAGATTTTCAGGCCTTAGTCTACCACGCTGACGTAGCGCAGGTTGGCAAAGTTCACGTACTTTTGAAATTCTTACAGAGAACTTCTCATGTATGCAGGTTGCCTCACGATATTTTTCTTCAACGTTAAAGAAAGCGATTATTTACAAGTAATAAACCCATAATATTTGTGAGAAAATTCAGATATGCGTGCCTTTAAGTTTTGAACCTGCAGGCTATCGTCTCCGTAGTCCGTTCCACTTCCAACTAAACTATCGTCTGTCACCACATGACCACAGTCATCACAGTCAGTTCAATCTTACAAAACCCAGACCCGAAACCATTAATAGCAGATCACACTAACATTAATTATTTTGGTGGAAGTCGACCTTCAAAACACTTGATAACAGACTTCATCATTCACTACATTACTGACTGCGGAAGCCGATTCTGATATCATTATCAAGTTTTGATTAACCAATAATAGAAAATGTATGTAAATTACCATTGTAAGTACCTTTATGGAATGTTTAATAAGTAAATAATCTTTCAATAGGTCACAATCAATAAAACCAATATTCATTATTAGCAAATTGTGTAACTCGAGCGTCTGTTTAAACAAATTGTTAGTTAATTATCACACCTACACTGTCCTTGGCTACTTAACATAATAATTGTATCTCACGTTTTTCATAGTAAATATTGTTAGTAGCCTTACAAAACTACGATGATTTGATGACCTGATAATCTATTTTTACAAATATATTTCACTTACAAAAGCGCATCTTTTAGCTCATATGTACACGACTTAAGACCGTCAGCAGCCATTGTAACACTGCTTGAGGTTTTTCAGTAAATTAGGTTCTATCAGATAATTATTTTACAATTCTTCAAAATAAATAATTGTATTCATTAATACGAGGATAATGTCATCGCTCATCAAATAGGGCCCGATTACTGGGGTCATCTCAATTAAGGTCTGTAACCTTAAGTCATTATGTAGATACATGCACATTAGACCCCAAATGATATACTTGTGACATCTTGATGTATAACAAAAATATTAAATTCAACTTAATAACATTACTATTCCGTAAATCCTAGTTTTATAAACACGACAAACTCGATAAACTACGGATAGCTTGCGACAAGCGTATGGCACAACTCCATCGCGCTAATGGAAAACAAATATTTGTTCCGCGTCTAGATCTTGAGGAATCTTGTTGTTTTTTTTAACTACGACATCCGACACACCAAGGACACTAGACTTGAACAAAATCTAGACAATTGTATGATGTCAAGTAGAGATTGGAAAAGCTCGAATTATCGGGCAATCTCGGATTACCCAACCGCCGGGTTAACCCATCGGATTGCCCATCTATGACAGGTCTTCGGGACAAACTTTCCGATTCATAATAATATATGTAAAAACTAATCACGTCTCACGCGAACGGTCACCATAACAGATATGAAAACAACGCAGCGACACTTTCACCCAGCCCAACAATGGCACACACAATGGACACCCATCCGTCCGCGTTTGACGGCCACCGCGCGGGGAATTTCAATTCCACGCACCGTTCTCATTGAACGTGCGGATTATTAACTATATAATAATATTGTATTTGTTTGTCCTCTATGCGTTCTAAGACATTCTTTTTTTTAACATGGCATACGTTTTTGAGCCTGACAAGGATCGGCTTATACAAACATACCAGACTTTCGGGTGATCGCTTTAGGCGCTCGCAACCCTTTGAAATGAATTGACCATGCTAAGGGCAACCCACTAACGGGATACGAATCTCTGCTAAGGACGGCCACTGGGAGAGGCATCTTCTTGTTATGAACCTTTGAAGTTATTCTGCGTACATCCGCGAAGGTTCCTAGCAAAAATGTTTGTCTTCTATACGCCACTATTTGCGTCATTCAGATTTTGAAGAAACTAGAGAAGTTGTTCTGCATATGATATGAAATTATTTCTGTAATGAACAAAGTGGCGCGCACCAACTAGTCTATACAAGTATGAATAAAATCAATGCCATTGATAAACCATTCGCTTTGTCTACATCGTACACGGTCGCACCGATTTAAATTACAAATATCTTAGATAACATCTCGCGGTGGCACTCACGAAATGAATTCACGACACCGCACGCGGCCATGTGCTAAAATGTGCGTTTGTTTATCAACATTTCCCGTTGTACTGCTCTCATAAAAACTATGGAGAATTAATAATCAGCATTTGGGGGCGTTGTCCTTAGAATACCGATAATTCTAATATTATTATGAAAGGTTCTAAAAATGTTTATATACTGAATGAAGTTTGCCAGAATGATAGATGAAATTCTGAAATAAAATATGGACTATTTTGCTGGAAAGATCAAATTGGGACTTGTACAAAAAAGAACTTTCATATGGACGGCACCGCGAGCGAAGTCATTCATTTAATATTATTTATTATACCCCCAATCAAGGATGTAGAAGCACAAAAAATACGTGCGACTTTATGATAACTATAATTATTTAATTTATCAGAAGAAAGTCGATTACAAATCAACCTCGGGACAATTCGCCGTCGTCCTACGCATCCATTCTTGGATTACTCTTATCAGGGTATTTCCAAAAATACATTCACTCTCCAAATCTGTCGTATCATCACGCGACCTTCCTTTAGTCCGAGTCCATGTTAGACATTCTGGAATTTGGTCCACGCTCCATCACATCCGTAAGGGCCCTGACCAGCGCCATTTGAGCTTTTCGAACATGGATTTCCTTCACTTTGATCCTTTTACGGACGCCCATAATAGTCCGTGGTTCGAACTGCTCTCAAGGAGACGCCTTAAACGACGCGCGCCATAAATTTTGTTAACTATCTCTATAACATAGGCGAATACCCGGAAAATAAAGGGAAAAGGTTTAAAATAGATTTTTGTATTATCATTGAACATTTGTTCCAAATCAATCTTAGAACCAAACATATCACAGAAACTAAATCAAAACCCTACCCATACTATCAAACAAATCCTGATGACATTTACCTCAATTGAAACCATATAATCGATAAAATACCTGAATGTAAGCCCACGTGTCTACCAAGCGTGCGAATCAAACAACAACGAGGCAAAACAGAAAACACATTTATTATGAGTTAATCGACAATCGGCGTTTCTTAAATATTACAGACAAAAATAAAACAACACAATGCGAAATGGGGTCACCGGGCGCAATCACGGTCGCGTCGACGTAGCTGCGTGACAAAACGGTTTTCCCGCATTACTCATCACTCGGGGGGTAGTTTTGAAACGCATTTGCACCAACCCTCGATGCGGTCGGTGCTTGACAGTTCGACCTGACAAATTCTAAGAAATGTTTGTTAGTACGTGGGGAACTCCGTAATATTGATCGCTTTTTGTTCTCTCATAATGTTTGTATTATAAAATTATCATAATAATTATGTATGAGAAAAGCAAATGAAATTGTTGTTGGGTTCAGTATTTGTATATTTCGGGATCATTTTGGTTCTGTATCGGGAATAAAAATGGTATTAGCAGCGATCATGAAGTTGAGTTTCTTACTAATACTGAAATATGCAGTCTATGTTATGAAGAAAGGAGATTGTTGAAAATCTCGCCAAGAATCCGTTAAATTTGTAATAGAAAACGCAATATCCTTGGAAACCCATGTACCAATAAACGTCTATAATTTACCCACCAAGACCTTACATTACTTTAACAATAATAATAATAATAATATCAGCCCTGTATTATATACTTGCCCACTGCTGAGCACGGGCCTCCTCTACTACTGAGAGGGATTAGGCCTTAGTCCACCACGCTGGCCTAGTGCGGATTGGTAGACTTCACACACCTTCGAAATTCCTATAGAGACTTCTCAGATGTGCAGGTTTCCTCACGATGTTTTCCTTCACCGTTAAAGCGAACGATAAATTCACAAAGAATACACACATGATTTTAGAAAAGTCAGAGGTGTGTGCCCTTGGGATTTGAACCTGCGGACATTCGTCTTCGCAGTCCGTTCCACACCCAACTAGGCTACAAGTAATACTTACATAATCCAATAATGTCCCCAATGTAATATTACTCATGGTTTAGAAAAAAACAAAGCACATTATAAACACGAGTCCATATCGAATTAATTAATGATTTGCATAAGACCTTCTTAATACGCAATAAGATGTAGACGTTGTTTTTGTAACCGCTCGAATACACAAGGCGGCTTACATTCTTTGTTAAGGTTGACATATTTATGAAAATAATGAAATATACAGTCCATTTTCGGCAATAACATTTGCATTATATTACGTAATTAACTGTATCCGCCGCTTTTTTGACGGTGCCAAAACTTTCAGTAAGGCATTATCGCTCTTATGGCCTTTGAAACGAAAGTCAAGATCAAAACATTTTATATCGACAAGCCAACTCACGAACAAGTGGAACACTTAACAAACTAGAGAAACCACAAAATGTGATGCAATCCCCACATTAGGTATTGGAGTTGGCTTTTAAAAAGGGAGACTAACTTTTTTATTAAATTTATTGATTTATAATGTAAAACATAAATTGTACAGAAAATAATAGAAATAATAAATTTATTTTTAACATTGCTGGAGGTTAAGACTTCATACTCTTATTTTTCGACATAAATATTGCAGTTGATAACCAATTTCTGACATGCACCAAACGAAACGTAAATAACTATCTATAATCTACTACATCTCTTAAAATAGCTTAATTCCAAATAGCTTACATCCAACTAACTATACCAATCCCAAATCGATACTGATTTAGACAATCACAGAACATAAAACCCAATTGTGCTATACAAAAATACATTTTAATCGATCTATCGAAAACAATCTCATCAAATCAAGTAAAAATTGTAGTAAACTTATTAAAAATGAATAACAAATACTGTTCGAAGACATTCTCAAGGGTATTATCACTTTTTAATTCAACCTTCAAACTGTGGAACAATGAAATGTCGGGCAGAGTTATAACGTGTTCAAATGTATGCTATGAACTGTCACAATCTCTAACTATGCAAATGACTTTAACTATCAACAACTAGGGCAGTACAAACAATATAATAACATAAGTGCTTATATGTAATTCAATCGGGAATTCTTTTTAACATAACTAAGCGATACAACACATTATATGACTCATAACATGGTAGTACCTAATTGCTTTTTGTACATTATGGATGGCATCTACTATAATAAATATAAAACTTGATAAATCTTCGTAGACGGAAGATGAGCCTACCAATATTGTCTAAAGACTTTCACACAACTTTTTGGATTTTAACATTTAAGCTATTATCACCCTTAATGCAACCATGATAATTATGGAACATAAGGCCATTATCATAAAAACGCCCTCAACGCAACACGGTGTTTCCACCGACATACCAACGATAATAGATTCGCCAATTATCACAACTGGCACCAATAGTAAATATCGACACAAAGTATTTGACCTACACAACAAAGGAGTTATAGCTATTCATTCATATGCAAAAAGCGTTAGTAACTTTTTATCAATTACTGAACAAACCGCTTCTGTGACACACTAACGTCCATCTCATAAAAGAAACGCTAATAATCAAGTCACGAATTCGGAATATTTTTTAATTATCACAACAACCAACCAATAGCGATTTAGTATTACTGTCTCAGTATCCATCATTGACGAATTATATTCACAAAAATGTGTACAACAATATCAATTGAATGGTCAAAGACCTTTTTAATTTATTTTAAAATATACGTTCTTTGATGTACATCTTTCTTCTCTAGACTGAAAGCACTAAAATTTATTTCTGCTTGACTACGCAGAATTCTGAGAAAAAGCAATAGCCAAATCTTGAATAGGTAATCAAAATTTAAGCATAAATATTTGTTTTACAGCGATCATTATTTTCTATTTTCACTATCATTATCATAAGTACCTAGAATGAATCTTATATCACTTGCTTTGTTGTAGAAAGAATGTTTACTTTTCTCATATAAATTAGACGATCGATCAACGATGAATCCCTTTTTAACAATGAAACAAAATTCAATACATCCAATCATCAGACAGAAAAAAGAGGTAACAACCTCGAAGTCATTCAACTAGTCAAAGCAAACAGGCCTTGGTGCATTGTCTGCTTAGCACACATGGTTAGAATTGATTCCCGATCGTTTGACCAAACACATCCAAGGCTCCGGCCTTGACACGCGAGGAGCTAACCAAAAGCAAAATCACAATAGAACTTTAAGTGGGTACACTCGTATGTGGTAGACATGACTCAGATAATGAACTAGCATATAATTCAATAGTTTGTATTCGTGGTATTCCATTTTTCATGACGGTTGACATTGAATTTGTATTTTTTACATGACTAGTATCGATATACCTATTTCATGCTATGGAACTGAAAGTCATTTAGCAGCAAATGGTTTGTGTTCCCTATTATAAACACATAACACTTCCAATAGCTTTAGAACTGATAGTTTATGAACAAATAATGATTTCAAATTTACAACATTGCGGGGCAAACAGATTTATAGTCACTGCGGAGTTATTTAAAGGAAATCAAGTATCTACATAAATTGTGAAGTGAATTGCCATAAAGTAAACAATTTCCACTTAATAACTACAGAAATACCACCAAATGGCTCATAACTTTCCATATTTGCACACAATGTGCCAACAATCACCCGAATAGCAACTGCGTGCAAAACATTAAACGTTTTTTAATCGCGGATAATAACTTCCACTTATGTAACTTTTGTTCCCTACGCATATGATGTAGTAACGTTAATAAGTAGGGTTAAATAGTAAATAATCGATAAGGAATCCATCAAATGAACATACGTCATTATTGTTATGAAGTCATCGCGGTACAAAACAACATACATTGAGCAGAAAATAATTAGGTAATATATCAAAATATCCAAATCTGTATACGCAAAGAGAACACATTTCAAATATGACGTTCGTAACTTGGCGATCGCAATAATCTGTCGGCCGCTAATACCTATGATTGAAGACCATCATTATGCAAAATCAAAACTAGCAAATTTATACACACTCACACCTTTAATGTCTGAATGAATAGGAGACGCAACGGTTGCACCCATTTTCCCGTGCATGATGTGATAGTAAGCGAGCCTATCGCCATATAGAGCACAAATTCCAGACTCTGGGCTGATACTGAACAGAAAAAAACAATATAACTTTGCCGGACTTGACAGACCGTAAATAAGACTTCAGTACTAGCGTTATACCGTAATAAAACTGTGCCACCAAGGCAGTCATTGATCAGTCTAGTAAATCTGATCATAAAATGACCTTAGCATAATACAAATCACCTGACAATTCCTATTATTGTACTAGTTCAATATTATTTAACTCATCACCCCATCAGCAAGATAGTTTCTATGCAAACAGTTCAACATAAAATAGAAATTCTGACAGAGAACATAATCGGTTGAAAATTGATAAATAATTAAATACTAGGCGTGCCCTTTTACTTTTTACATTCAACGTTATACAACATTTGGAAAGGGCTGGGCGGATGATCGACTGTCTTTTACCATCATCACGAGGTCTGTGAAAGTGAGCAGTTATTGGGGAAGTGAACGGATTTTCTGACGACACATTCCATGCGGTGTTGAACGACATTGACTGCATCGAATAACCAGCTTTGACTGTAATTAAGCTTAGGTTTAAGGGAGAAATGTTTTCAAATCAACATAAATTAGTCTGTATTTTCTTACGTAAATTAATGATAAAATATATTAATACTAAATTATAAAAAAATACATCATTAACATGATCATTAAATCGTTGTGGATGAAACTGTTACAGCGAACGGAAGTGATCTCATCTTTACGTCGTAATATTAAAATTTGTTAATGGACAATTTCGTCACAACAAATTTCTATAACTATCTATCTTCTATTTCTATTTCTATAACTATACTAAGGCTGACCTGACAGACGTTGTCCTGTCTTAGCTATGAACATTGAATTCGGATTAGTACAATTAATAAAATAAAATATTATTCTAAAACATTGTGTATATCAGGGATGTTATGGAGCTCCGTAACCGTAACCGAAACTATCGGATATCCGAAATAAAAATATATCCGTAACCGTAACCGTATCCGGTATAATAGTTTCGGATAAGTTACGGATAATATGTTCCGACAGGTTTTTGTGTCAGTGCTCACGCGCCACGTGAATCTTGTATAGTATGTTTGTTATTTTTAGTCATAACATAACCTCATTCATACATATTTTTTTTTTATTTAGGAGTAGGTAGGTACTTAATTTAATAAAGTAAAGGAAAAGTGTTGTGTTACGTACTAAATTAATTTATAAGGACAAAATGCGTCCAAAGTAATTTAATTTGGACATTTTTTTTTATCAAGTTAAAGGTAATTTTGCAAAATGTAAACAGTGTGATAGTAAAAATAATTTTAACAAAAAATTTTACCGCCTTCAAAAACCACTCAAAACCAAAAAATTATTTCACATAACAAGTATATATTGGATACCAATTTTGGAGTTGGTGTCTAATTAAAATTGCTAGTTTAGCTAGATAAATATGTGAACAAATGTACGGAAACATTGTTTAATTTTAATAGCATAGTCCATCCATGAGCTAAATTTCTTTTAAATTAATTAAAAGGAGTAGGTTTGCGTTAACTACTAACAAACATACACAATGAAAGGTGTAATACCATGCACATATATGGTGTTACACCTTTATCTTTCCTCTTTTTTCGGAGCAGGGAGTGTAATACACCCACATTTGACCAGCTATATGTAACAGGGTGAGCATTTAGGTAGTGTACAGTTCACAAATTTAAATATTTCCTTAATAGCTTCCATTTGCTGTGCTGCGGCGGTGTGTTCATCTCCGGCGACGATCTGACCTGCTGACTTTGTACGCTGGCAGCACATTGTTTTCGTATATTCGTTAATATATTTATCTAGCTTAACTAGCAATTTTAATTAGGCACCGACTCCAAAGCTGGTATCCAATATATACCTGTTATGTGAAATTATTTTTTGGTTTTCAGGGGTTTTTAAAGGCGGTTTAATTTTTTGTTAAAATTATTTTTATTTTTTGCTTTTGTGTGTTAGTTTAAAAGTAGACCGTCTCGATGTCGTAGTTGTGTTTCGCTCACGATACGACTATCGCGCTGAGGAGTTACACCTCTGAGTACCACTGAAAAGGGGAAAAGGTGTGATGCTATATATATGTATGTTAGAAGTAAATTCAAGCGAACCCAACGCAAAAACACAACTGATATATTTCGCTCACAGTACAACTATTTCGCTGTGGTGTTATACCTCTACCTACCCCTAAAAAAGGGAAAAGGTGTGATACTGTATGTATAAGTATGTAAGAAGTACACTCAACCAAACTCAATGCAAAAACATAACTAAAAACATTACAGGAAAGCTAAATTCGTGAATTCGTTTTCTTGGACGACATAATTATTCTAGGTGTTTTATTTTTAAAACCAAAATACTGAAAAAAAATTATGGGACTAATCTGGAGAGATATTCTTTCGAATAAAAAAAATAATTTTCCAAATGGGTTCATAAATGAGCGAGTACTGAAGTAACAAACATACAAAAAAAAAACATTCACGTCGAATTGATAACCTCCTCCTTTTTTTGAAGTCGGTTAAAAACTTTTACGGGAAGGAGACGCACTACCTCACTAAAACTTCATCTCAAATTAATTCATTAATTCCTCAATTAGTTCATCGATAATTAATAACGATGACGACGAACGATAGTTATTATTCGTCGCCCTACTGTATTACATAATATTTTTATTTTACTTTATTCTAATATCCGTAACCGAAACTATCCGAAACTTACGGATAATCCGAAATAATTACATATCCGTAACCGTATCCGTAACCGATATAATTTCATTCCGATATCCATATCCGTATCCATATCCGAAATTGCATATCCATAACATCCCTGGTGTATATTATTGGAATGCACAAGGAATAATATACACTACACGTACAAAGAAGACAGAACTAAACCACTCAACCTTAAACCGCGTTCACACCATAATTATCGCTAAATACCTATACTACGAATCTGTGTACTTTCAAGCACGAAAAGCCATAGGTCCTGTATCTGACTCTCTCCTGTCATATCGGATCGCCGTCTCACCGAACTATGAGAGTAAAGAAACAGAGAATGCACCTGTTTATTACGCACACACGTGTGCACTATAACATCTCCTGCATACCTGGCTGATCTCGGTTGAGATTGGTCGCCGTGGCCGAAATCCGGCTAGAAGAAATTCCTTCACGTGTACTTTTAATTTTAGCGATCAGTGGAACAGTTAAAACTAGAACGGTTTATATTCGTGTACACAGTACATAGAGAACACAATCTATTTACGTGGGTGTCAAAGTTCAGCGCACACCCCACAGGGGCAGCGTACAAAAATAAAACACTATCATTTCCACCTTTTGATTGTGGAATTGATTTTGTATCTGGCATTTATGAGTGCATTAACATTTTTATTGAACGGCAAGGCCATGCTGTACGAAATGTAGATCAAAACCCGCTTTCCGGATTGGCATACCTATAGGTCAGGGATGTTATGGATATGAAATTTCGGATATGGATACGGATATGGATATAGGAATAAAATTATATCGGTTTCGGATACGGTTACGGATATGTAATTATTTCGGATTATCCGGTAGTTTCGGATAGTTTCGGTTACGGATATTAGATTAAAGTAAAATAAATAAAAAAAAATATTATGTAATACAGTAGGGCGACGAATACTAACTATCGTTCGTCGTCATCGTCGATTATTAATTATCGATGAACTAATTGGGGGACATGGGTGTTAGGAAAACCTCTGTTTTAATTTGATATGAAGTTACAGTGAAGTAGTGCCACCTCCACTCCGTGAAAAGTTTTTATCTCACTGTTTACATTTTGCAAAATTACCTTTAAATTGAACAAAAAAAAAAAAAAAAAAACGATATGTCCAAATTAAATTACTTTCGACGCATATTGTCCTTATAAATAAATTTAGTACGTAACACAATACTTTTCCTTCACTTTAATAAATAAGATAAAAACTCTTTATGAAGAGATTATGTTATGATTAAAAATAACAAACTATATAAAATTCACGTAGCACGTGAGCGGTGAAACAAAAACCTGTCGGGACATATTATCCGTAACTTATCCGAAACTTTTTTAACGGATACGGTTACGGTTACGGATATATTTTTATTTCGGATATCCGATAGTTTCGGTTACGGTTACGGAGCTCCATAACATCCCTGCTATAGGTTATGGGAGCTATGTTGAACAAACATTTCATAAAATAAGGCATTCCACTGGCTTTTTTTTTATACGGGCTAAATGAAACAGTATCTAATGGAATGCCGGATAGAGTCTAAATAGACTGACGAGAAAAGATTATTCCTCGCCAGTCGAAACAATCACGCCGATCAGTTCATAAATTAAAACTACATAAATGATAAATAAAAAATGTTACTTCGTACATGATACGTACTGCACGTATGTTTTTTTTTTCCTTCAATTAATAAACAATTTTCATTTATGGAACAAAAGCAGTTTCCTAGTTCATATCTAGATTATAGAGGAATGAAATGAAATAGTCAAACTCTTTATTAAGGGGAAGCGTTTGTCCTATGTCTCCGCGTAACAATAACGACATAGTAAATTGATCCCAAAATGTGAATCACTCTGGATAGGTTATTACCACATAAATATTACATTGTCGGGTACAAACTACAAACGAGACATATTTACTATAATAATATCAGCCCTGTATTATACACTGTCACAGCTGGACACGGGCCTCTACTTCTGAGAGAAATTAGGCGTTAGTCCACCACGCTGGCCTAGTGCGAATTTATAGATTTCACACACCCTCAAAATTCCTATAGAGAACCTCTCAGGTATGCAGGTTTCCTCGGGATGTTTTCCTTCATCGTTAAAGCAAGCAATAATTCAGAAATTTCGATTTGTCGATCCTTAAATCACTTTTAAAGCAAGCGATAATTAACAACTTTCGATTTACAGACTCCTAAAAAAATAAATTTTAATAGGCTTTCGTCGATTTAAATATTAATAATAATAAATAAAATCAGCCCTGTATTATATACTAGCCCACTGCTGAGCACGGGCCTCCTCTAACTACTGAGAACCTCCTCTAACTACCCTCTCAGTAAATATTAAACGAGGGATATAAAACAATTGGCCTGGAACCTGATTCTATAATACTGTTGCATAAACGTATCGTGTAGGGAAGTATTTTTAGTCGCGCCACTCGGCATAAAGCATTTTAAAGGCTTCAATATGGGGTTGTGTTAAATGCAATATCACTTGAATGACGCAAACAGTGTTCTAGGAAATAAAAATTAGTAATCAAACGAGGTACTATTAGTAAGGGAATGTAAGAAAAACATAAACTTTCTTTTTGTGTTGAAAGAAATCCTTTTTATTATACGGGCCTAATATAGTTTCTGGGATACGTCATACAATACGTCTAGATAATCATACAATACTTGCATATAATAAGAGATGACATACACTCCCTATGGTACATAATAAGTAGCGTAATTCTATCGATAACAATAGAATGGTAGCTATTATGTTATGCTACTTTATACCTTAATCGTCAATTGGACTTCTGTGGAATATGTAAATAAATAAATGCCATATGTACTAATAATATTACAATTAAGACCCAGCAAACTATGTCATGTTCTAAACTGATGACAGCTTCCTTCAATCTTTTTAAAAGACTTAAAACTGCATATTGTTGTAATCTCAAGAAAGATACATAAGCAAACTATGTTAGAACTTGGAACTCAATAACAACGTAGTGGCCAGCATCCGCTATCACACAACTCTTTAATTTCCCGCAAATGAAAAACAACCATGAGGCATCCCATTAAACCGCTGAACGAAATCACGTTTTAAATTGCAACTTTCACATTATCAACGAGTTTTTTCGCTCATTTTAATCCGTTCTCATCGTCTTAAACCATAAGAACCCTTCGGCGAAACGTCTGGCTGCACGCTCTAGTTCCTAAACTGTATAGTTTGAGAACAAGTCTGTGAGAAACCGGAAAAAACGTTTCGTCGAGATAACCACGATTAGGACAATGCACAAATGTTGACAAAAGGTTGAATATAATGCTCGCGATGACATTACAAATTACCTAATTCGATTATGATTGCCGCGAAGTGGTCGGCTGAGCGATAATTTATACAAAGGTCGGAGCGTTATGCAAAGTTCGTTTCGCAAGAGAACATGAGAATTATTTCCTACGCGCCCTTGGTATCAATATCGGTAAATGGAGTAGGAGTCTGTTAATTATCAAATACCTACTGTTTAAACCATTCGTAAAACGAATTGAAATAATACATGCAAAATATTCAGAACATTAATGAAGCGTAACGAAAATTTTGCGTTGGTAAACATATTTAGGAAAACAAAAGACGAAGTTTTGTCTTACTTATGTTATAAATGCGAAAGGTTGTGCGGATGGATGTATGTATGGATGTATGTATGTATGTATGTTTGTTCCTCTTTCACAAAAAACTACTGAACGGATTAGAATGAGACTTTACAGTAATATTGGTTATATACCAGAATAACACATAGAATATAACTTATAATGATTTTGTGTATTTAGTCATAATATAACGATACATATCAAGTAATTCGGAAAAAAAATATCCCAGAAAACTCCTTCACGCGGACGAAGCCGCGAGCAAAAGCTAGTATGATATAAAGACAAAAATGGAGATTACGTTGAGCATGGGTATAGTTTAGATAAAGTACACGAGTAATGAACAGCCACTTAACGCAACTTAAATCGCAAAACATCCACTGCCAACGCAGACACGAGTCTCGCCAGTTCATAGTAAAATAACGACGCGTGTAAATAAATTACCATAAAACCCAGCATTCCTCACATGTATAAAAACTATATAAATAGACAACTATATCCGGTTTACGATAGCGTACGAAACGTCAGTGCGCCAACATTGTTTAGTGAATCACGATTGGTCATATTCGACTTTCGCGCGCAAAATGTTTTATTTTTATGGTACAAGCTGACGAGACGTTTAATTTTATAATCACCGTGACTATATTACCAACAGAGACGAGATACGTAGTAATATTTAATTAATTTTCAGTTACACCGATGCTCGCCCACGCGTATTCTTGTTTGTAGTCTATTTTAACACTATTATATTGATGGTGCGTGGAAATCTTGTAAATGAAGCCCGTCTCATTTAGTGAAATTAATGCGTGGGTGGCTTTGATATTAAAAATGTCCGAATTTCCATGAATATTTCAATTAGATTTACGTTTTACAAATTGATTTATCGCGCTAATATTGATTGCGTAGGACATAAAAGTTAAATCAGAATATACGAGATATTTTGGAAATACCACAACGGACAAAGGAAAATATAATAAAAGGTTTTTCTTATCGTGAATCTTAATGGGTATATTACAGTTAAGAAATCGCGTCGATTTTTTACTGATTACGTATATTGCTGTAGAATTGTAAATCCTAAATGCTAAGCATTGACATTTAGAACACCGCAGTAAAGCTAAGTAACTAGACAGACTATATAGCTACTGCGGCGGACTAGCTAATGTATACCTAATCTACGAATAACTAATCGCTTAGACAAGTCGTAGTGTTCCGTCGACCGTCTACAGTTCTGCAAAAAGTACTTCAGTCTAATTACAGTGGCTCTTACGTATAAATACTGTGGAAGTTATACTCGGATATATCTAACGAACGAACTGTTTTATTATACCTACAAGTTACAACAAATTTTTAAACTTTAAACAGACATTACCAAAGAGTAAAAACTATATTCACATGACGAAGGCAACGAAAACATTATGCCACTAACATTATGTCTTACATTATTTCAACAAATACATTTTCATAATTTCTGAATAAAGGTTGATCTACACTGAATATTATGTGTCTATTATGGGAATATATTTTCTCCTAAAATATTATGTGGCAGGAACCAGTGTGGTAGTTTTTATTAAGTTGGTATACTATACCAATGGGGCTTAGACAGGGATCAGTATTGTGTAAAACTCAAGTATAAGATAGATATTAAATACATAACAAAAAATAACGCGTTAATTTAAAAGATTTTAAATTACTCCCTGACCGCCTTGCAAATTATGATAACTAAAGAACTGACAAAGCATTACAATCTGATGTCCTAAAGACCAATTTCAAAAATCATCAACCGAACAGACGCAGACAAATATGAAACACCAAACGATAAAAATACCAAGTCACCGATTGTTAAATCAAAACATAACGGGTCACCTGACAATAATCCAATGCACTCCCAAGGTTATCGAGATATCAATGAATTACACTTGATAAGTGATAACGGTTATCTGAGAATACGATAGCGTGCAGTATGCTTAAATTACGATAAGTAATTTATGATAATATATCAATACGAAAGCAATCGGAACCACCAACTTAAGGAAAAAGCAATGCTACAGTGTGCCTAGACGTCTCATGTGTGATGTAGCTACTAGCTACATTTTGCCTACATGATCGTTAAATCGTCCCAGTTATAACATGCAACAGGGTTCTTGAAATAATTAAATTAGCATATCTTTATGTCCCGAATGATAAGATAAAATTGAATGCCATCCTAAATTATTTATTTCAATAACTCGATCCTAATCGGTCTGGTACTTATTATGCGGTATTTTTACCAACATAAATTATAAATTACCAGAACATCCTTCATATACAAGTATGGATGGTATTATTAATATTTATGGATAGGCATGACGCGTGCTATCAAGAGAGATAGCTCATTACGTCATTTACGACCGTTTAAATAAATTAACCCAATCTTAATCCTTGATCTGATCCCATATAAACCAGTCAAAATAAGCAATTTCTAAACATTAAAAAAAAATCTAGTTGGTCTATTTTCACCATCGATAAAAGAAGCGTTTGAGATGTTGCCTTAATCTAAAAGAAATAGGTTATAGAAAATATTTAGATGTTAAGTAGTAAATTATAAATTCATACTATATTTCATTATAATATAATAATATTTATATCACATATTTTTTTGATATATTTAACAATACCTAAGTGAAATAATAAAGTATGTAACATTTGAGTTCAAAGGCTTTAAGGAGGTTTTGTATACTAAATATGTTATATGACGGTTAGCTATTAACTTCAACATTGAATTATTTATCTTAATGAATATCTAATTAATTTACAAACATGTTTTCACGCGCTCACAACGGAAATGTACACTTTGTATTTATAGATAATTGTGATAAGGTTATAATCAGCTTGTACTGTTGAAGACCATACTGGCTGCATTTTTATTCTTACTCCGGTACGTAAGACAGGAAGGGATAGCATGAATCTCGGTGGCTTTGTTTTCGCGTATGTATGATATGCTCTAAAAGTTCCCCGTTACGTAAGTGAAGACATTACAGCTGTATGTGACAAAGGCCCTGGACATTACAGTACGTAATATGCTAGACTTCATTCAGAATATGTTCTTAATTTACGTTTCACAGGTTTTCTTTAAATTTTTTTTCTTTTAATTTTTCTTCAATAATTTTTCATTATTTGTAATCATTGTAATGTGATGTCTCACCAGTGGTGAAGGTTCAATATAACCTGATTCCTGCTGGCTTTCCTTTATGTAGAATCTAATTATCATTAGAACGATTTGCAGACCACAATCATGCTATTAGTGCCGATATATTGTGACCGCTCCTCTTTTCGGAAAATTTCACATTTCGCCACTATCACACTGAATTAAAACTCATATCAACATAGGAATTAAAACAGGTACGAACAGAGAACTTATAATCTATTGTTTACGATGTTTTAATTTCAATTACTAACAGTAGGAGACCGATAATCGTTAATACAGTAATATAACAATATGAAAGATTATCCTAATATTTAATCCAATATTTGCCTGTTCATGCAACAGTCATTTATCGCTGGCTCATTATAACAAGGTTCTATGTAATATAATGTACAAATTGAGCTATATATATCACTTAGTTTTATGTTTTTAAGTACAAATTTCCAATAATCCCGAAAGATAAATAAAGGAGGGACCATGAATTATTGTCTTTGTAATTTTTTACCAATATTTATTTTAAAACTCACTTTTCCAAGACAACTAAAAATCAACATAGGCTCTCTGAGCCAGCGATGGAGTTTAACGTATAATTGAATACTGGTATTGGGTTCGGAAACAATTGACTATTTTCAATAGGGCTATCCCTAATTTTTGTCGCCCTCTACGGATCAGTCTCCGAAAACAATAGATTATATTCAACTCGACCAAAAATACTTTCCATGGAGAATACCAAATATTAACGAAACTCATACAATGCTAAATGACACAAGAGCGTGTCACATCACGTCATTAAACACAATCATTGTTACAAGCGCGTCCATTATCTTCTTCAGTCGACAAAATAATAACAATACATGTTAAAGCACATTGTACGACAACAATTAGTTTTTTCTTAGTTTTTATATGTAATTGTCGATTGTAAAGTGGAAGAGCCATGCTATAAACACATTAGTTATTGTATGAATTGGCCGGCTCGACCGTGGAGGTATAATATGCTGATGATAGGATATATTTTATTAATATAATATAATATACAAGGTGTTAAAACCCGCCATAGTGGCCCACGTAGGTGTGTCGCGTTTCGGGATCATCCTGTGTATATACGGATCCAATAGGCCGGCATAATTGTGTCGACTGCCGAGGGGTAATCATCTCTCGTCAGCCGACATTCTATTGGACGCCACTCCACTCACCATGTACCAGTGAGGACACTTTGCGTGCAAATATAAAATAGCCGATATACTGTAGCTTTACTAACGTTAAAAAAACCTACATGAATATTGCCCTCAAGTTATTTGCTGACTATTATAGAACCACTGTGACAGAAAGCCATTAGGAAGTGATACCTCGCTGTTGCGTTTTACATGGTAAGTGAGGCTCCCGAAAGTCCCAATAAACCCCTACTCATTCCTAATTCCTACTTTTTTAAGCCCTACAGTGCCGCTATGATTCTCTGGAATCGTTGGATGTTTATGTACGGTGGAGATCATTCAATAAATGACCTTTGTACGTTTGCCGGTTATTGTAATAATTTAAGAAAAAAAATATAAAAGAACTTATAAACACATACGATTTTTTTTTAAATTAAATTTCTTGATTGAGAAAAATATAAATCTATCATTGAATAAAATGTATCCATCAAAAAGATTATAACTTAGATACCTACGTACGCAACGTATAAAATTGAGACAATTTACCAACTTTATACATGAAATTAGCATTTTTAATTAGTTTGTGTTGTAATTTTTCCCACGAATATTTTTTATCTGATGATTTAAAAATCAACCCTACATCACCCAAAATACAAAGCAATTCGAAACAAACAGACGTATAACGTGATAAATCGAAACGACTTAAAATCTTGTTTACACTTTAAATAGGGTCAGGAAAAACGAATTATAGCTTTTGTATCCATCGTCAGTCGTTTTAATTACGTCGACCTGTAGCAACGTTTCGTGTTACGTCAAAGGGCGACGGGAAAATAGGACACGATACGTACACTACCAATACGAAATTTATGGTTCGTGTAAACGATTGTAGCAACATAGTTATTGGCTATAATATAAGATCATTAAAAGCAAAGAGTTCTAAGATTATATAGAGCGGACGCTCTGCGGCGAAAGCCTAGTTGGGTGTGGAACGGACTGCCAAGACGAATGTCCGCAGGTTCAAATCCCAAGGACACACACCTCTGACTTTTCTAAAATCATGTGTGTATTCTTTGTGAATTTATCGTTCGCTTTAACGGTGAAGGAAAACATCTTGAGGAAACCTGCACATCTGAGAAGTTCTCTATAGGAATTTCGCGGGTGTGTGAAGTCTACCAATCCGCACTAGGCCAGCGTGATGGACTAAGGCCTAATCTCTCTCGGTAGTAGAGGAGGCCCGTGCTCAGCAGTGGGCAAGTATATAATACAGGGCTGATATTATTATTATCGAGCGTACATTGGTAAGATTGTCATGCAAAAATTTTGCGCTTGTGTGATCGTCACTCAATCTACCGTGAAATGGCAAAACATTAATATAAAATACTATATTGCTTTCCATATCATGATTAGCACGTTTTTAATGCGAATATTAGCATATTTTCTGTAAATATATTATTTTTGTATTAATATCTAAGGACGCTGTGACTTTGTCAAAAGGACATTTCAAATAAGACAGCGATTTATTACCAATTGGTAATAACTTTTGGAGCAAAAATTTGGCCCTGATGTCCAGTCTATATCTAACTATATAGTTTAAGGTCTTTGATTAAAAGTAAACTATGACCACAGCTCTGTTATAATTATCGTTAACACTGACGTATATTCTATAGCCACAAATGTCCATATAAATTATTTGTTCAAAATTTGAACTAAAATGGCAACCAAAACGTCACTGTTATAACCTATTTATTCACTTGAACAACAAATAATTTTACTTATTCAGACTCGAGTTCTTATATCATGAGCGCCACTCCGTACATAACCACAAGCTGTCAATGTTGACCATCCTAAAGTCAGTTTAAACGGATTGCAGTTCAATTCAGTTGAACACCGCGAATGTTCAGAACGCCAAATCTAGTATGTAATACATGTATATCGATGGTCGTTAAGAATAAGGAATTCGCTTAGTGGAGACATTCCGACACAGACCACACGTAGAGCTTATTAAATTAAAACAAAGCAGTTACGCATACGAATCAACTTAAATCCTTTTTTACCGCCGTATATACCGGAGTATTTACTATGCATAGCTTATATTGAATTTGGCTCAATGAGGGAAATTGGTTTTTGATTAAGATTCATTTTGGTTACAAATTTTGCGACCGCTTGGTTTTCATTTCGTTTTCTAGAACTGTTAAGACGAGTACTCTTGCTTGATGGTAAAGTCAGCCCATAAATACTAGCAACAACATCCAGTTATTAGAATTTCAAATACTACAAGGCACGTCGATTGTCACCCTCAGACACGAGTGCCATAATGCTTAGTCATTTTCAATGTCCTTCAAGCCGGGACAACGCACACCAGAATTCTTTCGCCAAGGAGCGATTTGACGGTAGGAATTCTGATTAGTTCGCAACACATTTCTGTTATAAACCTCACATTTGACGGTATATAGAAAACTGCTGGTTTAAGGATATATTTTATACCGTACACAAGATGTTAAAACCCGCCATAGTGGGCCACGCAAGTGTGTCGCGTTCCGGGATCACCCTGTGTATATCCGGTTACAACAGGCCGGCATAGTTGTGTCGACTGCCGAGGGGTAATCATCTTTCGTCAGTCGACATTCTATTGGATCCCACTCCACTTACTTACCATCAGGTCACTTTGCCGTGCACGTTGATCGCAACACGTGACGATATCTACAATATTATTAATCCAACTAGACCATGTATAATACAAACGCACCTAGTAAATATGCCTATGTTGACCAAAAACCTTCGAACTTTCCTAAATACTGAAAATCAATTAGATACTTTTCCATTACAACAAATAAACAAATACAACGATGACGTGCTTGTGGTCTGAAATCCCTGTGACATACTTTAACGAATTCTAAAAACATTACGTTACACGCAATATAATGGGTAATTAGTAATTACTAAAAGATGTATTAAAACTCCGTTAATTAACGTAGTATATTACGATCGATACTACAAATTTTTTGCAACAGGAAATACTGTGAAAAATAATTCAGCAATAGAAGCACTAAATAATATTTTCCATACTGGCATTAGGGAAAAGGATATCTTTGTGAGAACATTTTTTGATTTAGGATAACGAAGGAAAATTCAATAACATTCGGATCAAATTATACCATTAGACAACTTTATCGTCTTCCTTTCGAACTTTGCAAAGATAATAATATTCTTGTCAAGAGTTTGAGTCTTTTAACCCAACGAACCACTTTCTTAAAATTAATACAAATTTGATGCTTATCGACATAAAAATATGAAATTATACTAATCATTTTCATCTTCAAACATTGAACATCTCTATTGAAATTGAAATAGACATTATAATACCACATGCGGACCATGAAAGTGATAAAAGCATCAAAATAGTTATAATGACATGTAATAGACACTTGCTCGGTGAGTTTAATCGAAACCACAATTAGCATAGTGGGTGAATTGCTAAGTACAATCACTTATAACGGTATGAAATTTTGATACCACATTTTTTTTGGATGATACCATTGATACGGACTTTTATAACTTTTGGTTAACGATCAAACAATATTGACTACGCTTTACTATTAAATTTGCCAACTGAAAACAATCTATAACTTGGACTGCTTGGTACAGTAAAGGAAATTAACTGATTACAATTAATAAGTTTACATGTTTCAATAATACAAAAAACATCATTGACAATAACATTAAACACGAGCGCGCCAATCCACCTAACACAAAAAATAGGAACAGCCAACTGCGTAGTACAACAGAGGAAAAAGATACGCCACAAAACATCCAATCAAAACTTGTACATTAATTTTAGAAACACAATAAATAGTTTCATCTGCGAAATGAATCGCGAGAGCACAAACGGAAAGATGCTATGACAGAACAAACGTTACATTCAGAACGATCCATCAGGACAAATTGATTAAACATTATTCACGGTTCACAATAAATGAATCGGCCGCACCGCGTATTACATTGATTTCCTATTGATATTTAAAATGAGGCCAAATAAAAACTGGTTTCGCCAAATTAGAGTTGGCGCATTTGACGGCGTCGTCAAAATCATGCCTCTCATGGCATTTTACATAGTAACTTTCCCTATTTAGATAATTCAATTAAACCATGAAATGCGACGACAAATTTGTATAAATGTAAATTTGACGGAATAAATTACGAGCGGACACGGCGTTGAGATTTGCAGTCTTAAAGCTTTTAAGTGGTTCTTATATTGCAAATCTTTGTTGGACATTTATAAAAATGAGGACAAAAATAACTGCTCTTTAGATTCATTTTTCTTATTTTTACTTAATTTAAATTCGACACGTCCAACGAGAGCATTTCTGTATTAAAAAGATATTGATGTTCGATAAAATATCTTATAGTTGATTCAACACACGCCGAAATGGTACCGACAAATGCTTAAATTTTCAAACCCAAATTTCTTGCGAAAAATAATTCTTAAAGTACTTTTATATTAATATCAAACTTTCACGTAAAATTTTTAAATCATTGTCTATAACTTATTAGACATTAGCCTGTAAAAATATATGACTGATTTCAAACATTTTATAAGAAAGTAAAGCAACGATACCTTTACGGGTGATGGACGCAAACCAATATGGTGGTAATACCAACATGGTCAAATAAGATTTGAAAACGACTTTCATTCGCTAATCCTTCGCTACTAGTTGGTAATAATACAGTACAACATAACTTTATCATTAATTCAATTATTTTAACAGCCCATGGCCATGCGACGAAAATAACGCAAGATAATAATATGTATTGTACCTATTTATGTGTTTTTATAAATATCCTATTTCCTGTTAATTATATTAACACAAAACTTATTATTGGAGTTGCAATTATTATCAATAATACAATACCTAATTAAAAACTGAAATAATCTACATTAGGGTAACAAATACTATAATATGAAACGTATATTTCAGGATGTTGTTAAATTCTAATAAAGGAGACAAGCATTTGTTACGTTGTATATATTTTTAAATATATTAATACAGATAGTAAAAAAAAACAATAAAACAAGTGATGGTAAGCGACCATCGCCGCTCCTAAACAATTAAGCCAAAATAAGCACTGATGAGAATTCATTAGGCCTCCAGAAATCGTCTCTTTTGAACATGTGGACTACACCAGTGTTGCAATTGATACCTTCCTCATACAGGGTACTGCCGACTTTACTTCTAAAACCCACGAAAACCGAGGTCGCGATGACCACGTAATTGAAACCACCAAACTGTAGTCACACCCCATCCTGGTTTTGTGTTACACGATCCATAACCACGCGTCGAAAGTATTATTATCGCTCCTCAAATATTATGGATAATTCATTAACTAACCAACCAATTAATTAACAGTCTCCATATTTCATTGCAACAAAATTTGATTGTCACTTATTGATTCCATAAATAATAAGTGCTTTGTTGCTAATCATATTTAAATGTTAATATTATTCTACGGAATATTATATTCTGATATAAATGTTTTTTTTTTTTTTGTATCATTACTGAATCTCAGCTCATAGGTCGGCTTGCAGGATACGGACGGGCCAAAGCCATGTCTCAGAGTCAGCATCATAAGGTAAAATATTGTTTGTAGCGTAAAAGGAAAAGGAAACTCAATCGTGGTCTTCTGAAGAAAATTTTCTCACAATGCGACAAGTATTGAGGATTACTGCTTTTTTAAGAGTGATGTATATGAATTTTGGTACATGGAGTGTCTGTAGGGAGTTGTGGAGCTGTGTAGGAATCACGCCCGTAGTTGACAACACTATTAGGGCTATTACTGCTTTTTGAAGACGGCACATTCGAATAATTTCGTCTTTAAGTTCAATGTATTTAGAAACTTTCTTAGCTATTGTGGATTATGAGTGTTTGATATTGCTTTATCTAGGATGTAAACAGACTTCTAGATTTTATCAATTAATATGTTATTTGGTCTATTGTAGTGTATCGTCCTGCGTGTATGGCTCGGTCGAAATTTATATCATTATTAACACATCGCTTTACAGGTTTAAGTATAGACTTGTCTAATAAATCACCAGCTCATTCTAAAGGATTTCCTTTAACCATAACGGTGTTAATTATGTAAATACCTCAATACGAATCGCGTTTATTAAGATAAACGTCGCGCCGTAAGGAGATACTAAAAACATTAAGCCGCAAACTAGACGTGTGTTGCGAAAAAACAAGTTCAACCAAACTGGTAGTCAGGTTGCAATAAATGTTTCTCTATCATTAACCACGGTGTGTCGTTAATATCAATTTTATTTGTGTGCATTTAGCAACGCATATCCGAAGTATGTCAAAACGTGCAATTATAAAAAAAATCTAGATATTTCAAATTTGCATTTGCATTTTTAGACCAGATCCTGTGATATTGCGTCGTACGATTAAACTTTAGAAGCATAGATTCATCTTAAAATACTTTATTTTAATTCATTAAATAATTTTATTGCTATATTTAACTAAATTGGCTTAAATGTCTTTTTATAAACACTACGAAACGTCCGGAAAAAATAATAATATAAAAAACAGCGACAAAATCCGATGAATAGTTTAATTTCGATGTCAACATTCGCGTCAACATAAGAAATCATTATAAAAAATAATGTTAATATCGATGGAGATTATGATCCCAGTTCGAGTTATTATTCAAGTTTGTAAACATTACAATTAGGTCTCTTCGTTTTTAAATGTTCGTTTTCTGCAAACGGATTATTAATATTTTTACCGCTGCCACTGTCAACGGAAGCCATCATGAATGAAGGAAGCAGGCTATTCCTCGCGGAAGTTGGATATTTTACCCCTTTTATACTAGAACATCAACATAATTTCATTAAACATCGCGACGATACGCGTTTCGGGAGCTGGATGTACATCAAACGTGATAGGCCGGCATTATTCTAGCGACTGTCTTTGGAGGCAATGTTTCTCGCTGTTAATTACATTTGGACTACACAATGCTCAGTCAGATACAGTATAATCATTATTTTGTTTCTTTTTATTGCACAATAAGGTACTTTTGCTATTTGAAAACGCAAGGAACTAAGAATTTCACGTGATCTCTGCTCACATGGGTATCGAACACTATCTTTCATTTTATCTAAGCTACCGTTTAAGCGATATAGTCTGCAAAGTGAAATTATACTATAATTTTCGTATCCATAAAAATTGTTTACGGAAAACTGATAGCGTAATAAGAATGTAGAGAGAGCGAAAAAAGTTTCAAGTTCAAATTATCGTAATATTTGTAAGACACAATAAAATAAAGTTATCTAACAGAAATCCTTGTAAAGGATCTATATTTTAACTGATTTGTTTTTCTCCATTTGATTTGTATTCGCGAGAGTAGAGATCAGAAAAAAATTTCAAACCTTACCATTATAAACAATTTCTATTTTTCTATAGACGTAAAATATTTATTGCAATTGGTCGAGGAAATGTCTTCATTTGATGTAAATAAGACAATTTGTATCGTAGCAGTGTTTTTTGCAATTCTTTGAATTTACAATGATGTCTCGCTAATCCTAGAGTATAGAATAAAGTTAAACATAATTATAGCGACGTCCGATTGTTTCGTAAGTATGAGTCATGCTCATCAAGCAATCACTCGCCTATCAAAGTCATGGCTCGTTTGTGATACAATGTTGGAGTTACGTAAGCATTTGTGAATTATTTTTTTTATATCGTGTTTTGTAAACATAAAATCAATATGTACTTTTTTGTTAAATATATCTATGCGCTTGATAAAGAAGCGATACGTACTAATTTTAGTGTTGATGAAGGATGCCAATTGTGTCAAATCTAGACTACTTTCCAAAAAAATAGTCATAAGAATCAAGCCACAATAAACATTCTAGAAATGTAACATTTATTTCGGTTTGCCAGTAACTTTTTATTTACAAAGGCTAAGCACAGAATTTTTGCTTCCCACCCAACACTCAATTCTGTCTAATCACAACTTTCTGGGTTACCATTTAACTACTGTTTAGTTTTCTGTTACCAAATAATAAGCATAAGTGTGGGAACAAAAGCATTTCCCATGGCAATAGTTTGGCAGTAAGTGTTTGTTGGTATTTAGAAAGTGTTGTTAACTTCGTACGCCTTTGCATTGTCAAAGCGTTAAAAATGTTGACTAATAGTTTGAAGAGATAAAATATATTGTAACCATTTAAAGTTTTGGTACAATATGTCAGTGACAACTTTAAAATGTTATTGTAATAAAACTATTTTGCAGATTTTTTCATGGTTTATATATTATAATTTCTCACGACGTTTCGAAAACTTTGCAGCCTTCATAGCCACAGGACGGCCGGGCTAAATTATAATATAAAAACCGCGATAAAATCCGAAAAATTATTTTTATTTCAATGTAGACATTCGCGTAAACAAAAGACATCATTATTTAAATGTTACTTGATATTTCAATAATTTTTGCTGGCTCCTCTGTCCGAGAAGACTAGAGGTTTTGTAAAAAAACGTCAGAAGTATGGGGGGAAGTAAGTAAAGTTTTTTTTTACTACAATGAAAACACTGTATCAGTAGCATACTAAATATTTAGCAAATAACTTCTAAACATTACCAGTCGCAATTTAAGGACTCAGAAAACGAAATGACAATTTAAATTCAAAATTATTACACAATAGTATCTTTCTGCTCTGTCAAGACTTAAAAGCATAATGTACTCTAAAGAATAAGATACAAAAACATAATTTTCTTTTAAAATAATCGATTATGGGAATCAAACCACAATAACTCACTCCAGCTACTAAACACCTCTATCAGTTATCATTTAAGCTCTACGCAATTCACTTCTCCATGGAATAAAATAAAGAAACTCAGAGTTTAAAGTACTGCATCTTTTACCAACATAAATAAAAATAAACAATAGTGTACATACAATTGGGGGTAATTACCGGTGAGAGCCATTATCCTACAACCAGATGTTTGGTGTGAGAGATACCAGTAATTTTGCTCAAAATTCTATCCAAATTTACTTCCACTCTATTTACGAGTAATCTTTTCTGGTATACAACATTTTAATGTTACGGAGCTGAATAGACATTTACAGTTTGTGATTTGAAATATAGTTATCAATTATAAGAATGTTATTAATTAAAATTATATTTTTTCCATGAAAATAGAATAATCTTTAAACAATTATATCAGTATAATAATGATTATTTGCATACAGAATTTTAATTATGTTGGTGCAATTGCATTTTCTATTCAACATATTTACCATTTCAATTCAAGTATTTGCAAAATAATGAGAAATGAGATTAGAGCAAATTGAATTACGACTTGAATTTGTCCTAAAACATACTACAGTATAGTATATTGATAAACCATATCATAACTACACCACCAAAATATTTTAATTGTTTAATGTTGAACGATAAATAAGTATATTGGTTGATGCTTCACACGAAACATGATAAAATAAAATTTAAGCATTCATGCTTTATGATAAACAAGACCATGATTAAAACCATTAAAACAGATATGTGAAATATTAAATAATATGTTTAACTCATTGGAACTTTGTTTTTGTATGCTGCAGGAAAATAATTAAACATATTCAAATGGCAAAATAAATAACATGTTATAAACATGTTTACAAACACCAATCAGTTTAATATTAAAACTTAAATAAAAAATACATACCTTAAATGAACTGTGCACTAAAGTCTCATCCAGGTCAATGACCATACACTTTTTATGCATGTCCTGGTGTCTCACTGGTGGTAACAACGGTCTCGGGGCATGGTCAGACATAACCAACAGCGGGGGCGAAGCCCTGCCGTCGATGCTGTTAGTCCCATTGCCGCCGGGCGGGCCCTTGCCACGGCCTCCGCGCCAACAGCACAAGAGTGAGCGCAGAAAGCCGCCGCTGCCGGACGACTTCTTGCTGCCCAAGGGGGTGGACCCCGATACTGGTGTAACGTCCCCCTCATTATGCTGCACGCCAGGGGATGACCCTAGAACAACCATCACACATGAGCACACCACACTTCAACACCGACTGACGCGACGGCACACACTCGCCACCACACACCAGTGACTGGTACTGGTGCTCCGAGACAACTCTCAAGGTTGCTGCAGGAATGTTATCGCGTCCACAAGTTTCAATTTGTTTACCTCAAACCACACACACGAGAAACGCGACACCGACACGCGAATCGTCCACTAATACGCCGATTTAGAATCGATCACGATCGGCAAATATTTACAACTCATGAGGAGGTAACACTATACGCTCTAATTTGATGCTAGTAGGTAACAGGTGTAATTCGGTTGAGATTTACCTCTGTCGGATCCATAATTGTTTAATTGCTCGTCATCCCGTGACACCTGAGTTATAATGGACGAAGCGTCCATTTAAACATTTGTTTTTGGCCCTAATACAAATGGCAACGAAGTATTTGTAAAATTTTAACACCATAAAACTATTTTTTATCTCCCTTCTATCTTACAAAATGGCAGGCTCTTGGCAAATACCAACTTCAAATGCAGCCAACGTATAAAAATTACTTCGTAGCTTCCATCTTTTTCTAATTTATGGCTACATACTTGAAGAAAAGAGATAGCAATGTTGTTAAGTTGTACATTCTGTAAAGTTGTTGCAACTGTCAACAACCAAAAATAGTCTATCTTTGTTCGAAACTTCAATATTTTTTCATTAAACATCGTAAAACAGTACTAAAACTAAAAGAAATATAGTTATAGTCGGTTTTATTTATTATTAATTAAAAGAATAAAGGACAAGATATTTGAATTGTAAAATAAAATAATCTTAAAATAAATATAATTTACAATCAGAACGTTACTTGTAGATACAGACTATATTCTGGTGATGGAGGACCTGAACCACAGAGTTCAAATAGTATTCATAAATGATTCATATTGAATCCCCGAAGGGGAGCTGATCTATAAACTAAAGAAATATATATTTAGTATTCGTTCGAAAAAATGTGATGTATGTACTTACTTCACCCACATCAACATTATACTATTTATTTTTACTATTAAACCAACGACTATAATTTTAACCTCATTTTTATGTTGAAGTGGGGCTGTTACAGGTCACTAATTTCATTTTACTTTCTGACCGCTTAGAAATAGTAATTTAAAACTTAATGCTAATTGCCCACATAATTATATTTATTTATATCACTCGTAAAGGCATTTCGGTCCCATTTTGGTTGTAAAAATCTAAGATATATTATTTTATTTTGGATACCTAGTTTACTTGTAATTTTTTTGCTATACAACAATTAAAGTTTTGACTGAAATTTTAATGGAGGCAACTAGATATTTTGGAAAATGTTAGTGAAATGTGGCCTAAATTATATAGGAAAATAAATCTTTCCTTTAAATTTGGGGGTAAATATGGTAGACATATACATATTTTTGGAATCTATGTTTGGAGTACTAGGTTTATACTTTACCAGTTGTGATCGTTTTAGGGAATGTAAACCTTTAGAAATGAACTACTCTAGACCGAATGAATATGACAGTTGACATAATTTTGACATACAGTGATTCGGTTTCTCTGTAGCAATTAGCAAAATTCTAGTTTATTTGTCTCTGAACGAAACTAGTTCGAGATGCTGCGTCAAAGCGATAATTCTTAATATTTCCAAAAAATCTTTACTCTATAATTAAATTAATTAAATGTGCGTGACATAAGACGGGTTTTATTGTATTCTTAGTGTATAATCTAAATCAAGATGTCGCAGAAAGATCCCGGGCCTTTACCAGCCAGATGGCTAAACTGTCCTAGAAAAGCTGGTGGAATGATCGCTGACAAGTTTCTAGCTTTCAAAACACCTCTTGGACCTCAATTCAACGATAAGGTGCCGGACGCGAACCGATTCACGCCTTCGATGCTGTTCGCTTACATGAAAGGGCTGAAGGTATATCACACAATGTATATTGTTTTAAAATAGAAGCATTGTTATCGTGTAACATACTTTCTTCTCATATAGAAATTATTTTATCAGACATAAAAAAAGTATATTCATCAAGTGAATATAAGTGTAGGCTGTATTAAGGTAGCAGAATTTTGGGCTAACCAACATCAAAAGAATTTTCAAATTCGTACCAGTAGTTCATGAGATTAGCATATTCAAACAAATAAATTCAGTTTTATATAAAAGTATAGATAAGCTGCAAACTGGGAAACAGTTTCATTCCATTCTAAGTAAATTATAGTATAACTATATTGTAAAAGAATGCATTACACTCAAATAAAATACCATGACTTATTATTTTATGTTCCTTTTTTAAATATGTCATCTATACAACAAATACTAATCTATATTGTGTTTCAGGTGAAAATTGGTTTGTGGATTGACTTGACAAACACAAGCAGGTTTTATGACAAGCGTGAAATTGAACAGATGGATTGTAAATATGTGAAGTTATCATGCCGAGGACATGGAGAAACACCAAGCCGTGAACAGACTAAGTAATCTCTAATAATTTTTCATATTGATGGTTATAACGTTAATTTATTTACGATATAATAAACAATAATATCAGCCCTGTATATACTGTCCCCCTGCTGAGCATGGGCTTCCTCTACTACTGAGAGGTATTAGGTCTTAGTTCACCAGTTGGCCTACTGTGAATTAGTATACATCACACAAATCAAATTCCTATAGAGAATTTCTTAAGTAGACTGCCTCGGTGGCGTAGTTGTATTGCATGTCCGGTACAATAGCGCTCTGAGGTCCTGGGTTCGAGTCCCGGGTCGAGCAAAGTGATATTTGGGTTTTTCTGCTCAGTATCGGCCCGGAGTCTGGAATTTGTGCCCGATATGGCGATAGGCTCGCCCCCTATCACATCATGGGACGGAACATACTTGGCGAAAAGTGGGTGCCCTAGTTGCGCCTCTGCATACCCCTTCGGGGATAAAATGCGTGATGTTATGTATGTATGTATGTATGTAATTTCTTAAGTATGTAGGTTTCCTCACTATGGTTTCCTTCATCGTTAAAGCAAGCAAAAATTCTCTTTACTTTTATTTAAGTTGGAGATGTGTGCCCTTGGTTTTTGGATCTACTAACATTCAGGCGGCAGTCCGTTGGCTATCGCCACTTCCACTGGCAATCATGATTTTAAATATTTGGTCTTTGGCAAGGTTTTTATTTTGGTCCCACAAGCTTGTACTCCCTAAAGAAAAACCATAACTACACCAAGGAGTGTTAAATGGTTATAGGATATCATATCATATCGTCGGCTAAGAGTGCTGAGCTGCTAACTCCATAATAGACAATTAGTAACAGGATAAAAAAAACTGAATTATTATTTTATTTCTTACAACATCTAAAGAATGAAGATCCCGTTGGTAGATATTTCTTTAAGTTTTATATATTTGCACAAAACAACTATGAACTATCAAATGATTTAGAATTATTACAGAAAAATGGAGTTGGCCATTTTTCGTTTTAGAAAATTTTATTTATATTGCTATTAAATTGGAGTTAGCATTTTATCACATTAAATAAATAATCTTAAATTTTAAGTAGAATGCGTTTATAAAAAAAATATATTAAACACATGCATATTACTATTAGTACCTATTCAATAATTATGATTAGCAGTGAAATAAAACTTTCATAAAAGTCAAAAATTGGATGGGAACGTCTGCTTTATCACCTGCAAGTCGTTATAAGTATTCGACGATAAATATTGCACATCAACATTTGGATACACAAAACACTAAGAATCCCGTGTGTATTACGTGCTGTTAAAATATTTAGGTGTTGTTTTTTGATTAGGGAAAATAAAAAAAAAGAAAATGTGTTTAACGCGATTACATAATTTGGTAAGTAACTCGTCATGTAGCGTACATATTAAACACTATTCATTATACATATAATTGCTAAAATAACATTTAAATGAAAACTTTTAATCATCTAAATTCTCAAAATTTTCATCATCATCAGCCTATATCTTTGTTCACTGATATACATAGGCCTCCCCAAATATGCGCCATTTTACCCTGTCTTCGGGCTGTCGCATCCAGTTCTTGTCAGCGACCTTTTGTAGATCGTAACTCCACCTTGCTTGAAGGCGTCCTACGAATACGTTTGCAGAGTCGTGGTCTCCACTCAAGAACACGTTTACCCCATCAGTTATCGGTTCTTCGACAGATATGCCCTGCCCACTGCTACTTTAGTTTGCTAATCCTGTCTGCTATGTCGGTGACATTGGTTCTCTGGCGGATGACTTCGTTATGAAGTTTATCCTTCAGAGAAACTCCAAGCATAGCACGTTCCATAGCTCGCTGAGCGACCCTGGACTGGTGGACCAGCCACTTTGAGCATTCACGTTTCGGCACCATAGGTTATGACAGGTAGGACGCATTGGGTGAAAACCGTAATTTTCAAACATTGCGGTAGAAACCACGAGAAAACCCGACGTAGTTTACCAAATGCGGCCCAGCCCAGCTGGAACCTCCTTTTAACCTCCTAGACTAGACTTATTCGCTGTGAGGCTGATGCTAGGCTGAACAGGAATGCTGTCATCTGTTGCAGCTCTTCTAGTGTTTCTGCCATTATCACTATGTCGTCTGCGAATTGCAAGTGGCCATACCTGTTCAGTCCAGAGTTATGAACAAATCCTACAGTACGCTTTTGAACAGTTTTGGGGATATGCCATCCCCCTGTCTCGCGAATTAAATATCTTTGCTCTCAAAGAGTTCAATATCACCGTCACTATCGCCATATTATTTACTAGTTTATCAGTGTAATCGCCTACGTCGTGTTAAATTCTTAGATATTTATTCTCGTATTTGATTGCATGATCGCAAACCTATTTCCATTCTTCAGCCCCGGTAATATTTACTTTTCAATGAATATTGTTTTTACTGTAATCTAATTCATATCCTCGTTTCTAGCGGCTACATAGCCTTTCAGTCGAGACCACATATTTTAATTTGGATTAAAAACCGGTTGATAAGGTGGCAGTCACAACATAGTGTGCCCGTGTTCAGCAAGTAACTTGTCCACTGAATATTCTGTTAACCTCTGTGTTTCAGTACCGAATTTGTTTAATATATTTTTCAAAGTTCTCCTTAAATTTCCAGTGGCATTTGCCACTCGTTCTTGTTGCTTTTTACGATAATTATTTACATTTTAATGCTTATTTTTTTTAATCTATCGGCTTAGATTACAAAACATGTATAAACATTATAGAAAATTTCAAGTGACTGACTTCGTAAAGGATTCCCTCGTTTTTTATGGATGCCAACGTACTTTTAAAAGTTTGGGTCTTTTATTTTGATTAAAATAAAGAGAACTATCACTGGCTACAGAAATACTTTCCCAAAGATTTCACCAACAATCAATCAATGTGCAATGTTTATCGCTGGATATAGCGATATAAAATACCCAAAATTTGCTGATTTATTTGTAAATTTAATATATATATATTTACATCGCAGTATGACTCGGCTACCCTTTACTGTATTACTTGGCCACGCAAATTTTCTCTCTTCACCGTGGATACCAACTATATATAATTCATGATATAAATATCATAAGTATTACCTATGTTTTTTGAGTTAAAGCATGTACAAAAGTGTTATTAAAGCATAGAAGGGTATTGAATTGCAAAAAATAATTATGTCTAACTCCTTTAACAAGACTTATTTCTAAGAAATAAAATGGGCTAACTCCCAAGCCAAGCAAGAGGATGCCAAATTTTAAGCTTTTATGTATTAACACAATTCAAAAGACAAAATAAACATAGAAAAATTAAAAAACAAGAATCACCATTGTTCAATAATATCACACACGAAATAAAATTGTAGTTCTTCTTCATATGGGAGTTATGATGCCATGCCGCGGGAATTTGAGCTGCAAATTTGTCCACAAAATGGCGCCAAATGAGGGAGTTAGCAAGTTTTACGCGAGTTAATTTCACATCCAAGTAGTTGTCAGATATTATTGAGGCTCAAAAAGTGATATTGTCGTGTGTTAGAGGCACTTGGTATGTTTTACGATTTTGTAGAGTTTTGCTCGCTCTATCTGATGGTATCAAAACCTCATTTTCGGTAAAAATGGAGTTAGCAGCTCAGCACTCTTAGCCGACGATATATTTTATCAACATTTAAACATTTTTTTATTCTATATAAACACTTGGAATTTTTTCAGAGAATTCATTCTGTTGGTATCAAAGTTCCTGAGTCAGAAACCTCTAGAAGTAATTGGCGTCCACTGCACCCATGGATTCAACAGGACTGGATTTCTTCTTGTCTCGTACATGGTGGAACAGTTGGACTGTAGTTTGGAGGCAGCTCTTAAAGAATTTGCTAGTATGAGGTGAATATGCTTATAAATCTATTATAGATCATTTTCATACTAAGGTGTCCCTATAACATATTATTGACTTTAATTCTTGCTATAATATAAAACATTTAGTTCAGAATTTTCCCTACTCGTTTATACTTCATCATATTATAAATATATATGGAATCATTATAATGATAATAGTGAACAGGTATATTTCTCCATAGCAATGTACTCAAAACAGTTTGATTATTTTGATATTGTAACTTCTAAATTGATGAATATTGATAAGAGGCAACTCAAATGTTGATAATGTTACTTTGTCTTGCCTCACTGGTGTTACAAGTTATGATATGACAGGGTCACTGTGTGTAGTACGATTCAAGCAACTTTACCACTTCAAAGTGAGTCATGAGACATATCGCAGTTATTGCGTAAAAATAATACTGGGAGGTGTAGAGGTGACTGACCTCTGATTGTGAAGTTATAAAATTTAAGTAATATACATGGTGTTCCCTATCCAGACAAATACAAAATCGAGCTTCCAACTTAGTGAAGTAGCATTTGTTCCATTGGTTTGATCATATATTAGCAATATCTGACTTCAATAAATAGTCTCAATCTTTAGATCATTAAAAAATGGACCAATCAGGCTGAAGTTAGTTTGAAATAACTTTTATCTTTTTTTTTATTGCTTTGAATGACGAGACAAGCCCGCCGTTCGCCTCGTGGTAAGCGATACGACCGCCGATAAACAGCAGAAACAACATCCAACACTTTGAATTACAAAGTATTGTTTGTTATTCCACTGTGCTTGCCTTCCAAAACATGAGATGTTAAATCTCACTATATCCAGTAGTTACACTAGCTACAATGTTCTTCAAACTAGAACACAACAGTTACTACACACTACTTGGCGGCAGAACCAGACATTGCGGACTACCCAGGTGGACTCTCACATAATATGAGAGACCTACCACCAATATAGCTAATTACAGATAACATGTTTACTTTATTCTAACCATTGAACTGAAGTAAGGAATTATGTTCGTTAATTAAAAACTGCCTCTTGTTACTAGTTATTATATTATGTCTTATTTACAGGCCCCCGGGTATATACAAGCAGGATTACCTAGAGGAGCTGTATAGGCGTTACGACACTGTAGAGGACACCCCGCCAGCGCCGCCGAGGCCAGACTGGTGCAATGGTATCATTCTACTGATATAAATGTGTTTTTGTAGCCTTCAGCAATGGAACGCTTTAGGTTGTATAGTAATATAGAGTACTTTTGTCACTGAAACTGCTGGTAAAAGCTTTATCTGTACTGTTACATAAAGGTGAGGAGTTTGATTATTTGCTTGGATGCGCTAATTTCAGGAGTAGTTCCTGAGATTAACGCGTCGAGGTCAAATTGAAAAATTATTTTAGCGTTGATAGCCCATTCATCGAGGAAGGCTGTGGGCTATATAACATCACGCTGTGACCAATAGGAGCAGGGCATCAATAGACCGCTTCCATTGTTTGTGCTGTGTAATTATCTTATATAATAACATTATGTTCAATTCAAACAAAATCGCCAATGATCACTTACATCACATTAACCACTTAACAGGTCAATACTATATATAATATTTTAATTCACAGAAGAGGAAGAAATTGACTATGACGATGACGACGCTCCTGTAAATTCACAAAACTCATCTAAGTGAGTATGACGTTAACTCTGTAACTAATAGCCATTTTCAATAAACAATCTAAAGACTTAAAGCTACCTTCGACGACGAAAATCGGGATTCTATATAGTATTATTACAATTTACAGCAATGGCGGCCGTAGAAAAGGTAAACGAGAGAACAACCGTAAGAAAACTACGTTCATGCCGGAGGTGCGAGGTGTGGAACCGTTCGACGTCCAGCCCCGCCTCAGCCAGATCCAGAAGAAAGCGCAGGATTTCTGCGAGTGGCGCAGCACCGGATTTCCCGGCTCCCAGCCGGTGTCCATGGACATGGGGAATATTAAGAAATTGCACGAGAAACCTTACAGGGTGTCGTGGAAGGCCGATGGTGTTAGGTGAGATAGTTTAATGGATTATAATATTTACACTCCGTTACCTATTCCTCGCGTTTTTTAGGTAGTCTTTTCCAACAATATTTAATATACAATACATGATAGTGGCGGCACTAAATGACGCGAAACTCTAGGCAACAGCAAAAGAATACGATGAGTTCCTCGGTTTTAAAAGTTTCGTCTGTAAGATCGTAAAAATTAGTCCTCCAAGGGACAGCGTGAGGTCCCGGGTGGTTGCAGGTTCGCCTTCCCCTAAAGCCGCCTCCGTGTACAGATATGCAAATCTACGATTTTATTATGTTATGTGTAGACGTAATTTTATTTGTGCTTAGAGACTGTTTGAAAACCTTTTCAGCAAAAAAAGAATATAATAGAATTGCTTAGGATTATAAATGTAGAAAGCTGAACTTCACATAATGCACATGTGTGTGTTCAGTGAATATGTCTACCCATATACTAACTCTGTGGCGTAGTTGTACTGCATGCGCGGTATGGCAGCGCTCTGAGGTCCTGGGTTCGAATCCCGGGTCGGGCAAAGTGATATTTGGGTTTTTCTGCTCAGTATCAGCCCGGAGTCTGGAATTAGTGCCCGATATGGCGATAGGCTCGCCCCCTATCACATCATGGGACGGCGGAACACACTTGGCGAAAAGTGGGTGCCATTGTTGCGCCTCTGCATACCCCTTCGGGGATAAAATGCGTGATGTTGTGTGTGTGTTTATATACTAACACACAAGGAGTATCTATTAAATATTATATATTTAGCCTAGGATTTAAAAAAACACACAGACGTCACATCCTTATCCGTGAAAGGATAGGCAGAGGTGTAACTTTTCGCCAAATGTGTTCGGTCCCATAGTGTGAGCATCTTTTTATATTCACCATATTTACAGGTACATGATGCTAATAGATGGCAAAGATGAAGTGTACATGTTGGACAGAGACAACTGCGCTTTCAAAGTGAACGGCATGCAGTTTCTGCACAGTAAAGATCTCAAACGGCATTTAAAGAACACATTACTTGACGGTGTAAGTAATATTATTGTCTGTTTATAAACAGTAGTTATTCGGATCAGTGTAATGCAACACTACAATTTTTTGTGTATCGGATACCGCTTTCAACTCCTGCGGAAACCCGCGAATGAGATAATGGAATCCACTGGCTTAGCGACATCAAGGCTCTGGAGGAAAGTTGGGAGGGGATATCTGGGGAAGGAGAAGGAACCCTCTTAGGCTGGGAGGGGAGGCCAGGAAGTGTTCGCGAGCCTCATAGGCCTCAATGTGAATTGGCAACCAATAAGGTATCCACACTAAACTGTGTGTCTAGGGCCACGACAAATATCACCCCGTGCATGGGCATGCATTAGGTGTGGAGACCAAGCGCCAATACTACAATTATCACATTGAAATAGATGTAACACCTCATATTTCCCAAAAACCTCATAATACTTGGTCGACCTATATACCACTCGAACCTGGCATAGATTTTTTAAGTGTGTTCAGAAACTATTGATTTGTTTTTTACGACTGGCAGTCGAAAGTCATCCCCCTCAGAACGATCAAACCTGGACAATTGATCGCGTAAAAGGAACCAACACATAGTCTCACGCGACATGAAAACTATTCCAGGACTTTCCGGTACTTTTTTTATGGCTAAATGACGAAACGAGCCGTTCGCCTGATGGTAAGCGATACAACCGCCCATAAACAGTAAAAACACCATACAAAGTATTCTTTGGTATTCCACTGCCCTCGCCATCCTAATACATGAGATGTTAAGTCTTATGCCCAGTAGTTACACTGGCTACAATGTCCTTCAAAGCGGAAGGCAACATTGACTACATACACATACACACTGCTGCTTGGCGCCAGAAATAGTTCAATCCAAAATCAAAGCCATTATGCCAAAGAGGCCATAAGAAGTAGGTATAATCATAACATTTTCTCTTACAGGAAATGGTTTTAGACAACCTAGGAAATGGTAAACAGAAAGCAAGATATTTGTGTTATGATGTAGTCAAATTCGAAGGTCAGGACGTCGGCAAAGCGAGGTTTTACCCCGTCAGGTTATCCTGTATACAAAATGAAATTGTTAATCCTAGGTATGTGGCCTTTTTTACCTATACTATATAATGAGAAGGTGAATTGTTTTAAAATAATTACTAATATAGAATTTATTCAGTCTTTCAAATACATTAATTATGCTTGCTTGAAATGCTAGTAGATGTTTGTGTACATTATTTGCTTTCAGCAGCGAACAACTTGCACCTTAATAATAATACTATGTAAAAAAGAGTCCAACGAAAAATTAGGTATTATAAGATCTGAGGGTTGCTTGGGACCAATCCCCAATTTGATTTCTCTGCTATGGTTATTATATTAAATTAAAATTTCAGGCACGAAGCAATGAAACAGGGAATAATTCACAAAGAAAACGAACCATTTAGCATTAGTTTAAAACAGTTTTGGGACTTGACCATGTCAGAGAAACTGCTCGGGGAGAAGTTTGCTAAGACACTTCTGCACGAACCTGACGGTCTCATATTTCAACCTTCCAACGAGGTAAGCTATTGCAAAGGCAAAAATTAAATATCAGCTCCAAAAATTAGTTAATTCCTCTGTAGGCAGACAAGCTAACGGCTCACCTGATAGCAAGCGTTTTTTTTTATCCAATGGTTCACATAAGGGTTTGCGTGATTCGTATAAGTTTGAAAATTGAAAAAAGGGGATGGTAAGTGGTTACAATGGTCACCAGCAATGCTAGGAGCACTGCCAGCTAATCCACCGAAAAAACTTTTTAAAACCTCTTGAAGGATAAGTCATGGCATATAATATTTGTATGCAACAGGTCTCCTATATTAATAATACAAACCAGCATTTTCATTTCAAGCATTTGCGTGCAGGTGTGAGATATTTGTAATGCAATTTCAAAATATGATAGCTGTCAAACTTTTTTTTAAGTCTAGCTACACTAACATACAGTCAGGTAGGCAGATCGCTCCACTGGTATGCCCTGCATCCAGAAATTCAGAATAATTTTCTTAACATTAATGTGGATAAAATTGCGTGAAAAGGAGTTTAAATAATAATTATTTCAGCCGTACGTGGCCGGCGCCTGCGAAGACGTGCTCAAATGGAAGCCCGGTCACATGAACAGTGTAGATTTTAAACTGAAAATAGTCACCGAGCATGGAGAAGGGTGAGTTATAACTATTCATGGCTGGCGTCAACTAAACTCGCCGTGTCGAATCGTATTACTATAATCCGCCTGCAATACATTTACATCCTACTATATTATAATATGCGAAAGATTGTGAGGATGGATGTATGTATGTTTGTTCCTCTATCACAATAAAACTACTGAACGGATTTGGGTGAAACTTTATAGTAATATTGGTTATACACCAGAATAACACATAGGCTACAATTTATAATGATTTTGTGTAATTTGATCATAATATAACCATACGTATCAAGTTACTCGGAAAAAAAATATCCTGGAAAACTTCTTCACGCGGGCGACGCCGCGAGCAAAAGCTAGTACATTATATACACTCTCACCAGGCGTACAAAACAAATGCCATTCGATTCTGACCTAATCAACGCCAACCTTTACAGTGTAAACAGTAGATACTACCATTAAATATTATGATCTAACATTTTGCGTTATCGCGTTAATCTTCAACCAACAATGAAACTGTAAACGACATATTTTACCGAAATCTCTATTAGGCAAAATACGAAATATAGAGAATCGCTTGCCTGCATTGTGAACAATTAACTATTGAAATAATAATTCATTTATTTATATATTTTTCAGTATACTGCCAAAGAAAATTGGTCATTTATACGTGGGCCAGTTGAGCCGTCCGTTTGACACGATAAAGCATACCAAGGAATTGAAAGCATTAAACAACAAGATCATAGAGTGCAAGTACGAGAACAATCAGTGGGTGTTCATGCGCGAGAGAACGGACAAATCGTATCCTAACAGCTATAACACTGCTATGGGTAAGTGTATGTATAACATAGGAAAACAAATAGGGTATTTGGTGGTGTGTGATCTCCGGTAAATATCCAAAAAATCAGAAATTGGCGCATCACTAGCTTTAGAGTGGCCTGACACTCTATCTGGACTCGAGGATCTAGGTTCGAGGAGAGAGCTCTACAGGCTTCAGCTTTTTGTCATATCTTTTTACATTACTATGGTTATTAATTTGTTTCATTTTTTATAACCTTTCCGGAGCCTAGCTCCGGCTAAGGCCAGCACTGGCTAACAATGCCTATTTTCATTAATTGATTCCATGGTTTTTTTGTCCAACAGCTGTATGCGGCAGCATAAAAGATCCAGTTACAAAAGAGATTCTATTATACTATATAGACCACAAGAGGTTCCGTGACGATTCGGATGTGATGCCGCCTCCAAAGCGCGTATGCCATTAGACACAACTTAGTACTTACGCTAGATCTAAACTGGAACCTAGAACGGAAGGCATTAACAGAATGTGACTGGCGATTAGTTACCGTTTCTCCGAAATGTCTACCACTATTGTAAGCCTCGGGCTTTATTCTCCAGACCATTGCTTTTCAAAGTGAAGAGCGAAGATTTTCTCAATAAAATTCTATCCCTCAGGAACAGTACTTCTGGATGAAATGTCCTAGGCTACGACACATTGTACACTCATTGTATAATATATCGTGTGCAAGGTAACACTCGACCTCGAGAATTAATCAATCAAAGTAAATAATTTGTAAACATGTCGAAAAATCTTTATTCCGATTGGTCCATTATCGATAAATAGGGATTGTTTAATGAAATTGCCGATAACTGTCAAAATTATCGACGTAGTGTCGTAGTTTAAACTTACCACAATAGTACATTCATGTTCTTGGAATAATGTTTCGATTAAATAGGTAATTTTGGCAAATAGATTAATTATTGTTGTGATTTGTGGTTGCTATTTTATTTAACTGTATAGCGCGATTAAGATGGCCGGGGCGCATTATTTTTACTGTGACGAAATTGTTTTATAATTAAAACATGTTGCATTAACAGTTTTGGTTATTGTTTTTTTTTGTGTTCTCTATAGTTTTAAAAATTATCTAAAAAATCGTAGTAATGTTTTGAAAAGGGGCACAGATTTTGTAAATAATCCGAAAAAAAAGTGTACATATCTGTGGACTGTGGTGTGTTATAGAAATTGTTATTACGATTTTTTTATGTATTCAAAAGTTTGCCTTCTTATGAGCTCGAAACACAAGTAATTCGCATCCTAGAGGCAAACTTAGATGGTCTGTTTAATTTTTTTATTCATTTATTTAATGGTATTTATGCAACACCAATCAGTAGTGGCTGATATATATGCCCATTCTTCAGTATTTGCAAAACATATATCCAAATTACAAGTTAGTTCAGTAAGAAACAAAAAATAATTTAAATTATGTAAGAGTATTGTTTTTTTTTATATCGAAATTCTTCACTAAAAATATCAAGCTCCTTAATTTGGCTAACAGTAATTGTAGTGGTATGCATGCGCGTAACAGGATTTTGTAACCCAAGATTGGTATGTGATGTCAAAGTGCGTAAAATTTTACTATAGATCTGAGATAGTATAAAACAGCCTAAAGGGATCGTGGTATCTGCGTTTCTATTTACAAAATATTTATACAAAAATTACATGACCAGTTATTTCCGTCTATGACGGGCTCTCGTATGAAATTTTATTGACATACATGATATATGAATTTTAGAGTTTTTGAGATGTTACAAGCTATATGTCTTGTGGACACATACTGAAGACTGTGTTGGGAATGAACGTTGTAGAAAAGGGGGGCCACACAACACTGTCAAACTCGACTTGGCTGCGCACGAGTATATTATACAGTCAAATTTTTGTTCCTTCAAAACTGTTAAATGTTATGTATTTTGATGTTATCAACAAACAGATATCTTCCAGTTTATAAATGTTTAGTTACATCGTTTATAAATAATAGGAAAAGCACTGACCCAAAATGGGAGCACTGCGGTACACCCAACTCAGAAAAATACATGTCTGATATATTAAATTAAGTATTAAGTAAATGTTAAATATATTTTATATTTAAGATTCACAAATATGATTATGTATTTGTAATAAATATTAAAGTATAATCACGTTTGCTTTTCATTTACCATTCAGGCTTAAGCTAGAACTAAATAGGGTTGCCCAGCAATGGGACAGTGTATACAGGGTTAGTATTGTATCTAGGCTGGGAAAATAAAATTTTGGGGGCGCCAATTTTGCTGTTAACATTGTTAATATAAGGAATTAGTTCCATATTTTACATCATGGCAAGATTTTTAATTTCCTAGTCAGACTGACCTCATTAATTCTATAAGTAAGCTTTGCACTTATAGGATTAATGAAGCCTGCTAACTAACAAGTTCTATAAGAGTTTGTGACAAAAACACTATAAATAGAGAAAACATTTAATGAGTATCAAAATATGATATACTCTTTAACAGCTAAATGAGCTAAAATATAAGTTGTTGGTTTATATACAATAAATTAATTATTCAGTCATATTTATATAATATCTATTTACATAATTAACTCATTTGAGCTTTATCAAATATGTATCAAAATCTGTTGTTTATACATGAGACGCTAAGCTGAGAGGGCTATGGACACACTAGCTCTCATGTCGTGTAAATTAAACGGAAAATTCATCGGCACGCCAATCTCATTGGTTTATTATAATTTAAAATATCTATATACAGTATACTAAGTAATCCATCTCAGTAGTAGAGTAGGCCGGTGCCCAACAGTGGGACAGTATATAATACAGAGCTGATATTATTATTATTATACTGAGTAAACTGTAAATAACCAACCCAACCACCCATATACGTCAGTAAATTTACAAATTGCAATTAGTAGATTCCGATGCATATTGCCATTTATTCCCTCCTTCAATATTGACACATTTCACTTTACGTTCTTTTGTTAGTTTGCTTAAGTGGTGATTGACGTTAAACGCAGCCGCAGGCCACAGGGCTTCTGGTGTTTCGACATATATAATTTTCACTAAATCCATTTCGTTGAATGCTTTTCCTACATTGTTTTTCAATACTTCTAATATCTGCTGTTCTCTTTGATTTCTGTGTGCGATGTAGTACTTTATTTTTGGTATGGGATCCTGAAAAATATATACGTATACAACACACAAAATTAAATTTGAGTGATAAATATTTTTGCTTAGTAATCAAAAATGTAAATGCGATTACATAATTCTCACATTATAAAAATTCTATATATTAAATATTCTGTTCTCTCTTTTTAAAGTGGCTCTACTAAGTTCTAGACTGGTATTAAATGGTAAATAAATATATAATTTTTTGCAATAACCTTACCTCAACTATATTGCCATGTCCAGGGTAAATAAAACTGGGTTTTAACTCCAGTATTTTGTTTAAGCTCTTCATGTAAGTGTACAAATCTTCAAATACAGCTGTGCCTTCTCCTAGTATGCAATCTCCACTAAACAGTATGTTTTCTTCTAATAAAGTGAGGACCACATGGTCTGTTGTATGGCCTGGTGTGTGATGGACCTTGAGCGTGGCTCCTTCCACCTTGATTTCTTGCCCATCTGACAGCCAACTAGTTTGTATAGGTGATGGAAGTTCTACATCAGATTCGTCCTCAGGGCTTCTTTTATGTTTCCATATTGTAGGCTGCTCTAAAAGTAACATAACTTGAGTGTATGCAATAAGATTGATTGATTCCTAGCCTGTATCTTGTCTATCATAAATACTTGTTGAGAATAAGATAAATAATTATTAAAATAAATAACATAATTAAGTTATAATATTTGATACTCACTTGCTATAGTGCCGTAAAGGTTCTCAACTCCACCAATATGATCATGGTGCCAATGTGTGATAAGAATATGCTCAATATTAACATTCTCTGATTGTACTACATCTGAGAGGTGTTTCTGATATTCTGGTACGTCTTTATCACCAGCATCAATTAATATTCGACTGTGGAATAAACATTTCTTTCTCAATATTATAAGGAATATAGAATTTTGTGTAATATTTTTTTAATAAATATACTTTAGTAAATGACATTGGTTAAAAATATTAATATATGCACTGTTAACTACAAAATACAATTAATATAATAATGGTAATTATTAAACACTGGATTATATGTGACTTAAAAAGCTTAAAATACACATAAATGTTAAAACATCTCTTAACAAAAAGAATTTATTATCAGGGTTTTTACATATTTAAAGTAGTATTCAATTTGCAGACTCAAAAAGATTCAATCAATTTGTATCTATATCATAACTTTTATTTTACAGAGTGGGGACCTAAAAAAGAGATCCTCATGTAAGATACACAAAATGCCCTACATTCATTTGTTTCTCACTCATTTTTAGTTATTGTAATGAAAAATACCATCCAATGAGTTTAGACATTACATAATGCAAAATCTGCTAAAAATGGTCAAAATGCATTTAATTCAGTCTAGTGATTATCATTCATACGGGGCTGTAATAGCTAATTAAAAAGAATTGTACAATATTTACTCTAAATATAATAAGACACTTGACATTGTTGCATTATAATAATTTTGATGGTACAGAAGTTACTGGCTGGCTTAAATAAAAAACATTATAAAATAACTTTAAAAGATAAAATATCTTCACATTACTTTCTTCCGGTTCCAACTAAATATGTGTTTGTGCCTTGCAGCGTCATTTGTCCTGGATTACAGCCGAGTACTCTTATTATCCTATTTGATAGCTTTGTTATAGCTGGAATAACTGCTGCCATATTCCTAAAAACCCAAAATAATATTCAACAGGTATTTATTAGATTACAGCAGAATTAAGTTACAAGTTACAGTCGCAAGACAGCGAGAATAAATAGTAACGTAATGCTCGTAGCGATAATTATGATATAATTTAAATAGCATTAACGAAATGATAAGATATCTTATGTGAAAATACACATACCTAAATTAACCAAATTTGAAGCTAGTTATTTGAATAAATTCAACTTAAAAAGTACAGATACTTACGCAGACAATATGAAGGAATTAATAAAACAAATTTCCTTTCAAAATAATGCTTATGTAGTCAATTAATTTATTTTGGAAATGAGTTTATATAAAATCGCACTATTTCGCACTTTGGATAGGTATTTCGTTCCGAAATGCATGTCGCTGTGACAGTAAACAGTTGACATTTTACATCAGCTGTTTCTATCTCAGTTTCTAATTTTTAAAATCAAGTGGGATCCTAAAATAATAATGCAGTTCATTTTGGAGGACATAAACGCATCTTGACCCTAACATAACACGTATTTAAATATTTTTAATTTGGAAATTTCTTTCTGACCTATTTGTATCAAATGATAATAATGAAAAATTATGTTTGGAATGTTCTGTATAGTTTCTGCATAGAATGTATTGTGAAAGGTGAGTGTTGCCAAGATGTCCAAAATAATTCCGATAAAGGCAAAAAAGATCAACAATTAAAAGTAATTTTTAAGAATTTTAGAATATAAGCAGTCTAGAATGTATTTATTTTTTGTTATTAGATTTAATTTATTGATTATAATAAATATTATGTATTAAAGAACTTAAAAATGAAATCATAACTCTTAGGTGTTGAATATTTAATCTGTATATGGGATATTAGTGTTTCAATGTGGTATTATTTTTTTGAAGTCGTCAAATTCGTGAAAAATGGCTGGTGCGCTGGCTAGAGTTATTCAGGGTTCAAAAACGCAATTGGGTAATTTTTTAAGATGCTATAATTTTTTATACACGAACAACTCGTCAGTTATAAAGTGAAGAACAGTGCAAAGACGTCCTGTTCCTTGATACGAATGTTATGTTTATTGCGTAGCGTTGTTTCTTACATAATTTTGACGTCTGGTTTTAGGCATTATTGGCCCATTGGCGAACTTGAACAATGTTCCGGTGCGGTATCAACAGACTCAGGCTCCTCCAGCCAAGGCGAAGTATGGCCCTCTTGCCGACGCCGACAGAATATTCACCAATTTGTATGGACGACATGAGTGGAGGCTCAAGGGCGCCTTGGCCCGAGGGGATTGGTATAAAACTAAGGAAATCCTTCTGAAAGGAACGGACTGGATCGTCAGTAAGTACTAAACTTCACTTAAATACATCAATAAAAGTAATTAGATTACGCCATATTTTTGCGCAAGGTTAGTACAAGTTATTGTATTTATAAACAAGTTGTGTCCCCATGTACACGTTAGATGCATCGTAATGTCAAAATCTACCGTCATTGTAATAAAATAATATTTTACCATATTACCATGAAATAGGTTTCATTGCCAGAAGTCATCAATAATATAACCAAAATTCCGAATTGGAGAAATTGGTTGTTTTGCTCCTGCCTTCTTGTTGCATTGGTTTTATTGATCCAAGTCTAACAACAATGTATTTTCTCATTGCCACAAACAAGTATTCAGTTATTTTGAGTCTATGTTATACTTAATATTTTTTTCTAAATTGTCTTTTATATTAATTGTAATCATAAAATAAATGTGCAAGATATCTTCTGTTTGCTATACACCAATTTCTTCTAACTATTTCATATCAACTTTTAGATGAAATGAAAACGTCAGGCCTTCGTGGTCGCGGAGGTGCTGGTTTCCCCACTGGCATGAAGTGGTCATTCATGAACAAGCCTTCCGATGGCCGTCCAAAATACCTGGTAGTGAATGCTGATGAAGGAGAGCCTGGCACTTGCAAAGACAGGGAGATCATGCGCCACGACCCGCACAAGCTTGTGGAGGGGTGTCTGATCGCCGGCAGGGCTATGGGCGCTCAAGCAGCCTACATTTATATCAGAGGAGAGTTCTACAATGAAGCCAGTAATCTGCAGGTGGCCATTGCTGAGGTGAGAATAAAATATGGATTTTATTGTGTTACATAAACTTATGGATAGCAAATGTTACAAATGTTGCATTCTATTCCTAAAATTGAATTTCAGTTGTGACTCTGATAGAAGGATTGTTTTGTTTTAGTTATTTTTCTAGTGTAACATAATAAAAAAATGACAAATATAATTATTATTCTTAATTAGCTTATAAACAATAAAAATAGTATGCCACATTAATTAAACCATTTTCTTAAACTATATTTGAAATATTAAATAAAGATATGTTATAAAGAAAACTTTAAATATGGTGTTGAATTGTTGTTACAATGCTCTACCCAACTAATTAATGTTCTTTCAAATGATATCATCTAAAAAAAATATACATTTGAATTGATCCGCAACATTTATAAAATGATTGCATAAGTTATACACATAAGTAATTAAATTGATTGATATTCCAAGAAATGTTTCCTAATAGTTGTATAATTAAAAATAATTTATTTATATATTGTTATTCATTGCATAACATTATAGAAGTCTGTAATGAATTAATTTATGTGAATAGATTGTGCAAGAACATTCTTTATTACATTAATATTCCTTTAAAAGTTATTTCAATGTAATAATGGTGTCTTATTTGTTTTAAATTATGTTAGCATTAATAACATTGCTATTTTTTTGGTAGGGCTAAATTCATTAATGTTTCTCATGACTTGAATGCATCATAATCTTAGCTCATCTAAATGTCATTACATTAGTTAATTTTAAGATTTTATGGAAAATGTCGAGTTAATATGTCCATCCATCAATATCACAAAATCAGTCATTTTCTTTACTATTTATCTAAAGTACACATTTTACATATCATGCCAGTTACATACAAAATCTATTACTAAAGCCACAAAAGTGTGCAAAATTCAATACTCAAATATTATATCTTGTTTTAGGCATACCAAGCTGGCCTGATCGGTAAGAACGCGTGCGGTTCCGGCTACGATTTCGACGTGTTCGTACACCGCGGCGCAGGCGCATACATCTGCGGCGAGGAGACCGCCCTCATCGAGTCCATCGAAGGGAAACAGGGCAAGCCGCGCCTCAAGCCTCCATTCCCCGCTGACGTCGGCCTGTTCGGTTGTCCCACTACGGTCAACAATGTAGAGACCATTGCTGTTGCGCCGGTGTGTATTGTGAAATAAGTCAGAAAATATATTACTTTCAATAGTAGTCTATAGTAAAAAAGAAATTAAAATATGGCATGCCGAAGTTGGTTGGCATATTTAGGTGTTAACTGTAGCCCTTGATTTTCTAAATGGAAATCTAGATTCCTGGGCGGCTATTACGATAGGTAAACTGTACAACCGCCTAAGGCCTCGCGCGGAGCCTTAAAGGACTTTTTTTACGATCTTACCTACAAAACTGTTTAAACTAAGAAATTTTTTTTTGCACCGTCCGGGGTCTCGCGACGTTTTTTTCCTGTCACCCTAGGCCCCGCGTCGTTTAGGGCCACCACTATCTGTATTGATATTTAGAAATAAGTCGCGTACTCGTCGTTCAACAGTTAAATAACTAACCAATACCTATCAACTATGATTGTTAACAAACATTTCAGACCATCTGTCGTCGCGGCGGCAAATGGTTCTCGTCGTTCGGCCGCACGCGTAACTCCGGCACCAAGCTGTTTAACATCTCCGGCCACGTGAACACTCCCTGCACCGTCGAGGAGGAAATGAGCATTCCCCTCAAGGAGTTGATCGAGCGACACGCTGGAGGCGTCACCGGTGGCTGGGATAATCTGCTTGCCATTATACCTGGAGGCTCGTCCACGCCACTTATACCTAAGGAGTGAGTTATTGCGTCTAAAGTTTTAGATGTTTTCACATTGGCTTATTAATTTAGAAGTTATTTAGTTAATTATATTTTTTTAAATATCGTATGCGGCAATCATATATGAATGAAATATTAAAAAATCTATTACTTATTTTACTCTGCATGCAATAGTTCTATTGTGCACCAGTAGCAGCAATATATCAATAATTCTACACACTCTCCAGGCGCCGCAAGTCCTGTGAGCTTTAAAATTTGCAGAAGTCCGATTACCATAACTGTTACACGATAAAAATCGCTTGAGGAAAGTAACTTTTGCAATTTTTCTTGCTAATCCAAACGCTGCTATAAACAAAAACGACCCTATTCCACAAAAAATAAAGCCTAATATTGCAGCGTGTGCGAGACTGTGCTGATGGACTTCGACGGTCTAGTCGCGGCGCAGACGTCGCTAGGCACGGCGGCCATCATCGTGATGGACAAGTCGACGGACATAGTGAAGGCGATCGCGCGCCTCATCATGTTCTACAAGCACGAGTCGTGCGGACAGTGCACGCCGTGCCGCGAGGGCGTGTCCTGGATGAACAAGATTATATACCGGTTAGTATAGGGGACCGGCCTATGCTTGATTTTGTACATTATTCTATATGTAATGGTTAAATAATACGAAAAAGAAGCACTCCTGCGAAAACTGCATAAAAATTGGTTAAAAAATGAGCGAGTAATTCATATTTAAAATATTGTAATGTGCCGAAGTGGGCGCGATGTGAGGATATCCTTCATCTCTTTCTTTTGCACGCGTCGTAATTCCCGATGACGTCACAAGTGGATATTTCGTCTCTTTTCTGTTTCTTGTTAATTACCCCTTCTACCGAAATTCAAAGACTTATAACTTGTTGATTTTTTACCGGATTTTAATAATTCCTTCTGTGATATAATTTATATTATGTAAAGATTTGATAATAGTAAAGAACAAAAATGAGTCCGGTACCCTATTGTTTTTATACTTTTGGTGGAGATAATAAAACTAAGATAAACACTCTTATATAGGCCGGAATGAATATGTCAACTGCAAGGGGTAATGATCTCTCGTCAGTCAACATACTGCCTAACTGTCAACATACTGGACTAAGGCCTAATCCCTATCTGTAGGAGAGGAGGCCCGTGCCGAGCAGTGGGCAGATATAATACAGGGCTCATATTATTTATTATTATTACAGTCAACATACTATCTGGACACCACTCCGCTTACCATCAGATGTACTGGTATCATTTTGCCAAACGCGTATAATAAAATACACCAACCTGAAATTTAAATTCTTCAAATCATTGCCCCTTGCCACATTCCCGCGGAGTGTACACAAATTTGTAAGATATTATTCAAAAATATTGTTTAGCAACAAATTTTATTTACTTTTCGGTTATCTAGCGTTAAGCTATTTGTTATACAAAGTATGTTTTTAACTTTTTATTCCATATTCTTTCAGATTCGTCGATGGTAACGCGTCGCCGAAGGAAATCGACATGCTTTGGGAAATCTCCAAACAAATTGAAGGTAATTTAAAAATACGAAATATTTATTTGATAACAGTATTGACTAAAAGTATCATAGACAACTGACTGGAAATAAAGTGGCCCTCTTTGCCGCAAATTGGTCGCTCTTAGGGTGGGTAGTCGTCTTGAGAAACTATAGTTCTTTTTATGGACTGTTGGGCGATGGCACTGGTAGAGTGCGGATGTCATGACTAACTTTAATGGCAACTCAAAACGATTTACTTTCTTATTTTTGTTTCACATCTAAATTAATTGCGTTTTACTTTATTCTAGATTTTAAAAACTAGAAATAAATTATTTTTATTATTAATATTCATATAACATTACATTGCCAGGCCACACGATCTGCGCGCTGGGTGACGGCGCGGCGTGGCCCGTGCAGGGACTCATCCGTCACTTCCGGCCCGAGCTGGAGCGCCGCATGCAGGAGTACGCCGCCGCACACGGACCCAGCAAGGCCGAGAGACTGTACTAGATCATACTTGTGTTCCAATCCATACATTCGTTATGAATCATGTACGAACGAATGGGATTGAAAATAATTTGCTTCTCCCTCTGATATGACAGGCCACCACAGCAAAAAATATTAAGATTGTTGATAAATTATTACTGTTGATGTGTGATATTTTTATGTCGACAGTACTACGGACAGCAATATAAGTCCCCATATCGAATTATTTAATAATACCGTAACTGCATTTTCAATGCCATTCTTTATACACGGGTTAGACGATGTAAACCTCATAAAGTAGAAATTGCATAAGGAAAACGAAATGGATTGTCATGAAAGATGCATTACACTTTATTACCAGAACAAATGTTTATTATTCGACAGTAATTTACTGTTGTTTGAAAATAGATGTTACAAAACATGTTGCAATATTGTAACAACGACGTAAAATGCGCGGGAATGTAAAGCTTATTTAGTCTGTGATCGTGTATTGACGTACATTCCCGTCGGTTAAAGGAATTTATTGCTGTAATTTATTGATCTTTTATTATTTTCAGTGATAGTTTCAGTTAAAACCACGTTATAATAAAACAGTTTTTTGGTATCTTTATTTGGCTCAAAACCTCAATAACTATTCCATTTATTTACTGTAGCAACACTTAACTCAGTTTTTATTGTTGGCTACACAATTCTGGCATAAGTTCTATGTATGGGTGAACACCTTAGTTAATTTTGTATAATATTGTAATTAGAAATAAAACATCTGAGATTTAACATTTGTTTTATTAATTTGGTTTTATTATCTTCCTGCGGTAATAATACAAGACAAGTGTGTAGTGGTAATGTCATGTATTTTAAATAAACGCGAAGATACAGTGCCTAGAAAGTGGTATCAAAAACTAGAAGTTGCTCGTGGCTTCGTCCGCGTGACAAGACTTTGCCGCTATAAAAGTGGTTAACTGCGTTAAAGTGCCATTAACAAAATGAGGTTTTAACCAAAACAAAAACTATAAAACCCGCCTATAGACATCCGCGGCACGAATAAAATGAAAAAATCAAACCAAATTCGGGGAAGCCTTGACATCGTGCTAGGTTCAGATAGTTTAATCTTCTTGGATGGTTTGTTCGTCACGTTTAGGTTCGCAGATATAAGAAGTAAAATGTTTTCAGGGGCAATGACAGAAATATAGGTGTTGGAATATTAATTCCTTGGCCATAAGTCTCTAATATTAAGTGTAATAAAATATCATATGACGATACATGAACTGTACAGTGATTAACTTTCTATCGGCCATTAAGTTTGGTTTGGTCTGTAACGTGATATTTCCGTATAAAGTCCCGCTGATACACGAGTTCCACAGAGTATCCTATCTTCTTACTAATATTAAAAATGCGTAAGTTTGTGGAAATGTTTGTTACAAGTAAACGCAGAAATGAACGGATTTGAATTAAACTCGCACACTAGTAAGCTATGTTCTGAAATTAACTGATATAAGTACTTACTACTTTTTATCCTACTAATTGGTCCCATAGGAAATAATAATTTTTTTTTTAATAGATAGCATTTGACTAAATTTAACAGACTTTTGTAAAGGGAAAGTCTTTTAACGCGGGCGAAGCCGCGAGCACCACACAGTTTGTTAATAATGCTACCGCCCTTTTTGGCGTTACTCGTAAATAATTCAATTTTGGCTTTGGCCCAAAGAAGGCGGCAACTGTGTTCACGAATAGAATATTGGGAAACGACATTGTAACGTACCTATGTATACAGCATGGCTCTTTATACTCATGGTCTATGCCTTTACTTTATTATTATTATTACTAATAACTACACAGATAAGTAAAAAATACAAATAAATTAATGAACCCACACCGAAAGTTTGTTAAATATTATGTTACAGTAAGAGTAAAAAAGTTATCTAGATCTACTAAATAATTTTAAGGAAAATAAATATTTTCAGTAAGTAAATTGTAGGTACTATGTTCATTGCGCAATACAATCATAATTTTGTGCAATATTATCAAGTTTCATTTAGGCACATGGTAACTACCAACATATTCTGATATTAACAATATGTTCTACACCAAAATAGTCGTAGCTTAAGTGTTACGATCTCAAAATCGGAAAAATATTGAATATTAATTAAATACCTAGGTACTAATACTAATTCCAAAATAAGGTAAATACTAATGCCAAAATGCAAAAGATAAATTTATTTAGTAGTCTAGACTCTAGAGTTTAAATCAATAGGAAAAATAGGTCAGTTACTGTTTCCAATGAGGAAAATCGGCTAATTTCTTAATATTTTATGTCTCGTAATTAAAATGAAATATTTTGTACAGTGAAATAGTTACGATTAATAAACACATTTAGGCACAATATAAACCCACTGGCATATTTTATTTTATAATCCAGCAATAATTTACAAATAAGATTCAATAAATTAAGTACATTACTAACCATGTACTGGAACATTGTTTTCTTTTGCATTGGCAGTTTTACCCATTTCCTAGATAAAATATAAAGATAACTAGTCCCTGTATACATATTAAGTATTAATAGTAAAAACTAAATTAGTTTCCGGTATCGGGTCTTCCCCAAACAAAGAGATATCAATGTTTCCAAAGACATCCGCTAAAAATTCCCCGATCCAACAAATCCGGATACCCATAAAACTGCGGATACAGATAATGGGAATACCCACACTGCGCACAGGTACCACTTATGTAAAAACGAACGGTTTAAAAACTAAATGAATTTTAAAAGTATATTTTTCGTTTAACACATTGTTACAAAAATTCAAAATCATTTGTTTAAAGCAAAACAAAAGAGCAGTTTTAATTCCCACGTTGATTTTCCTTTTCATTGTTTGTTGGCACGTGAGGCGTTATCACATTTCTTTGTTATGCTTTATTTTAAAACCTTTTGATAATTATTACAGCCTTTGTATTACTTCGATTATAATATTTACTGATATTGCTATACTTCCTTTCGATGTTTCAGCGAAAATAAATCCAGCACCATTCCATTAGTGGTGATTCTTAATGAATTATTTCTTATTAGTTTTTTATACTTACATCATATTCATACTTTTTGCGTAACTTTATGTGTTGGTTTAATACTATATTACTGATCAGTGCGGTAGTATAAATTCGAGTTTATGTCAGTGCCAAATCTGCTACCATTCTGCATGAACCACCATATCTTATGTTTTGTAGTTGATAGCCCACTGGCTCAATTTTTATAAAGCATTAATTACTTACCTCAAAACTAAACCTTACGCAGTCAAATGGCATGCAGTATCAATTCAATTATAATTGACGTGCATTTTAAAAGATGCTGGTACTGAAGCACTAACATCATTTGTATAAAATGTATAAAAAATAATGATAATATCAGCATTGTCTTATAGTTTATACTATAACTTTGTTGGGCACAGGCCTCCTCAGGCAACTGAGAAGGTTGGCAAACTTCACACACCTTCCAAATTCTCTTTCTAAAGCATGTAGGTATACTTACATTTTTCTTCACCGTTAGAGCAAGCGATAACTTACCAAGAATACGCACATAACTTGAGAAAAGTCAGAGCCCTTGGGTTTTGAACCTGCGGACATTTGTCTCGGCAGTCCATTCCACTGCCAACTAGTCTATCGCTGCATTTTTGATATTAATTGTGGGGTATTGAAATCAAAGGATGGTTTATATTTTTCTTAATTATTTTATTCCCTCTATCATTCTTTCTTTTTTTGATATTCCTTACGATATACTTAGCTCTATTTACAGTTTGTATAAATTAAAGTAGTAATAGTATAATTATTTTACATAGTTGGCTACTATTGTACAACACGCTTCCGAAAATCCGAAAGACTGACTACTTTGATTAATAGATTTAAAAAACAAAATCCCGTGAAAATAACAAAATGATTTAAGGCCCGATTGATTCGCGAGTAATGTTAACAAAACACGGCAACACTACCGAACTGTTGATTGTTAATATCAATGAACGAAAAATGATTCCGGAATACAAATAAAAACTCAACACCAAGTACCAAACGCAGTAATAATTTAAAAGGAAGTGTAGTGCCGTCATCACACCTTCGATTAAAACAAATAAATTATTCCATTTCTCTCTAATTAAATACATGGCACTGACCATATAACCACCAACATTGGTACGTGGTGATGCGATTGTATTTCAAACAATAATTTCGAATACAGATTATAACAAAATAATAATTTCGCCGAACAATCACGATTTAATATAACCAAAATAATATAAAAGTAAATCTAAGATGGAAGCAACTGAAACGTACAACACATGAACTATCACTTCTGCGTAACAACATAATGGCAATCAATTATAATCGCTAAATAACATCGGTGGAGATCACAATTACACGATACGATTTTATATAAATACAAAATATACATAGGTAATTTACCTAACACTATAGCAACAACTTCAATGCAACATATCTATATTGACGTGAAATTGATATGATTACAATAACATTAGAGGAATTTATCGTAGTAGTTAACAGAATGCGTCGCGACACGACTCGCGACACTCAGCCGCGCTCTCGAGAGCACGGCCGCTGTCGCCGCCGCTGTCGTACCAACATCGCGACGACGCGGTATCAGTCTCACTTATTCTGTCATTATGAACGTTACGACTATAACACAGCTCGTAAAAGCAAGAACTAAGCGGTGCCAATAAAAGCCGCACGAGTGTCCCCGCCGTCGACGGCGTGTTACCGACGCGACGGCTCGCACGATTCTTATTGTTCATTCGAGCTTCCACTTCATAAATTAGTTTGGGCCCGGGGCGCGGACCAGCCGCTTCCGGACCCGCGATCCGCGGATCTTAACTCTAAAGTACAATCTCGCCGAAGACCTCGGCGCGGCTCCGACCGCCGATCCGACCGACCGACCGATCGGGTCGGCGAGCGAAACCGCACGCCGCGACTTAGGCCGGAATAACTTATAAATTCATAAATAGCTTTGAATCACAACGGAGGTCCACGGCGCCGGGACGCTCGCGGTGCAGCGGACGCCGGCGCCAGCACCGGGTCGCGCGCGGGCGCGGGGCGGGGGGTGCACTACAGGCAGTCGTCCATGTCGACGTCGGGCACGAGGCGGTCGTGCGAGGCGGCGGCGCGCGGCGGCAGCTCGTTGCGCGGGTCGCGCGCCAGCCACGGGTGGCGCAGCACGTCGCGCGCGCTCAGCCGCTCGCACGCCTCGCGCCGCAGCAGCGACCGGATCAGGCACTTGCCGCGCGACGACAGGCACTCCGGCACCACGAAGTACCCGCGGGATATCTTCGCGAACAGGGACGCATGCTCCGAGTCGTTGAATGGATACCTGAAACAAACAAACAGATCATAAGTATCGCTGTCGATAGTCGCCTACGCACATAAGTTATCACACCCATAAAAGTCAGATATTTCATGACCAGCAAAAAATGGCTATCGCTCTTTCGAAAGATAAGAATCATTAGCATCGACGTGGTGCGGAGGCTGCACAAATTGGTGCGTTTTTATAAAACGCGATCCCAATTAATGGTGATCCCCATTGTCATCCGACGGGCAGATGAACGCGCAAAACAAAAAACCCGGTCCCGATGGAACCCTTCCGGCGACAGGTGCTGCCGACGATTGCGGCCAAATCCCGAGCGCCGAATATAAATTACGGACTCCGAAAAACTGGAAAACAAAGGGTCGCGAACGGCAGGTGCGTGCGAAGGAGCCGCGGGCGGGGTAGCAACGTCTTCGCCACATGACCGCGCGGCAGGTGCGGCGAAGATTTCACAAGGCCTTATTTATATGTGGGTGATATAATTGCTGGCCGTTGGCGCGTAACGGCCGACAGGTGATCATCCCCACGTCCGCGTCGCCAACGGTCGCCCCCGCGCACCCCCGCCGCGCACCCTCGCATTGTGATCTCGAAAAACGGTAAGTCCCACGGTCGCAGGTGAAGACACCACCCCTGCCTTCTAATATATGCACGTTTAATTGATATTAGGGCCAAATTTGTTTTGATAACAACCAGGAAGTTAATTTATGTGCTGGAATTGTAAATGTATGTTAAGGGACACACACCTTCCGACGAGCATGGTGTACAGTATGACTCCGAGCGACCACATATCGGCCGCTCGCCCGGAGTACGTCCGATGCGCGCGCAGGATCTCGGGCGACACGTACGCGGGACAGCCTCGCTTGTCCTGCAGCAGATCTTCTTCGGGGTCATCGAGAACGACAGCGTCCTCTAACGACTCCAATTTTAATGTCGTCCTGAAACAACAGGAAAGGAAGGTTAATACAAATCACTAATGCCACTAATGGGATTATAATAGGAAACGTCCGGCTTTCTCCCGAGGCCAACGTATTATTTATTCATCTCGCAATCGCAGGCTCATCTGAGTGGCCACATTGTCCGGTCATCTGCATTTGACGTGCGTTGACCACTGGCCCATATAAATCGCGCGCGGTCCGCTATAATTAACACGCACCGCGATATGCGCTCGCATAATGGATCCCTTTGTACACAAAGCTTGGTCGGTGGACTATTAATGATTCGCGCTCACGGTTAATTAGTATTGAAGCATCACATATTAAACGCGCTTTCCAGATTATGTTGCAAAATAGTGAGGCGCGCGGTTTCACCCGCGGCCGGATCGGTGCGCATGTAACAATAATGTCGTGTAAATAATTACACAGTGAACCATAAAGCTGCTCTGTGACGCAATAGGTTTTGTTTCATCACGTAGCAGGCTTTAGGCGCACCGCGCCGCGTGCGCGACCTCGTGTTTCACAGAACGGCCGCATCGTTTCGAAATGCATTAAATGCACAGTTGGAAACTTTACACAGCCACCGTGTATGATCAATGTAAACTAATCCCGGACAGAGTGCTCGGGAGTTTTCAGCCGGCCATTTTGTAGCGTTTTTGTAAGCTCAGGCCGTGATGCCGCAGTTCTTTTGCAAGTACGAGATGTAAACGTCGATTCGTAATACGTTGAAGGCGACTGTTTATACACATTCAAGATAATGTAAGACAGGTGCACGATGCACGGTGGGCGGTACGACGCAGTAAAAATCGACTTCAATAAAATTTAATGCACGCGCTATATTTTTAGCCCCGCGGTTTGATAGGGGAGTTGTGTTTAAAGAAGCACTACCGGTTTATTTTCAAACCTATTAAGACTTAACTCACAGTCGGTAGGGAATGGATGCGTTTATCTGAAGGAATGTAATCACGTTTTCAATCAAACGTATGTGAAACACAGCACAAGCAAATCCGCTAGATGCGCGGACGTGCATGAAACTGATTACGGCCAAAAGCCGGAGCACTTGCGACAGACGAGCAATAACCGACCGAAACACTGTATTAATAACGCAACGCAATCGTTCGAGATTTAAGATAAACGATAGCTATTTATTACGAACACATTTTACATAGTGATCGAGTCGTGACAATATGGAGCGCTTGGCTCCCGCCAAAGGTTACTCTCGTTAAGCCTGTCGCAACAGCGCGTTGGTTATCAAGTGAAATATTATGCGTAAGAGCGCCGAAACATTGGCGATTAATCACCGCATTGTAAATCTTGCACGGTGCATACATCTAGAGTTATGTGTGGATAATTGTTGCCAGGGAGTGGCGGCTGGCGGCTGACGGCTGACGCGGCACGCGCAGCGGTACTTCGCTAATCGTGCAGAGGTGCCTCTGTGGGAACGAGCTGACGAAACGTGTGACGTCACCGCCACTGCACTCCGGCCCTTTTTCGCGTACATCAGTGAGCGGCGCCGGGTCTGGAGGGCGTCCTCGTATCCGTTTAGGTGTCGAGTGTCGACTGCGCAACTGATCCTAATTAAATCCCTACAACGGCAAGGCTAAAGTGCGATGTCTGCAGTTGCAATCGATTCGAATTTCGCAACGTGTAAATAAGTTATACAGTGTCGTAACGCGGTCGGAAGGTTGGCCGGATTTCCGAGCGTGTTCCGAGCAGCGGCCTCGAAGGATTCTCGCTTGCTCGCGCGGTGTCTCAGCGCGAGCGCGGCCGCTGCGGGCGGCGGGCCGCGGGCCGCGGGCTGCGGCGAAAGGACAACCGACCAATTTACGCAACTCGCCATTACGCATACGCAGCCCTGCGCGATTGGAGGTTCGCGTTTCAATAACTCACACGCGCCTGCGCCCGCGCCACCGCCATCGACGCCCGCTCTAATATCACAACACAATCGTAAGCTCGTGACGTACACACGACTTAACACTCTCTATTACTAAATTGACTCACGTTTGCAGCTTCGCAACTGTGTTAACGAAATATTTCGTTGAAATTACACGTTAGTAAGTGGGCAACGTTCGCCTTAACATTTCTTGGTCAAGTTTGTGTTGTGTATATGATGCATCATTAACGATGAACTCGCGTGGAGCAATAAACACACAAGAAGTGGACGTGTAAACACTATATTCCACACATACATGTACAAGTAAAGAGAGGTGTAGTATATGGTGTATGTCGGCGTATGTGGGAGATCGCCCACAATTAAGCGGGATGCGGCGGCGGCGTTGGTTTCGCAACTGCCGCAATTGCTCAACTCAACCCTGACAGTTTCGTAACAAACAATGGCAGTGATCGCGGCACAGATGCACCGCGCGCGAGCCGACGCGCTCGGCCCGGCGCCCGCGCCACACATGCGCATGCACTTCCTGCTCGCTTGTATCGCGCGTCCGACCGATCCACCGTCCGACGTTTGCGCAATCGCGAGGAAGCTCTTTATTGCGCGCACTGCACACAAAACCGATTTGATGCGTCAGCCGCGGCAGTGTCGCGGTGGTTGCAAACGCACGTTGCGAAAGTATCTAACAATGGTATTAGCCGCGTGGACAATGTGTATCCGACCGCGTGGCTGGATGTGTCCGTTTCCGAGCCCTATGGTGCGCGCGGCCCGTTCCGCGTTAGTCATAGGTTTTCGTAACCCGCATTGTAGGGACATGTGATGTCGCAAGCGCGCTGCCAGTTGCTACAGCGGCGAGATGCCGCCGGGATAGGTTGGGAAACCATCCCGACCATGCCCAATTATATGTCTGTGCGCATTGCGCAAGCGCGTTCCCTCACCGGACGTTTTCTTGTACTTGATTGATAACGATTTCAGAAACGAGTCGAGCTAAGCAGCTCGTCTTTGCCGTCTTATCTATTTTTGCCGTAAATGTGAGTCAGCAGAGCGCACGGACGTGTCGAAATTTTAGTAAAGTGCAACCGAGCAAACGGGCTCGCGGACGATAGCTCACTATCGAAGCGACAACACCACAAATATACTTCAGAAATTAGGTCTCAAAAAGCGTAGGTACCGTCGGCGTCGGGCGGCACAGTTCGCTTTATCGCAGCGCCGATAACGCAAGTCGAACTCAGTTTTGAAACCGAGCGCTGGGCCGCTTGCGAAAACACTAATGTGAACATCGGTTGCAAAATTGTTTTAGTTTTAAAATCAAATGCAGCGACAATGGGTCCGAGCGCTGCGCGGGCGCGGTTGATGGCTCACGGCACGCCGCGCGGTGACATTTCAGCGCGTCACAGCGTCATGTTGCCTCGGTGAAGTAAGGAGATCGAGTAGCGCAATCGCGGCCCGCGACGTATTTGGCAGGCGGGCGGCGTTCGGCAGCGGCGTGTCACAATGGCGTGGATTATGAGGCTCGTTACGATATGACATGTTGCAAGTCCGGGCGGCGGTCCAAGCGGCGCCGCCGAAATAATCCCGTGTTGCAACGCGCGGACTGCGGAACGGGCCGGGCGCCACTCCAGCGCCCGTTGCGCAAACCCGCCACCGCCGCGGGTTCACGACTGCGCTGCTCCGGCGCGGCGCGACGTGCGCGACTCCTGCGCTGCACAGGCGACGCGTAAACGTCCGTACCGTTCTATGACCCTCCCGGACGCACGTTACGCGATCATTACACAACCGAAGAAAGCGTACGGAATGCGTGCGCAAAAACTATCCGAAATATCATTGAATTCCGCCTCGAATGGTTACAATTACACCGTTACGCGACTATCGCATCGGATCCGGCGAGCGGTCGACTTTCTAACGCGGGGTCGGTGTACGCGCCGCCGTGTCGCAACAATTTCTCCGAGCGTTGCGAACGAAGAAAGCGCGACCTCAGCGCCGTTTTGCAATCCCGGACCGACATCGGCGCGCCGCGCTGGTGCAGCCGGAGAAAGAGCGGTCGTAGAAAGCGTGCGCCGAGCGGCCGAGCCGCGCCCGAACGACACCTCGGGCTGCAGGCACAAGGCAGCCGGCGCGCGGGGCCAACTCGTGGATTTGCAACAGATGCACTAACTAACTTCTCCTACATTCCTGTGGCGCAGCGGCACGAGCCTCTACTGTTGTGCGTGTGATTGGGCAAGTGGCACCGCCTTGCGCAAGCAGTGATAAACCGCGCCGCGTGTCACTCGTGAAATACTTCCGTTCATTGACTCCTTCCCGATATAACTGTTGGTTTCGAAATACTTTCGCCGGCATATCGCACGCGTGATGACACTGCGCCGCGAAAAAATGTTCATCGTGATTAACATGTGTGAGGGACCATTAGACACGCTCGAGACGCCGGCGCCGGGAGTCGGGACTCCACGGCACCGGCTGTGCACAACAAAGACTCGCAGTGGCGCCTAACTCACGCACACTTCACATGATACACCCAATGTCTAAACAATATAGTAACTGTTAAAATAATTTTCTATACAATTAAAATACAAGATTTCATGAAGGGATTTCCTAATTTACAATTCTTAACTCAATCGTAATATGCTCTAAATTGACTAATCAACGTTCCGTCCGTAAGAGCATGCAATACCAGTTCACATAGTGGCGGAGTAAGTGGTGCATCGGTTTGCGTATACACTTTCATAACGTGTTACGTTTTAAACTGATTTTTCCAGGTCTTGGCAAACGCGCGCGCAAAAAGCTGGAGCTCCCACATTGTGGACGAGTAATCACTGTTACCGCACACATAACGGTTAGTGTACACTGTACACGCGCTCAATTACAATCGCGTTGAAGAAATGTTAAATAATAACGAATAATTAATGTTAAATTTGAAATTAGAACGTTTCAAAATGTCACAACAATTAAACAATCTTCGCGCAGTAAACGCTGCATTTAACCCTAACAATAACATTCACACAACTCTCACTTGTGTGTATATACCTTTACCCAGTGATTATGTGACATAGTGATTAGTTACGACAAGCTTTCACGTTAATTGTCGCACGTAACAAAACGTATTAAAAAATGTTATTCGAGTTTACATAACCCGCCAGCGCCACCTGGCGGCAGGTGGGTACATCCAGTACTGCAAGTTTGCGAAGCAGCTGTGAACGACAGATGCGGTCTAGATCTATAGTTCCACGACGCAGCTTCCGCCGTGCGCCGGAATCGACGGTTGTTTTGCCCGCAATCGTTTCCTCCTCGTTATAATGAGTCGGAAACGCGAGGGACAAGAATGTCCTCTTTTGTTCATTCATACTCGATTACAGCTGGAATTGCGCATTTTGAATACATCCACTTTGCACAAAATCGATTTGCAATATCAAAATTATTCTTCTAGTTCGCAGCTCGAGAGGCCGTGAAGATTCTGACGGCAGTGTGCCAATCGTAAGGGTTGCAGTAAGCGCATTGGTACAACGATTAATCACGAAAGCTAAGTTGCTCGGCCGGTGCGACGCAAGAGCTTGCGATATGTAGCGAGTGGACTGTTGCAAACGAGACATACCCGCGTTACACTATTCGGCACTGAATCTTGCGCTGCTATGGCGCAAATCTAAGCAGAAATAATGACGAATCCGTCTTCACTTACTGCTGCATGGAAGACCACTTTCTCTATTATGTCACTGAGTATTTTTATGTAATATTTAAAAACGAGAAAGCTCGCGAGAGTATTGCCCCAATTATCAGTTTAAAACACACTTATTCCTCAACCAGTTTACGAAAAAAAAATTTGCTCGAAAATATATCACATAAATTCAATAAACACCATTTGGTAATCCTTAGGTTTTGTAAGTGCTTAGAAGATTTACAAACGTTTGGCGCGGTTACGGCAAGTGGCGTATTAACCGTCGGCTGTCCTTACCTACGCTCCATTTCATAATGTTGTTTGCACAACCAGGGATTTGTCTCTGACACACTGTAATGTAATTGTGCCGTTTCCATTTACATTGTTTCGATAGTTGTTTATGATAAAAATTATTTGAGGTATTACCTTCATGCATTTTAGGGTTAACACTGGCAATGAAAATTGTTTTTATTCTTTTTAAATTGTATTCGAAATTCAAATGTAATTTAAAATGTGAATGATATAATCGGTGTTACATTTTGGCCCATTTAAGACACAGTGATCACATAGTATTACGTTACATACGTGACGGTTAACACAAACGATTGCTCATGCAAATGATGCCGCGCTAGAAAACAATCTTGTAACATTAGAAAATCGCTTGCAAGCATTTATCGCAAGAATTCATAGTTTGTGAAACGGCACGGCGAACGAGTCGGCGACTTTTTGACACCGATTATTTGTTAATGTTTTATAAAGACAATAAACATAATGCATGGGTATTGGGTACAAAGGAGTAACGACGCGGGATGGTTTCGAAAACGCTAAATGTGTACAGTTGCGATTTATACTTGTGTAACTTTGCGTAGGTCGGCGATATTAATACTAAGCCGATATTACGTAAAAACACTAATATTTATCATATTAATTTATCTTAGAATATAAGTACAAGGAAAAAGTTCCTTTATGCCATACGAAAATGTGTATCGCGATTTTCTGTATCAATTTCTTTGATATCTTATCTTGAGGCATCCTTAAAAAAATTTCACTGTGTTTATTTATTTTGCTGGCCCCGTGATACGATAAGCAAATATTTTGTAATGTAATGAAATTTATCGTTACACAATCTAGTTTGTTGGTGATGTTTTAAATATGTTCATAAATCTTTCTTATACCATACAAGATTCCTTAATTTATACGCAATTCCTGCGGGAAGTATTTGCGAGTCTTGGGGCCGGAATTTTAACAAGTGCAATATGTAAAAAATATTGCTAACGAATGAAGTCATGTCTGACGGCATTTGTGGAATTAACAGTTAACACTTCCTATCCACCGATGATACGTTCACTTTAATTTGCAACTGATGACTCATGTGCTGTCAAACAATCCATTATCATATTATTGGAGTTTTCCGTATTTATACGTTTAAAAAATAAAGTCATAGCAACATACAACATAAAAGGGAAATACGACTTGACTCACTATTGCATGAACACATTCACTGTGGAAACTTAGCGCATAAATTAGGTTTTACTTGGTGTTAGTATTTATATTAAAGCCCTACAAGGCCTGGCGCCTGTGTGGGCCGAAGATGTATTGAATACGCAAGTGAGCAACGCTTCCAATATCTAGCGTTAGCAACAAATCACATCTTTATTAACACGTGCAATCAAAAATCCCACGAGACCGCAATAAAATTAAATAGTTATAAAATTAATTTACAAAATAATAATATTTTTCATTGGCAGTGTACAAACAATATTAACCCTTCGATATGTACCGTTGCGATCATTATCTCGGCTCTCGTCGGGAACAATGGCGGTAACCGGGGCCTGCGCGACCCCAATGACGCTGCAGGTACTATCGGCCCGCGCCGATTAGGCACGCAAATACCACGTTTACTATTTTCGTGTTTTATTTGACGCGGTGATTCATCGCCGTTATTGTTTCGTTCGGCTTTTTGTAATATTCAATGACACGGCAATGTACATGGTGTTTATGCAGTATTGTTTTATGATTTATTTACGTGGTACTTAATCTTTTTCAGGTGAAATTGAAGTCATGTTCGGTTATTGTTTTAAATGTCTTCAATGGACAATTTTCGTCAATGAATCGTATAAAGTCAGGTAAACGTTTACTGTCGCGATGCACTTGAATTTAGAACAAAGGATTTAAAAACAAAAGCCGTTCTGTAACTTCATTCATCATTCAAACGTGGTGTTTATGTTCAGGTAAGGAAGATTTTATAGACTTGGACTACAAGCGATTCAAGAATTCCGGACCCCTAGCAACTCGACTTCAGTATAGAATTGTAGTTAGAATTTACGAGCGAAAGTACGCATTGTAGTTGCATTATTACAACAGTTAGAGCAGTTCGCTTCGGGGAACGTGTTCGCCGCGTAAACACAACAAGGAAATAGTATTCAACTCGTAAATATTGTTTTAGGTCATGTTTGTAAATAAACATAAAATGCGAACGGGTTTTTACCGTTAACTCCCTGAAAACAAATGGGACCGCGCATAACGAGTTCCTACATCGATACACTGCGAAACGATGCCATACGCTCACGTACGAAAACCTATCGATTAAAACTGCAATCGATTGAAATTACAATCGATTGTAAAACGTTTAACGTGTGTAATTGTCGCCAATCGAAATCGTAAAAGTTCATAGGCCTCCATCGAAGAATTTAAACACCGTACGTTTGTGTGAATCGTGAACGTGGATCGAATACGGTTGGCGATCGTACTTGATAAATAAACAGGCTTCTAGGATTCGCGGACAATGCCCTTTTGTGTCTTCTCGTTCGTTTGGTATACGTGCTCATATTTTCCATATTTTATGTTGGTACTATTGACTGGTCGAGACTTATGGACGGCACCGCGGGGTGTTGTGACTTTATCTACGCCAAGCCTCTTCTGACGTCTAGCACTAGGTGTTCCGACTGTAGTAAATATTCGCAATTTTAGGATCGTCTGTAAATTTTAGTCGTCATTGGTATTTGTAATATCAACCAAGTCGTGTTTGGAAACTGATCGCATATTTATGATATATAATTTCTAAGTTATGATTGACACCAATGCGTCACGAAATAAGCGCAGCGGTGCTTTCTCCGGCCGCGGTACCGTTCCACCACACTCACACCAAATGATTGTAGGTCGATGAAAGTAGGTACCATACCTTGGGGTAAATGAGACAATACTGCCGCTCGCCGCGCCGTCCACTGAGGTCACGCCACACAAGTTTGTTGATCCAATGAGTAATGAATGAGGCACATGTTAGGTGAGCCAAAATAAACTACGTACAATTTCTAATAGCCTTTTTTTAGACGTATGAGATCACGAAAGGATCAACGCACGCCACGCCGAATGCCGAAGCAATGAACAACATCGCATTTAGGAGAGCCGGTCGCGGTCGCCGTCCTCCGGGCCGTTAACCTCAAGTTTACATTTTTTCACCAAACGCAATGATGTAACATGGAAAGTGCGGAAATGGTAATTTCTAAACAGAAACAGAATTACGCGGCGACTTATTATATCACTATCGAGCATCTCGCTCGCGGATGCAACGCGCAGCGGGGAGAGGTCAGTGAACTTGCAAAACTCACCTGTCACAGCGGCGGGGAGCGTGCACGGCCGCACCCGCGCCACCCGCACCGCGCCGCCACTGATGTAACCGAAGAAAGTGCGGAAATAATGCCAAATAATAAATCGAGCGCCCGACAATTAATGAAACAATGGCATTTTGTAATTGGAAACCGGCGCATTCTAAATTCAAATTGATGAACGCGGGCGTCGGGCGGGCCCGGCAGCGGCGGCTTGCACAACGCGACGACGCAACGGAAGAGAGTGCGGCGAAACAGCGCACTGCAGTGATGCAATAAAGAAAGTGCGGAACTGAAGTAGGTTTTCTAACGCGGTGAATGTACTCCGGCCATTAGCATTGTATCATTCGTGTCCGCGCCCGCGGCCCGCTGGAGAGGCTCGCCGGCCGACGACCTCGGCTCATGTCAGGGGACCTCATGTTTTCGCATTCGGCAATAAGTATGATACAACACGCCATACGCCATCGCGATGGAAAACGGCGATGAGAAATTACGCCATCCACGGCGGGAGCACCGTTTCAGAAGTGGAGTTACATCAAACCGTTGCTGTATTGGAGACTGCAATGGGTTAAGTAACGAGTGTTGTCACACTTGTTTGTTGCAATTACAGTGTTGATGTAATGCGTACAAGTACAGGAAAAATGATTGCAACTAACGATTCATTGGAATATCGACTCGTTTTGGAAACGAGATTGTGTGCACAATGCGTCCCGCTACCAAACGTGATAATTAGGTAATTTCGGTGGCCTCAAAAGGTGTGAATAAACTGAGAGTTACATAACTTAAACCTAGAATAGATTCGATTAGCGAAAAAATATGTTAAAAACTGATATGTCAAGTTCAGTGGGTACGAGGCCGATGCGCGCGCGCAGGCCAACGTGCTCTATGGGGGGAGGCAGCGGAGCGGAGCGGCGCGCGCGGCGTAGCGGCGGCGGCGGGGAGGGGTCCGGCGAGCAGCGACCAGCGTTGACAATGAATGGCAAAGCACCGTTGTACTTGACCTAGTATTCGAAGCGTCACGCCGCCGGTGCAGCGTTGACGTTCGATTGATGACACGCGTGAGCTTCCCGCACCGTGGCCGGCCGCCGCGCCGCGCCGCTCGCCACCGACAATATTAATTTCCCACATTAAAATTATTATTACGGCGCGCCGACTCCGGCGATGGCTTTATGATAGCTTCGACATTGGCGCACTAACCCAGTTGGCACCGTGTGGCGGGTTTCTTTGCGTCAATCATTTAATGTACAGAAATAGTGTAGGGCCCGTCGGTGTGGTGATCTCAGCCCCGCGGAACGTGCTTACCGATAGTTAGGTTTACCCATCGCTCAATAAGCCGGTCGGCCGAGGAGTTTATCTCGACACGTTTAGGGCGGCGAGCGGTAGGCATGCTACGAACAAAATGTAGATGTCGAAACGCATACAAAGTATCTCGCAAGCGGTTTCCGATATACATTTGTTAGCGGCTAGATATGTACTGGAGTATATGTGCCATTGCGCAAGGTCGCCAGCGCACCTGCGCGCACGCAGCGCCGCCGGTCACTGCAGACACCGTGCAGCTCCCACGATAGCGTTTGAACCTTCGGCCATTCCAGTTACAATACAATAATCGTCAAATACAGTAAACGGCAATGGCGCGTTTGTGTTTTGCATTGGCGTAACACTCAAAATTACACAAACATTAGCGAAAGTTAACTCGCTAACGACAAAATTAACTAAAAATCGGTTGCAGCGCTGGAGGCAGCGTCCGGTTCAGCGGTGCGGGCGGCGGCGCGGGCGGCGGCTCGGCCGGCAAGCGCACTCGTAATCATCCAACTGGGTTAAGGTTTCATCAAGGATTTATTGCGGCAAGTCTCCGCTCCAAAACGCCGAGCGTTCGTTACTATGAGCTAACTGCACGCCCGGTTCCGCTGCATTTGTCCATTATCAGCCTTTTGTAATTCGAATGTTTAAACATTTCGCCCTCAATTAGTGGCGACTCTTCGTCTCCCTGTCTCATTGTTTGTGACAATGAATTATGAGTATATTCACACAATGACACCAATTGAGCTCTTCAAACAATGGCATTTCATTCACCTGCCACGCCGGCGACAGTTAAGACTGGGAGCCTCAAAGCGGCCAGGAACATCTTTTGTATAATTAGTGCGCTACAAACAAAAGTAACTCGATCGTTAGGGACGTCCCTTTGTGTCGCGCGCCCAGACCGTAACTGTTTGTTATAATGAAAATATCCTTTGAGAGGCTCTCGAGAGTCGCGCCGAGCACAATTAAGTGCAAAATAAACAGGTTAATAAGTTTCAAAACGATCCAGATGTATTACAAAATTTCTAAAGCGGCAGCATACAACTGTTTAGCAACCACATGGTCGATCCTTTCGCAACACGCATCGCAGCGTCCGGACCATTCGATTAATTGTTTCTATCCTATAAACATTCGATATTTGATTGTTTCGCTTCACAGAAACAGAGCATTGTTTGCGCGCCGAGAGCACTCGTGTTTCGAGCCTCTTTTGAGTTTCAATTGTAAGCATTAGTGTGTAGCGGCCTTAATGGCCCATTTCAGAAATTGCAAATAATAATGTATTATTACCGCGGCGGTCGGGCAACTTTTGTTTAATATTTTTGCAATACAATCTACATAGTATTATGTAAGAGGTTAGCCGCGCAATTAGAACTCAGTTTATATTGTAAACGTTCGCGTTAATTAATTATTGTGCAAGTTCTAGACCTCGGAATTGGCGAACCTATAAGTAGTTTATAATGTACAGAGTAAGGTTTCGGAATAATAACCGGTCGGTATGCACATCAATTCATTGATATGTATTAATTGAATAGTTTTAATGAAAGGTCACATTATATTGGTCAATTTGTTTGCAATAGTTGAGACCTCGACTCGGTACGTTGGCAACACGTTATGTAAATTTCGCACAGTCAGCGCGCTGAATGAAGCGCATGATGGATGGTGTTTAGAAATGTACATATGCGCTGGAGTCGCGTTGAATGGTGTAGGAGCTGCGCGAGCGCAGGCGCGGGCGGGGCGGACGGGCCGGCAGATGTGCGCGCTGCCATTGTCCCGCAACAAAAGCAGGTAGACGTCTCAGGGTGCCGTCGTGCCATGTGCTGGGTGTCACTTTTTCATATCACGATACCGTGTTTTACGTGAAAATAAAAAAAATATTTAATCTGACCGAACAGATGGCCGCGCACATGTCGACACAAAAAATATATCGATTCCAGCCACAAGCTCAATTTATACGATTGTATGTAAAACATTTTAATGCAAAATGTAATCGCTGCGTACGTGGCCGATGTAAATTAATTAAAACCGTTTCGCTTTGTTACAAAAGAGAGAAGCGGAATCGAATCCCAGTTATCAAAATTAATAACGGCAAAAAGCAATTTACTGTGATCGCGTAATGTCCTGACTGGCGCGTTTATTGAGCAGCGCTGGGTTTCCGAACAAATTGTTTACCGTCCAAAAACCATTCGGAAGGTCTAGCATCTGCCGCGTGATCCAATGAGAGGCTCAAAAACAAAGGCTGGCCTATGAAAAGGCCAACGGAGGGGACTCTGAAAGCGACGCAGAAAAGAACGTTCGAAAAAACGGCAAATATTGACCTCGTGGCAGATGTCGAAACCAAAACTCCGGGCTGCTTGTGAGTGCATTTGAATAAACATCGACGCTCGATAGTTACTTTGTTGACCTTACTGCGTAGGTATCAAATATCGGGGCGTATGCGTATAGTACTAGATAGAGTTGTCATCGGGTGTCCAAACACGCTGCTTTCTATTGTCACCTTCGTTTTGAAATGTATTCGAATGGAAACGGGCCTAGCAACAAGGTTGGCTCACGGTTGCATTAAAGCTAAACGCGGCTATAAATAGACCGGACTTGATACGCGGACAGAGCGAGAGGACCACGCTCAGGGAACTGGCCGCGTTTGCAAAATAAAACCAACCTAAAAATACTCATCGTTACAAACACGAGAAATTATCGGCTGTGAAGATAGCGAGCCTTCGACTTGAGACGATGTAAAAAGAGTCTTGTTGTGTCGCGGGTGAGTATTGTTTGAGATGACAGGTCGGTGTCGCTGTTTGAGATGAGGAACACGTGCGTCCGCAGGTAAACGGCTCGCATGTGCAATTCATTGTCTGGACACTATAGTTGTTTTTCTTCAAGATGAATAGGTGAATCTTTGCACAATGGCCATTTTTGTGCGGGTCGTCATCGGATCGGCCGGTGTAAATCATGCGTAGGTGACGCTACAATGGTGTATTTGTTTACTGGAACATCTGGCACGGTGCGGGGGATTGGCAAAAAAGACGCCATTGTCGTTCCGCTCAGGTAATTGTCGAAAGATTAACCCGATACAGAATCGTACAATTGGTACACCTTGATAGTTTTTTCTGTTTCATTTTGAATGGCATGAGAACCGAACGTTGTAGACAACGAGCCAGTTTCAAATTGTTATTTTTTGTACGATATACCTTTCTTTTCACTACGCTTTTAGAAAGGAGGCTTTAATTCAAAATTATAAAAACCTATTTACTTCGGTATGTACAAGATAATGTTCTGAAACAAGTTAAAGCGATTTGTTTGTTCAATACAGGACACTATGGCCTCCGGTAACCCTCGGCACATTGCGGCACATGACCTTACGTGGCCTTATCTTTGTATGATAACAGAGATTGCTGTGACCTCTAAGTGTTGATTAAGAGTCTCACACGTTGATAACAAACAAGTCCAATGACCGTATGAGAACGGACGTAACTTTTTAAGTTTTTTTTTAAGTGTGAGAAATGAGCAACTCTCGGCCGGATGTGACACCAGCGGAAACGGCCTTTAATAGAACTGCAATACGACAGCTGTCCGACATTGTAGCGAAACAAAGAAAAAAATATTATATGAATATATACTCGGGCGCACCACATGGCTTACGTATTAAGTTAATTATCTACGTTTTCCTCGAAGCTGTTTTTAAATTACTAAGAGTTCTTGGGATGACAGAATTCTACTATTTTGTAGTAATGTTGATTTATTTGTTTTTGCCGGATGTAAGACGTACCAAGTCTTCCTTATTCCGCGAGTAAAGGTTGCAATGTCCGCAATTTGTCATTTAATTCACCTTTATAACCCATTGTACAGTATGTGTCATCAATTAGAACATTCGTAAAGGAAACCAAAATATACAGCCAATTATAAAATTCATGTAATTATAAAACCACATTACTATTATACATGCCCGAATCTGACGCAATGTTCACGAACTGTTTGGTTATTGTCAACATCTATTTATATCAAATGCGGTCTACGTGATATCAGCATGATATACTTATGCTTATTCTTGTAAATTTTTTCACAATTTCCTATGCGAAGTCACGTAGGGGAATCTGCCGCGGATCACATTGTAAGACACGTTTTGTGCACTACATTAATATTAATGTTGAACTTTGATCCTATAACCTGGGTCATAACGCGAAAATATATTTTTACACGCATACTTCAAAACAATCTTTTTATCTATGACTCACTGGTATTTCGCAGAACCATAGATTTCGGCGCAATAAATTACTTTTCCTCTAGTCTTATAAAATTTTAGTTATGAACAATAGCACTAGAAAAATGTATAATACCGATATATGTTAATACGATACGTTACAATTCGAATTCACTCCTGGAAGGCGGAAGAACGGCGCTTGCGCAACTGACATTGAAACAGGCGCTTCGAATGGAGGCCGCGGGGCCGGCCGCCTGATTCTTAATGTGTTTAACGATCGCTTAATGCACGTTTTATCAACGTAGCGTTTTCCTCGTACCGAATTATTCACAATTACGCGTATGGAGAAGGAAAACCGCGAAGCAAAGTTTTCCATCCAGAGTTCGCTGGAACGGTGACACGGCAAGCGATCTTCGTGAGAGAACTCGTCACGGATCGATAGTAACTGGTATCGGTTACCATCACGTGTTCCGCGTTGCCGACACGTCACCGAGTGAGGCAACAACCCCACGTCGATGTAAGAAAATTCGCAAGTGTGGGTGCTAATTTCAACAGACCGATGCAATGTCACCTTTTGTGTCGTCAGTCTGAAGGTGAATAATGTCGATCACACTGCAAACATTCTAGATGTGCGCTATCGAAGTTTTACGACCTAGGGTGTGCAGTGTGCACTGCATAGATAAATGATATGTCGCATGCATTGTCAATAAACGGGGGATTTGTTTAACATCCAACATGCTCACGTTACGCGTCACGTTTTTCTTTCAAATATCTTTATCTGTACGTGTATCGTTATTTTAGAATTCCTAACAAATTTTTTATCAATAATTATCGAATATGAATTCGATTTGGCAAAAGGGCTGATAAGATATACTAGTGCTAACACAGTAGTCTAGACGTTTTAGGCACGCTGAGCCTATTCCTGCTACATAAATACTGTATTGATACACGCTATGCAATAAAGCAAATATTATTTATTTACATTAAGTCGGGCTAGCGCATCGAGCGCATGTGGGTATAAGTTGCTTGCGTGTGAAAGTTGGTACATATGCATTATCATTAAGGTGAATTAGTAATGTTGCTAGTGCTTACTACAGCGCGATGCATCGACAGCGCATCGGCGGCGTGGATGTCGCAACCAGCGCGGCCATGTCCGGGGCCCGTCCTTGGCCAAGGCACCTCAGCTGTCCAGCCGGCGCGCCGCTCGCCCGACCGTAACCGCTTCCGCATACCGTTCGCGTCACTAATCAAACGCGCGGAATCTCTACGCATCCGATCGATATAAGGGCACTGGATGCGTCACCGACGCGTAGGGCTCCTCCTGCGTGACGTCACCGATACGCACACTTACAAGTCACGTGTTACAGCCCTTAAAATGTTACGTGGGAGCTCTGCGTCAATGCAAAGTCGAACAACCACGAGTGGGTGAGATCACGTTTTACGAATTCTGAAACAATTTTCTTTCAACTTTTGTACGGACTTTGAACGGCTTCGTTTTCGTATATAAATTGTTTATTACCCTTCAAAGCGAAACGTGAATAGCGGCCAGTTAACAAAGTTCGTTAACAATTTTACTTCAATCGATATCTAATAAAAGGTCGACGTGACGATGTTCGTTTGGCGTTATAATTACGTAGCGTAGTCGGTGTGCGCGGATTTTATTTGCGTAGTTACATGATTATCAAGCGTGAGGCATTACATCAGCCCGCGGCGAATGTACTAATGCGACTATTGAAAACTGCGCAAAATATCGAAAATCTGTTTAAACATCGATTGTAGGAGACAAACAGTGAAATATACAATGGGTCCGCTAATGACGCCAGCTTATTATTGTCGCGGGTTTTATATACGCCGATGACTTCATTTGATATGGGTGGATCGGTGGCAATGACTACGCGCAACACCTGAATGAAGTAAATTAAACTTTAACCATCACAACTTAAGATACATAATTAAACATCTTGTGATTATCGAATAAATTTTAATTAACTCCACTAAATGTTTTCTTTGTTTCGTTATGCTTCATTGGTAAGAATTTAAAATTAAGAACACGGAAAATATCTGGATAATTAAACAACGCTGGCTATTGAAATATTTATCAAAATTGGCATAATTTATTTTTAAATCCATAAATAAGTATTTATTGGTAATCAGTCACGTAACGATTCCAATTTCAAACGCGAATACGTTACGTCACAATAAAATGACATGTATTGTTTGTGGTGTGTTGTGTAACCGGTGACCGCGAACTAAGGTCGGATACATTCTCATATTTATTGTATGTATTCTTCAATCTCGTGCGCGAGGCCACGAACACTAAAAGAGTACCGTTTCGCAACACGGCTTACATCCAATGTCGCTGAGCGCTCCCGGTGTGCGCTGGCTAGTTTGTACGTCATGTTACAACATAAAATCGGCTCCTAAGCTCTTATAAGTAGGTTAAACATTATAAGAAATGTTATAAAACTTCAATGCGAAAACATTGGAAATTCTTACAGCCGCCGGTGCAAAAATAAATAAAACTTTATTTATATTATAAGTGAAAAACAAATCCTAAGTTTTCGCAATAAAACGGCTACGTAAATATTTTTACACAATTTTAACAAACATTTAGTTCTCGAACCAAAACAGGTTTTCACATAGCTCGATGTTTACATTCATTTAACAATATACAACAGAAATAAGCGCTCAATGTCAAGAGTGGCGCAAGTGCAAAGCTCTCGTTCGTTTCGCCAAAGAGTTTCAGTGACGTCGACGTTTCGAGTCCAATGACGAAAGTACTCGCCAGTGACTCGCCGATGACTTCACGGCGAGTCCGCGGTAAGTTCTCGAGTGCGAGTTAATCACGTGAAACTGTTTGGCGAGTTTGACCGTGGTCGAGCCTTTGCAACTTGCGTCATTTCCTCTCGGCGACCCTGAACCGGGTTACGTCACGGCAAAGTTTTGTGTAGGATGCTCCTACACAACTCATTTAGAGGACAATCGCCCCACTCCCACTTCCCGACTCCTGCTATCGGATCGAATTGAACAATGTGAGACAATTAAATTATTGAATACGGTATTTATCTTATTCGTGTAGAGTTCGGTGCATCGCGTGTTCTTGAAGTTGTATATGATTCATCCGTACCAAGAAGCTTTTTACTGGTGCTATGAACTTGATATGAATTAATTTATTTGATGCATATCATCCGTTGCAAGTTATTACCGAACTATTAACCTGACACGTGTAATCTCGGCGCGTAGAAACAAGATAAACCCATAAATTGGGAAAATTGCTTGACATCATACAACTAATTACCGCATTAGTTTTTAGGTTAATATCTACTTCCCCGAAACCAAAGTCAATTACAGTTCACAAAGAGAATAATAAATAAATGTAAGTCGTATTACGAGGAACAGGAAAACGCTTTCTCATGATATAAACAAGCCGGCGATAACGTGATAAACAAATTGTATTGACGTATTTATGTGAGATAAAGGAATGCTCACGATTTATTAGAACAATGGTTCACGTATAAACGGCGGCCGAGTCATCGAAGACGAACAAATGAAACTATTTTCATCGCCAGGTGACTAACTGGCAACGCTCGTGTTTGATTAAGATTAGTTATAAAAATCGGTGCCAATGCAGCAGAGCAGGAAACCTGTACACGGCCGTGACTCGGTTATTAATAAGAATAATGAGTAAAGGATTGTTTGTCGCGGTGGAAGTGCTCCTGGGCTCACAGAAGGTGACATTGATGCCGCGTCGGAGGAGGCGCAATGTCCCGACGCGACGCGACAAGTATTTTTAGTGCATCGTTGCAGATTGAGGGTTAATCGCGATTCTGGCCACCAACAGACCGGTTTCGGTTTATTTTGTTTTGGCCGACGCGAGGTAAACGCACCGAGAAAATTAGCAGACCACGGTTGGCAAAATAGTACAATTAGTGAGCTATGAGTTATATCGTGAATAATTCACAGCTCATCCTGGTTTATTTCGGAGTAGTGTGGGCGTCGTACGGTTTCTTCGAAGGTCGATTATTTTTAAGGACATATTTCCCGGTGTATAATTATATTCGGCCCGCCTCTGCGCATATTTTGCGCACCGTACGTTTCACGTAGGTGGTAAACGAAATTGTTTGTATTTACTCGAATCAAGAATATTACCGCCTCCATAATCCATACGTACTCGAGGGAAATTGTAATTTATTTTGGGAAAAGGATGTCGACACATCAAGAATCCGCCCACGCGCTGAAGACATAGGGCACGGGTGCAAATAAAAAACGTCCGGCGAGACGGACGCGGAATCGAGTGTCGTCTGCAGAATAACGAAAGTTGTTGAACTCGGCAATGGAACAGGAAAAAGGCTGACAGTGCGGAGCTTCGCGAGATTTACGACATTGGATCGGAGGTCAATCCCCCTCGCAACATAAAACTGTTAACAAACAAACGTGGATCGCGGAGCGCGCGACGTGTTGCCGTCCGCACTCCGCACTCCACGCTCCGCTTCCACGAAACCACCGTATTCGCTTTCTGGTCACTATAATATTTTTATTGAGGACTCGTTTCTTATGCATAAATACGAACTGGTCGCGTTCTACTTTGCTGTTTATTTTTATACGGTTTTTTTCTTGTTGGTGCAGTGTGGCGTTAATGGACGCCACTGGGGCAATTAACCAGACGCACCATAACATTAACTTATCTCCGTAAATAGTACCGAAATGAACGGAATGTATTATTATACGTCGACTCGCGGCCCCTTCAAATTAACTTAGATTTACAAGAACTAAAAATACTCTATTGATCGTTTACGTCAACTAAAATTACCTGTGATTTCCTAACAAGGCACTACGCGCGCTTATTTAGGAATAACATCGAGTTTATATTTAACTTAGTTTTGGGGTTCGGTATATTTAGCCGGTGAGGGTTCGAGGCTACTGACCCGATAGAAATTTCCTATGATTCATCCCCGTGCCCTCCGCTGTCGCCCTCTACTTTTTTTTAGCTTCCCCCGCGATGACGTCATCGGGCACGCCGACACTCTCTTTGTATGAATCCTGTCATCCGAATGATTCATTGTTATATTATCCTCTCGAACGTAAACGTTTCACGATGAATCGCTTCATGTTTAAAAATTCCTTTAATGTTAAGTAACATGGTGATAGGCAAATTCCTTTGTAATTAGTTGGCATAATTGTGTCCCAAGTGGCGGGTTCAACGCACCAGTCGACATTTACAACTGATAAATTCGATACAACGTTGAACTAATTGCTGGTTACTATAAAACATTTTACATACGAATTGTTTTTTGAGTTGAGCAGTTGGGATTATCGAGAGAGAAAATGCGCAAGGGGCGATCAGATCTTTCAGTGGCGGAATATCGGATCGAGTCCGATCTGTAGGTATGCGGCGACAATCAATATCGAAATGTCGCCAACAGCTCTGAGAGTAACTACTCATAAAAAATAATATAATATTATGTTTACACTTGGTTGTTTTCGACGGTCACCGACCTTCGCGACGCAGATGCGGAGTGAACATGCCTGTAGAAAAACGCCACAACCGCCGCGCTACAAGCAGGTTTAAAACGCAACAATAAAAACAGAAGAACCACCGCTTACAGCAGCTAAAGTAACTCGCGAGCCTCGGGCGAGAAACAAAAACTGATCACAATTCGTATGGAACGACACGGAACGGAGTAAAAATGAGAATGGTCGGTGGCGCGTGTGTCGGCGGTCAGTGATTCCGCCTTGGACATAACTTCGTTCTCGGTGAGCGGTCATGCGCGACGGGTCTGCACTCCACGGCTAGAGAGGGCGTAATTACCACACTCTCCGGCCCTAGATAATTGTTGGCACGTGCGTTTTTACCGCCAGCCCGGCGAGGGCCCTCGTATCCACGCGATTATGCGCGCACACTGTGAACTTTTTTGCATTTTTTTCTAGCGTGCAATATGGCCCGTAGCCCGAGGTTAAGTCGGTTCAAACCTTAACATATACTCCAGAGTCACGAACGTCGTGACTCACACGGTGATATCATGACATGACACCGGCGCACCGTTGTTTTCCATGAGCCGACGCAGGCGAGACCGTTTAATTGGAAAACCTTGCAGGAACTGCCGTTTTAGCGAGGTGTAAATTAAGGACAAGGTTCCCGGAAAGGACGCGCCGAATAGATTGCTTGCAAGTTGTAACGCTGATGTAGAAATAGTATCGTTCGCATTGAGCACAACTCGCGCCGCCTTATAGGGTGGCGAATAAGAGATTTCGTCCTTTGCTTCGAGGCTGTGTTGCACGACGCTCCGATTATGACATTCGTTTTGAAATTCAGCCAGATGATATATTTAAAATAATTATAAGCGGTACAGCAGTGTAGCGGTACAGATGTAGGCAAACGGAGCGTGTCACAACACACGGCCGCTGTATCGGCGGATAAGTGCGCGGTTACGCAAATCCGCAGATATGTCGGGGGCCGGGGCGCGCGGCCTGTGGCGCGGCGCGGCGCGGCGCAGCGGGCACAGGCGGGCGCGCCGCTTGCCGCTTGCACAAGGTTTCGCAGACCTTTGTTTTACGCAACCGGATCGATTTAATAGCTAACCGTGCGTTTTCTCAGCCGTGTGCCTCGTGGCTAAATTAACTACGCCTAATTGAGTAATTACACCATGTACAGAATGTAAATAGTCCTATTGTAGGCAAAAAATATCCTTTGTTTCATATAAGGCGGACTGTCTTTGGAGCGGTCACAGTCGCCACATAATAATTAGTGCGCATGCGTCTATCTTCAGTACAATGTCCAGGATGTCGCCGGTCTATTGTAGTCCAGCACGAAACCGGATAGAAAAGACATTTATTCCAGAGCATTGCTCCATTGCTGGCGTCGATAGTCGCGTCCGGTCTTTTTGAACGACCAAAAAAGGTATGGACATACATTATTTATAATGATGACGAACGCCACGTCGCCTCCATTGATTCAATTATTTTAAGCGCTAGTGACGGCAATATTTTGGCTTGAAAGTTACAACACGCGATTTGTACGCATTTAAGATATTTTAGCGATATGCAAAACGAATTTTCAAAACAGTCCAAGGTGAACGTTAATAATAATAGCATTCAAAACGCGTGTTTTCACACGAATATGATGTGTATGTGTTCTGCACGGTCGCGCAGGCGCACGGCGAGGCGGCAGGCACTAGGCGGCGAGGCAGCGAGGTGGCGAGTCGAGGCGGCGCGGCGCGGGCGCGCGGCGTCGGCGGCTGCGGCGGCACACGCGACATTGGCACACTTGCGCGCGACCTCAGCGAGCCGCGCTAGTCGCGATCGAGGCCGCGAACAAACGGCCCAAAACAAGAACCGACGCTGCGCTTGAATTCCGGCACGCCTGAATCACGCCGGGCAAATTAGCACTCGATGCGCGCTCATTTATTTATCCGAGTTGCGGAGCCACACCCGCGCAAAAAATACCGCCGGCACGTGCCAACTACGCAATAGACAATACAGAATCCGCCAGTTTGGACGGCCATTACGTAAACGAGCAGTTAGCGGACAAGTAGTGCACAGTACCGTACCGTCTGCCTCGACGAACCTTTGCCGGTGCACCCTAGTTATACAACCGGGGAAACTGACGTACGATTGTATTACCGCGCGCCCAGTATTATGCAAATACATCGCTGTAATGTGGCAGACTCTTGCACCACGAAGCTTTAGCAACTGCGTTTCAAAACGTTTTCAAAATACGTAGGCGCGCCGCCCGACCGCCGCAAGCCCGCTCCGTCGTTGAGTGCACGACATCCTAATGTGGCCAATTTTGTATATCATTGCGTGCCGGACAAAATGTGACGTAGGTTGTTTGCAGATGAAATTCAGATTTGGAGAGACTTGCGGCGCGGTGGCCGGGCCGGTATGCGAGGCGGCGGCGCGATGGCGGCGTCTGCCGGGCGGCGGGCGCGCGTCTATCGCGGACCAATTTGGCACATCCGGCGGAGAGCGCCAGCGCAGCCAAAACTGTAAATATCCCGTCCCGTTAACGCGGCAGACGCGCCGATATACCATCGCAACACATTCGCATCGGACGAGTGGCGTTTCGAGTTTTCGCAGCACTGCACCCGACCGGTTCTTGAATATAAACATCGTTTGACGGCGACCGACGACCGCGAGTGCGGCCACGCTCGCTAGGATCATCGGCCGCAGAACACGAACCGAGCTCTGATATTCCGACTTAAATGCTGGAACACGCGAATATCGGATTGCATAAGTGCCGTTGTGTCATCGTCATTGTTTGAAATGCACTCGATCATCCGAGCCGGCTTCCGAGCAACGCGTTACGCAAAAAAAAACGGGTTTTGTTTTGTTACCTGGAACGGACCGACGGGGTTATTTGGCGCGAGTGGGCGGGATGAGTTTCGACAATGCGCCGCTAACAAATTTTTATACCTGAACATATTTACGAACGTCCCAAATCTATGTGAATTTTAGAAATGCGGCTCCGGACTGTCTGGTGTATAAGGATTTTTGTTGTGACAAAACACAACAAATTGTGTTTTTAAATCTTGAACAAAGTACAACTGAGTGACGTACTTCCGCACCGTCACATCCTGTGCGCCAAAATTAAGAATGCGTCGTTCGCACAAAAGTTTATAGAGAAACATCCGGTTTTCCGATCAAACGCGTGATGTCATCCGCGTCATTTCGCTGTATGCTATTTTCGTTATCACCGTGTGGCGATGTATAGGATGTTATTTCTCTGTTGGGCACGTGTTGCCATTACATATCTCTTGTGATAAATAATGTTGATAATAGGCGGCAGGGCGCAGGAGCTACCTGCGTTATCGGTAGCTTCGACCTCGTTTTCCTCCCCCAAGGCCCGAGTCCGGATGCAACGCGAGATTTCTCTTGATAGTTTCTAGTTACACACGAATATCTTGTTTGTTACTTATTGAGGTACACGTGGGAGAAAGTATGATTGTGTATATCAATCAGTGTCGTTTTTTTTGTAACACAAACTAATATAATAACCTTATCTATTCATTCAGTCGAGGCCGGATGTCTTGTTTGAATAGGCGTAAGTAATTTTTATCAAACCACTCAAACTTGATAATTTGATTCCGATGCAAATTAAAATTTCACAGAGGAATAAGAATTCGAGAGAATCTCGTTACATATCAAAGGATAGGAAAACTAGAGACGAGTGTTAAGAAAATCCACTTCAAAGGGTCAAAGAGAGCGCGGAATCAATATTAATGCTGTTGTTTACCTTTGTGCGGTATTGAACAGTGCGGCGCCCCGCCGGATGACTCGAATTATAATCAGGGGTGAGTTTATATCGCGGCTGAGACGTGAGAACCGAGGTCGAAGGGCGGGACACTTGCTCGAGTTGCACCTTCACCGCGCGATTCTCACGATACCCAACAGCTGTACACTGGGCCGCGCTGACCAGCGACATGTGCCTCATCATTAGAATTTATTAGGGCCCGGCAAGGTCAGCTGCCTGTATGCTAATGCGAGCTTGTTTGGACATCTGAACAATCGTCGGATGTGAAATGTCCTCTGGGAAAATTATGGGACAGACGGTCATTAAGTGGCCCGGATTGCCCAAATCAGCTGCCTACCTGACCCGGAGGCGGTCCGTTATCGAGGAAGCAGTTAACAAAAAGCGATATATCCGGCCCGACACATGGCAAACTGGCGAAGCATCTGCAATTTCCTGCTTAATTAATTAACGGTCAAGACAAAACGCCGTAATCGACGAAAACGGCGAGCAAGATTACGTCCCGTTTGCCCAATTCAAACAATCACCCGACGGACATAATCAAAACAATTGCTATTTCGAATCAGTTTGGTAACTGCAGTTAGTTGGACAGAGGCTCATTTGGTTGCCGACGCGGCGAAAGTTCATCAGTTTGTACTTTGTGGCTTCCGCGTAATAACCGAATGTGAAACATTCCAGCTTTGAGAGGCAACTTCTGTAAAGGCTCCTCAAGTCGCGGCGCTCGGTTCTGCCATTACGCAAAGGGTAAAGCAAAAGTTTTTACATTTGAGGCACGGCCGCAGCGCTTCCCGTTCCGCATAGCGAACCGACGCTTTTGACAACACTCGCTTTGATGCCACGATGAAAAGAGTATTAAATTTTACCTTTCCCCGGTCTGTGCGCTCAAAGCGGACTGAATTAATACTGTCGCGTAAATATGGGCTTCGTTTTGCCCGTGTTTGTGGCGCGCCCTTAAGCACTTTTGCAGAGTCTACGTGCGACGTACTCGCAGTTATATGATCTAGTCTGCGGCTTAGCGGTCGCTTCAAAGACGCTCTTTAGACTCACGAATGTCATCGCAGACTGCTGGCAAAGGTCAAAGGAACCATTACACTTTAACGCAGACTTAAGTAGTGGAGGCGGACCGAAAATTGTCTTTGCTACGTCAAGGATAATCCAATACTCGAAAGGTTGGTTGTTGGCCTGGCGGCGGGAGGACGGTCGGACGTTATTCTTATAACGAACAAAAAGTTCAACACTCGAGACTGCAGTTGAGAAATTAATGAAATCTCACAATACAATAACTTTTTTTTAATGAAAAATTAATCTTATCAAGATGAAGGTACAAATGAATGTTATTATGATAACATTGAGGACTCCGATGCGGGCAGGTGGATAATGGAATTCGTATGAAAAGATCAAGGAATGTGTTCGTTAAGGTACGTGACAAGGGGTGCATAAAGTAATTCTTATAAGGGATCAGGTGATCGGATAAGGGTCGGCAGGTACCCGCATGACAGGGTCATGGGGGTCTGATGGCGCGGGGCACAGGGCGAGAGAGCGCCGCGCGGTATCGACACGGTGTCGGCGTGGTGCCGCGAGCCGCGAGCGCACAGCCGCAGACCCTTGACCCGATTGCGGCGCGCGCAGTATTGTACGCAGCAATGACACCGTTCGCCTTGAGCTGCTAGCATTGCCGGAGATATTCGCAACAATGGAGGCCAGATAACATTTCAAAAGTTCGAAAATCCGTTTGTTCCTAACCGAGTGGCGCACCGCGGCCGCGATAATTAAAAACGTTGTGTAATCCTGTTGTTCGCATTGTCCTTTTATGACAATATTTTATCTGTAGTTTGTGATCGGACGTCGATCGGTCGGCTGGTGGCTGACGAGTCGCCGGCGCCGTTGTTCATCGATACTTATTGATTTATCGTGAATGGTGTATCATTAAGCCGACACGTACCGCATGTGAATTGTCATAAGGAATGACTTGATAACCATTTATCGCGGTAGTAGGCGCCTGACTCACGGAGGAAACGACTCGCCACTTACAATACATAGAGCATTTCCGCTTCCTTTTCGACCTTTTTATGGGTTCATGCATTCTCACGATCTTAAATGGTTATCGATAACAAAAAATCGGGGAAACGTCGTTCATAAGAGATATCAGCAGTGGCGGGATTGCGTCAGATGTTTCAATGGCAGTATTGAGCACACGACAATCGGAACCGCGGCTGACCGACTCCGACAATGTCCATTACGAGAATACATTGTCGTAAGAATTTGTTTTAAGTAAAAATATTGACTCACCTCTGAGGATCAGCAAAGACGAACTTCCTGAGTTTGAGGTCCCGCAGAACGATGCCTTGCTCGTGGCACGCGGCGACAGTTTCCGCCATTTGTCTGAACAGCCGGCGAGCTTCGTGCTCTCTTAGCCGTTTTCTCGCCCGCACGTATGAGTGGAGATCTGAGTGCGACCGCGGGAATATTAAATACACCCTTTTGTCGCCGACTAGTACTTCGTGTATGGGATTGACGTGCGGGTGTCCGTCGAGCCGGTAGTGCGCTTGGAGTAAACTGCTGCAGTCTCTGGACACCACCTGCGCAAACACATACTCTCGTACACAACCTTTCAACATTACAAATATCAAGGGAAACTAGCGCACAGCTGAAGGTTCACAGCGAAGATGGTTTCCGGGAATTCAGTTCCTTCCTTACATCCGGTTGGCTCTGCATTATTTAAGTGGATGACGTGGAGGTTTATCGCTGCAAATGGTTTCCCATCATTATGACCTAGTTTCTACGTTGCGTGACTCAATTTTTACATAGCTATTGTCAGCTATTTTCATTATAACAATAATTTAAACGTTTTTCATTTATAATTCAACTTGGCTTAATAAAGCTCAAGATGTTGCGTACTTTGTAGTAATTTCAAAAGGGTTGTATATCAAAGCGAATTTCATTTAAAAGGGCTTAGTCTAATGTGAATAACGAGGTGAAACATTTAGTGAATAGACGAGTGACCCTCGGGAATAGGGTCCGGTTGGACAGATTTCTTTGATGCTAACGTACTAATAAAATAAAATAGACAAGATGAAACCGGGATTCGAGTTTGGATGACATCAGAGAACGTTCCCCAAGTTAGCTAATAAATACCAATTAAGTTGGGCTTAATAAATTTAATTGGACAATTGATGGCCAGCTGTTATCTGGATAGTAGGTGTATGAGTTTTATAAATAATGTTCCGTACATACGGTAAATGTTGAATTATAAATTAGCATGCTTTATGGTGCAAAATAAAATAAACGAAGTAGAACAATAGTATCTAAAAAGCGAGTTTTAATAGACCGCGCATGAAACCTGTTGGCTAGCTATCAAGTTTTTGAACGCCATGTTCGAAGCAAAATCAATATCTTGTTATTAATTGAACTTGTTCAGACAGCAATCTAAGTTAGATTGTTTACAATTGGAGATAGACTATTTTAATTAACAAGCGATATTGGCTTTGTAATTTGTTTTGATTAGGTACTGTGAATGTGTACTGCACTTTATACCTCTCGAATTAATTAATAATATAATAATAATAGATGTCAATGTCCCAAATTATACTTATTCGATATTTATTAGGTATTAGTCGTAGACAGTATAATTACTGCAATGACAAATGCTCAGTCTCCTCGATGGGCAATTTCTTTACATTCTTATACGTAGTAACATTTCTCTGCTATTATAAAGTGATCACTGTCGTGGTCGAAGACCATTCAGAACGATTATGTCATTCACATTCCACATTTGCGGTGTCGATGGACGAACTACAACGGTTCTGCGGCCATCTCTACCATTCCGCCATAAATGCCTATGTTCTATTTACTACGTCATATTTAAGCTTTCGAAAACCGCTATGCGGGCGAACAGTTAGTGTGGTCAGCATTTGAGGCATTGGCATTCGAATATTCTTTAGCGTGCATCATTCGAGTAGATATTTCAGTTCCCGCAGACATGTCGTCTCGGTTTTATTTTTTTTGGAATTTTGCACACCGTGACCTATTTGTAAATGCGAAAACAAGATATAGATAAGGATTCGCCGTGTTTGCACAACACTTGATAATATTTGGCATCAAACGCAGTTACGGGAGCTAACCTACTTACTGGCTTATCAATATTTGTATAATCGAGATAATATGCGATTTGAAACTTTTCCATCGGAGTGAAATTGTGATGCGTTTTAGGTCAGTTTGTCTTGATTTGTAATGTAAACATTGATAGCAGGGATTTAGTGGATGTAAACGAAATCGCATATTTTATGTATAATACGTATTTCAATAACGTCTCTATAGACTTGTATACGTGTTGCCTACCTATAAAAATATGTTTAAACAACCGCCCCAATGTTTACGAAGCGATTGCATTGGATATCAATGAGATACGTAGTAAAACCGGCTTTTTTATATTCCATACGCTATTTCTGAGTTGATTCTTTTGATGGGCATCGCGCGCGGTGTTCACGCCGCAATGAACACGCGGCGCACTTCTCGGGCCAGCACGAGGCGGCCGCTCCGTTATCTAGTGGAGGGAGAGATAGAGGGGGGCCCCTAGCCTCGGTGTGACATTCGGCGATCGACGTTATCAATTCGTCTATTTCACAATGTCAATGAGAAGGTCACACCTATTTTCGGCGCGACCTGATGCTACCACGTGTGCCGCTCGATGTGAACTCATAAAAACTAATACAAAATACACCGATACCAGTATATCGGACATGTAAGGCACAAATGTGGCAGTCGTGTCTGCAATAGTCAGCCGGTGTTGTAAATACGTTTAGCAACGATAAAGTTGCCACACTTTAACCTTGCCAGGTTCTCACGAGGGAAGTGCCTATTCTGCGCCTTGACAATACCAACATAGGCCTTTGTTCGTAGAACTATGTATCCTGTATTGCCTAAATGTAGCCACGGCTAGGCTCGGCCGTTTGGAATAACGAGTTTCTGAACTAGTTTTAGAGTTCGCAGGTAGCTATGTGAATCACGCGAGCTCAGAGAGAAGTAAAAAGTTTTGAAGGCTCGGATAACGTTACTCTAACCGATTAGAGTACCGATACCGTCGCTTCTAAACAGCCGATATTGTTAAATTATCGATTGCGAAAGTCGACACATGACATTGTAAAAACGGCGATGGCTGCGGCCTACAAGTGCGATCGAGCAGCGCACTGAGGCCATGACATATAAAGTATGACATCGGTTTTGAGCATGACGCTATGAACAATGCACGCGAGATGTATGAAAAAACGCTGGCTGAACGTTCATTAACATGTTATTGAAGTTCTTTATTTGAAAATTAAAAATATTTCTCATTTATTCACGGCAAACTGGCGTGTGAATAATGATCATGTTTCATTATTTATTCACTTATTGTATGATTTAAAGTTCTGAACGTGATGTTTTAAGGTAATATGAGCGTAACTCATTGTTACGAAAATATACCAAAAGTACGTATTAATAAGTTGTAGATACTTTAACATTCATCGAATAATTTTTACCAAAGGGACGCGCCATGTGGGCATATTGATAATTGAACTTATCTCCGCATGGGGTCACAATCCCGTGGGATAATACGAACCCTTTAAATTTTGCCTTGTTTACTTGATTCCATTAATTGTATGACACATATCCTGTACAGTCATAAAAATATTTTGGTAGAGTAAAACCCGCAAAACTATTAATTAACATGGTAACCTAATTACATTGGATCTTGAAAAAACTTATAACGAAATATAAACAGTTGGAGTATGAGATTACGCACTATATCAATCAAACAAAGCTGCGCAAGTGGTTTTGAAACTCAACAAAATTTCGAAACGGAACATGTAACGCATCCTATACGTTCGGACAGATTGTTCTCCTTTGTCAATTATTGACAGTGTTTTTGAATTTCATCTTTAGAACAATGTGTCAACGGAAACAATATGTAATGGCTGTATGCCAAATTTTTGAAACAAACTTGTTTTATTATTTTCCTATAGAATGTAGTGTAAATAAACATCATAACATTTAGTATTAATAGCGACGTGGATTTATTATAAATTTATTATGAATTGCACTTTTTAAAATGTATGCTAAAATTAAAAAATCCGTAGGTCAGTTAACACCCACGAAGTCTTGGATTATGGAATAAATTCAAACTTGTTTTTTTTATGTGTAGGTATTTAAAGTACTTAATGTTATCGATTGGTGTAATAAAGCACAATTAAATAACTCGTTTGGTGTAGTGCGATCTATTATACCGAGTAAAGGGAGAGGTATTAATTGACTGTATCTAGATGCTATTACGTTCCTAGCCAACCTGATTTATCATGTAGGTGGTACCCATAGATAAACTTATTTAATATGTAGTTATGCATGTAAGTAAATCTACCTGCATTTCTGACTTGATGGAAATTTCGTATACAACCAAAAGTCTCGCAGTCAGTTCATTAATTATGCTTATGAAATTGAACTTATAATATTATTAGGGTTTAAAAATAATAACACTTAGAGTGTCTAGTCAAAAATAAATGCAAACTGGCGGGTATGTTAATAAAATTACCATTATGTTTGCAATTTAAAATCCCAGAGAGAGAGGGAGAGAGAAATGATAATATATTAAGAAGAGAATTCGTTTTGTGGTTTGCCAAGGTTAAAATTTTATAAAAATTTCAATACTTTGGTATATATGATGATACAAATATAAGTATATATTCGAGTGGTACTCACTTTGCAAACATATTCCTCTTGCGTGCGCACGTCCACACACCGACATAACGAGGAACCCTCCACTTGCTCCAACAAAAGGTATTTTTCAGCCACTAGCGCCGCTTGGAATTGGTGCTGTGGGGGTGCGGGGCTGGTCGGCGCCGGGCTGGCGGGAGACGCCGCGGCCGGCAGCCGGTCCGGCAGCACGGGCGACTGCGCCCGCTCCTCCGCCTTGCTGTGCTCGCCGTTGGCCGGCACAGGAACAGTCGTCGCTGGCTTGCTCAGACGCAGCGACCACAGCACCGAGGGCGATCCGGGATCCATCACAATCACAACACTGTCACGTTACACTGATGAACACAAACACTGACACAAACACACAATACTACCGAGGAACTACGATGAGATGAACATTATCTGTAACAAACCGAAATGGTGACATTATAACATTTGGACCGATGATTTGGTAAGGGGGGAAAATTACGAACAAACTACGAACCTTGAAATGATTTGACCTGAGTGGATATCGTACCAAAAATTGTCTGTCCGTTGTGGCGAAAGCTTCGCGTGTCTTATAATGAATTACGGGATATGTTACCTAGTAATTCGAGCACGTATAGACAGGCCAATATTTTGGGCCGGTGTCCGCTCGGGTTGTTGTAAAATCAAACGAACACACGACCTACACTCACTAACGCCATTGCGAGACTGAATGCGACGCTCGACGAAGCCTCGGACCGGCAACCGATCCAACGTCCAATGTCGACACACCGTCAGCTTGCGTAGTACGCAAGCAACGCCATGCGTTTTTTAATCGCTACCGACGATATATGACTATCTCTTTCTACAGTACTGTGATACGGGGGCGCGGAAAGAGAAAGACTGCGACCATTCATTTACGTTTGGCAATGCAATAGCAAGAGTCAGAGACGCGCGATATTTCAATATTTTTCACAATACCGGGTAATAATATAGCGTATATTTGATTAATTTAATTTATGTCTGTTGTGATAAATTCAAGGTTAATTAAAATACGTTTATTTATTTATAACATGACTGTTATAATGGCCAATAGCCAATAGGTATCGCACGCGTGGGAAAATTTATTATAAAAAAATCCCAGTGGCATTAGCACGTAAAGGGGGTTATTATGGTATACTTTTGTTTTTATAAATTGCTATTTCATAAAATAATCAATATAACTTAACACTATTATATAATTAATGATATTATTGCGTAAGTAAATATATATGTATTTCTATCAGAGTCGTAACTAGTTAATTGATATGTGATATCACGCTCAAGTTCGCGGAAATGTGATGTTTTGCACTAGTGGCTTTGTATTTTGTATAACTTGAAACTAACAATTTGTTTTTAATAAGATTTTTTTAAAACAGGTAAAAAAAATATTAAGTGATTGTTCCTAAGCAATACATCTAAGTATTGAATTCTGGAATTAATTTAATAAGAAAAAAAAGAACCTACAAACACGATAAAGTGAAATGCCAACTAAGCGTGATAAATAATAAAACTTTGATATTGGATTACGGGGTCGTGTGATAAGAGATATTATTGTGACACGAATTTACCACAAAGAAACGTCTACGCAAGAGTAAAAAGCTTGAAAATCACTTTATAAATATTGCCACGTTGAAAATAAGGCGGTAAACAGACCGAGCATCAAGACACCCACGTCGTGTTGTTCGCTTTGATCTGGAAAAGAACTTTGTGAGTCAAGGTCTAGGTTTGAAATAGTTACCTGTTTACTGTTTTTATTATGGAACCTTGCATGTTACGTAACTGAAAATGTAACTAATAGTAGATTATACAATATACTGTAAATATTGACCCCTTTATCATAATGTAATATACGCTACATATTGTTGATTGATGAAATCAACCAAATTATTTCAATATCAGTATTTACGAATTTCCTTCTTTGCTAATTTAATTAGCGAAATATTGTATTGTGATGAAGTGATGTATTGTAGATACTAGCACGCTACTAGAAAAGATTATTTTACGTTATACAGTGCCGCAGCATTGCGATTTGCGACGATGAAGTGATGTATTCTAGGTACTAGTACGCTACAAGAAGATTATTTTTTGTTATACAGTGTTGCAGCAATGCGACTGACTCAGTTGATCCCGTACGATGAGTGCGAAAGGACATGATTCATCACATACATTGCAAAAATATTATAACGATATAAAAAGTAAAAACACATTCAAATAATTTCAGATCAACAAATGACATGGCAGATAACGGAATCCCCCATTAATGAATACGCTATGTGTGGAGACGGTTTTGCCCCGATGTTTTATTTATTTATACATATATTATAACACCATAACAGTTAATATTAATGCGATGTTATTCAGATTTAATCTTAACAATTGATTTCAATACATCTATGAGCCATTTCTGTGAATTCTGATAGATTACATATAAATATATCCAAGCTCTGGGATATAGTATTAAGCAATCGTATGGCCTGTGACAAGGGCGCAAACCTTAGTACATTATTTACCTATTGTTTGTTTTAATACATGATTGCTGTTAGTACTAATTACTAATAGTTTAGTGCGCTTAGTGCAAATCATATGTTCCGTGTTTCCTTGACTGATTGCGTCATTCATCTCAAGGCACGGTACTGATGACTGATCGAATGATGCTTTGTTTTAATGACGCAACTGATTATGACGCAATGACTTACAATAAATTTCTCATGAAGTGTTTCAAATGTTATGTACTCGGGTAACATTTTCCGCGTAAGGCGTGTTTCCTGGACGATTTTAATTAAGCCCAATATCTGGACATTATTAGTTGTATTATGGCACGATTTTAGTGCTGAGGTCTCTACATAGTAACATCCCGGAGACTGGAATTTGTTCCCGATATGGCCACATCACATCATGGGACGGAATACACACTGTGGAAAGCGGCTGCTCCAGTTGCGCCATTACCTATCCCTTGGGAGATAAAAGTCGTGAATGTGTGCGCGTTTGTATCTGGACATTTCTTAGAAAATTGGATTATTGGAAACTTTGTGGGTTAAGAGAGATTTATCGCGAATCTAGAACTGTAAATAATATAAAATAAAAACTTGATTTATAACAAGAACGCGAATTTGTTTTCTTAAACAATAGTACATGGGAACAATAAAACTTAATTTCTTGGTCGCGAAAGTTTATATGACAATATTGGATTGCAGCAGGACATTTTCATTACAAATATACAATAAACGGATGATTAAAGAAATATATTACATGTATGCTATCTAATTATCTTTTTTTGTTGGCCTTTTGAAGTTTAAATTGATGCTTAACTGGAATTTATAATAATCGCGGCATTATAAAATACTGTACTGTTCATTCTTATCGTCAATCGAAATATTATATCTCGTTCAGCCGCGACAATTTGTTTTAATTATCTACATGAGAAAGTTTTTACCTGAGCTGGTTCCGATGCATTATAATATTATTAATACTGTTTTTCTTTATTCATTATTGCATTCTAAAAACGAATACAAATACACATTCCAGTTGGTATAGATGTCATTTCGAAATAATCGTAAACAAACTGGCTAAGAAAGGAATTAAGTTAAAAAAATAATAATAATATTTGATAAGAACTGGCTGAAAATGGTTTTCTTATAATAATAAAAAAAAAATCTTTTACAAAATTAAAAAGAACTTTAGTTAAGTCAGCGCATTTAGAATTGGCCCCGTTATGTCAGTGTCAACTATTTATGGTCAAGGACAGATCAATAAATTCATCCCAACCGGTTCCGTGATGGAATATAGATTATAAGTAGTGATTTATATTGTTATTTTAGTCTGTCCGTATGTATTATTAATTAATTTCAATGCTGTAAACAAGTTATTATGCAAATTGCATGATAACAAAAAAATTGCACTATGAAATTAATATTATTTTTTATAGGTATTACCTTGTTTATGGTTCGAACTTCAAAGTTTTACGTACCTGGTACAAATGATTTTTATTTTCCTTTGTTTATGAATAACCTTTACCTGTTACATGTGTAGGTAAAAAGATATTGGACAATTATTAAGCATAAGAAAGATATATAGCAAGTGAAACCGAGGGTATACACTAGTGCTAAAAGAATTTCGCACAATCGTTATTTCAAACATATTTTGAATTTTAACGCATTATCACATAGTAACTTAATACTGGTTCAGTGTCATTTTTTGTAATACATTATGTAAATCGTTGCTAAACAACCTTGTGTTATTTTTAATGTTATATTCCTAATCATGAACTAGAACATGAGGTCAGACTGAAGATCGTAATATTGGAAAGATGTATATCCTGGATTGACTTAACTGGGTAGAATTTGGACAGCTTAGAAACATTATACTGGTGGTAGGTCTCTCGCATGTGAGAGCCCGCCTGGGTAGGTACCACCGCAATGTCTATTTCGGCCGCCAAGCAGCAGCGTGTAGTTACTATTAACATTATGTCTCAGGATGGTGAGCGCAGTGGAATATCAAACAATACTTTGTAATTCAAGGTGTTGGATGGTGTTTCTGCTGTTTATGCGCGGTCTTATTGCTTGCCATTAGGCGAACGGCGAACTCATCTCGTCATTCAAGCAGCAATAAAAAAAAATACTACGAATACTGTAGCGTAGGTTTAGAGATCGTATTAAATTATAATTTATATACAAAGGTGCGTTTTTAGTTAAATTAAATATGAATCTATACTATTATATAAAGCTGAATAGTTAGTTTGTTAGAATGCGCTAATTTCAGGAACTATTAAACCGATTTTGATAATTCTTGCGTGCTATAGGCTACTTTTATCCCAAAAAAATTGGTTCACACGGGCAGAGCAGGCAAAAGCTAGTCGTCTAATAAAATCACGGTGGAAAACTTTACAATGCGCGGACAATAGCTCCACCAAGCTGACATGTCATTCATACGCCTCTTCCAAGTATTTAAGGATAAATATTGGTATTCCTGTGTGCGGAAACAATTGATAACCAATTTTAAGAGCCTAACAATAGCTTATTAATTGTTTCCGCATATGAGAGAAAGTCTATCGGCCCCTAATTTCGGATCAATGTTATCTTTATTCAGATAGGTCTATATCGCTATTGATCTGAAGGTAATACAATCTTTTATCAAAATTAACCGCGTCATTGCGTTAGTGAATTATAAACTATCATATACGTAAATAGACTGGTCATGCTTCAGGATATTCAAGAATACCGTCATGAGTCCGTGACGCAGAAGTTATTAAAGAGTCGGACTTCGCATGACAAACAACGCAAAACTGGAAATCAATATGCTAATCTTGTATAGCGTATTCGACCTAACAGATTACATCATAGTTATAAGAGCATTGATTGGCAGGGGCTTGTACATCTTTTGTTAGCATTACATAATAAATAATAATAATAATATCAGCCCTGTATTATATACTTGCCCACTGCTGAGCACGGACCTCCTCTACTACTGAGAGGGATTAGGCCTTAGTCCACCACGCTGGCCTAGTGCGGATTGGTAGACTTCACATACCTTCGAAATTCCTATAGAGAACTTCTCAGATGTGCAGGTTTCCTCACGATGTTTTCCTTCACCGTTAAAGCGAACGATAAATTCACAAAGAATACACACATGATTTTAGAAAAGTCAGAGGTGTGTGCCCTTGGGATTCTCACCTGCGGACATTCGTCAATGTCAATGGATAATGTTCTACAAACTACGTTTTATATATGTATATGCAATTAGCTTTTGATTGGAAATTCGCCCGCGTGAAAGAGTTTTCCGGGATTAAACTAATGCTATATATTTTGCCAGGATAAATCATAATCCATTTCCTTCCCAGGGTCTCAAAGTCTCTCCATACCTAATTTCATTAAAATCCGTTCTGATTTTTTTTGGGTTTAGACAGACAGACAGACACGGGGAGACTTTTTTATAATATATAAAATTGTTATTTAAACAATAGATACTTATTTGAATTATGTACATACATGACTAATTCTATATCAACGTGAATGCTATTAGCTGCCTAATTAAAAACATTTTCGTTTTATTGCAATAGGTACGCAACATGTTGACATTTAAATATGTTGCAATTTTTTTTCACTAAAGTGTTTATATTGTTGTTTATCACGATTACTAGGGTATTACCCAATCTTATTCCTTTTTTTAGTATTTTTTTAGAATAACAATCCCGTCATACATATTTGTTGCGTAACCGTTTGTTTACTCAGCGCACGCAACAGAAGCTCTCGAAAGAAATAAATTTTCACCATTTTTGCACCATTTTATTAATGCTATTTGTCATAACGTGATGTTAGATAACCTATATTCCTCGATTAATGGGCTATCTAACACTAAAAGATTATTCAATTCGAACCAGTAGATCCCAGTGGCGGAGGATGAAATTTGCCGAAAGGAAAGCCGAAACAACCCATAGGTTCTAATAATATGCATAAATGAGGTCTGGAAATCATTTTAATAATAATTAGATATAACATAAATTAGGAAAGGGAAGCCGGTAGGAATCGGGTTATATAGATCCTTCACCTCTGGTAGTTCCTGAGATTAGCGCGTTCAAACAATAAAATAAAAAAACACACAAACAAACGTTTCAGCTTTACATAATTAAGCTAAGCTTAATACATATAAGTTATATTCATATTTTCCTTTTTCTGATAACTGAGTATGATGTCCTTCGCCGTCACAGCGTCTGCCAATCCTTGGGTGTTGGGTTTAAACCCGCGTTCGTCTATCATCAGCAGTCTTTTCCATTTCTGAATTATACACATGACGCATTTATCCCCGAAGGAGTATGCAGAGGTGCAACCAAAGCACTCGCTTTTCGCCAAGTGTGTTCCGTCCCATGATGTGATAGGTGGCGTGTCCGTAGCCATATCGGGCACAAATTCCAGACTCCGGGTTGACGCTGTGCAGGAAAACCCAAATATCGCTTTTTCCGACCCAGGATTCGAACCCAGGAACTCAGAGCGCTGTCATACCGCACATGCAGTACAACTACGCCACCGAGGCAGTAATTTCTGAATTATCACCTCTCGTATAATACTCCTAACAAATAAGCTTCGAGGATGTATTAGATAAAAATGTTTTATCTCTATCGCACGTCATGCGTGTTAACAGATTAAGTAATTGCTTTATAATAATTCGCAAGTCACTATGTTATAGATATTTGTTATTTACAATCTATCATTATATAGCGGTGAGGAGACAGGTAGAGAACAGAAGAAAGTGAAGAGAAGGCAGGTCCCGCAAGAAAAGAGCTTGGATCACGAACACTCACAAAACTGAATAATTGTGAATGTATTAGTTTAAAAGAAAGAGGAATAGGCATCTATAAGAGATGTGGAGATTTGAGGAGTGATGGTTGTTGATGTTGGCTTCTAAATCATGTTCCTTTTACTTGCTATTGTAAAAAATAGACACTTATCTTCTTTTCAACTTGCCCTTATTCCATTGACCATTTCAATTTGAGGTGTTAATTTCATTTTATTAGGCAGAAACAATTTGGCTTAGTTTTTACGACCAGCCGCCTTCCTGGCTACATTAGCAAAAACCACAACAAACACTCTCTGATCTGAGAATCAAACTCAAAACATTGTAGTCAACAGACTACGGTATAACAAGATTAACGACCAATCACAAACTTAAGTTAAAAGAGCCACAACCTAAAAAAATATTTGAATTGCGTCTAAATTCTTGAAATCGGAATGTGTTCAGCCTTCCGATAAGATCTGTCATAAAGCCCGGAGTCTTTATCGTACGTCATCTTGTTGACCTCTTTTTATTTCGTGTCATAATATTTAATTTCCGTAAATTATAATCTATACCTATAGTTTCATGTCGAATTAAGATAGGTACGCGCAATATTTTTCATAAGACCAATACTTCGGTCATTTACTTACTTTATTCTGTCTTTGTGTCTTCTTCCATTTGGTAAAGTATGGATGATCGCTACGAGATATGGTAGGTACTTCGATTTATTAGAAATCATAACATAATTTTTTTTTTTTTCATGGAAGGTAACTTTGACCCATGCTCATATAAAATATAGTCCAAATAACAGGTCTAATTAAGTTAATGTATTAGTGGCTGGTTTTTAGTTTTTACTGCAAACGAGTAATTGACTTCCTACTTAAGTGTGAAGAAATCTGTGTCATACGTAATGTTTTGGTAATTTAACACTAATTACTCACCGATAGCCTTTTGGGACTAACAAATTATTTTGTCAACATGCCTTTAGTTATTATAGTTGTAATGTTACGCCAACCGCGTTCGTCGCGGATAAATGCCTGCATTACAATGTGTACTTGTGTCTGATGACATTTTAATTTGATCACAGACATATTTAAACGATTAACAAGTCTTATCTAGTATTATTTCCTGTCATATATAAATATCTTTAACGAACAAAGACTCTTAGTTGTAACCATTTTATGCACCAAAACAAATAAATTTGATACAATTTCTATAAATCTTGACATACTAATATAGATAGTTGACAAAGAAATAATAGTGTAAGAGAGTTGTATAGAAGTGACTTATTTTAATCAGAAATTATAACGCATAACAGTAGAATGTATGGAATTGTTTCCTTCGACTTCGAACGAAACAAACATTTAAAACTGCTATCGATTTACACGCACTATCGGAGTTTTATCTTATTCTAAATTTGCATATTGATATTTTTAACTTGCTATATCGAATAACGATACGCCAATTTCACAAAAATTAAAAACAGTAACGTGACGTGGTAAAACCGCAATAACTTGTTTTCACTCACCTGCAGGCTGCAACCTATAGATGTAAACAATAATGTTTTCGTATAAACAGGGGTTGTTTCTTTACCAAAGCAGTTGTAGGACTGACAAATATGTCCGCATTGACAGAACATTTTTGCTATATTGCACAATAATATGATTTTATTATGAAACTACGACTAATACCAAAACCAAAAGACGAAATTCTTTCTTGATAAACTTCAAAGACCTTTTTAGGACCAGGCGTAACGCCAAATCATGATTATTCATGTAATTAAAGCATTAATCAACAGCTGTGAATTATTTCTGATTAATATTATTTTTATTTCATTACGCTTATATGTATGTAAATAAAATGCAATGTAGATAACATCTAGGTTGCGACTGCTCTATCAAATAACAAACATTCATGTAGCTAAAAAGGAAATTGGATAGAGATGAAATTGGCTATACGTCTGAATTCAACACTTCATACAATACGTAATTCGATGAAACCTTTACACGGGAACTACCGGGTTGAATTATACGAGAGCATGGGAAATACCGGGGTTACTTGAATGTACTATGATTTGACGTAGATTGTTTCAGACAAAAATATTTACTAGGTCAAACTACTTGCCAACAAAGCTCCTCTTTTTTCAAAGCCATTTTCCTTACCTTTCCTTACTTACCAACACTTTATACTTGTGAATCAAGTGAGTATCATTGTTCCAGCCTCATTGGTTTAACTGTACGTAGTTCATCAGTTAGTGAGAGTAATTAGATAAGGTATAACGGAAAATGCATTGCGTAATCTTTACCTCTGAATAAATTCCTTGAGATATCGCATAGTCTGTGTATCAAATAAGATATATATGTAGTATTTATCGACAGTCTGAATAAGCAACAATTGTTTGGTTCGAAACCTCGACTAAAGATTCTTTTAAGTTTATATGTATATTGTAAAAATTAGAATTTGTTATTTTTTCTATAGGTACTTATTTACTCCGGACGTTTGGAAGTCTTTCCACCATTTATATCGCAATATTTACTAATTTTCACAAATTAGAATTAACCCCATAGGTAATTCCTTGTTGTAACCAAACACAGATACGAAACGAAACACTGATAGAGCGGCGACATGGGAGCGGGGTAACATGCAGAAAGGCTGATTATATGTTCTGAACATTAGATAAGCATTGGATTTATGTACAAAGCCTACGGTAGTGTGACCGAAAATAGCCCGGTTTCTAATATGGCTCATCATCCATTCTTCGTTTATGTTTTTTATGTGTTGTAATGAAAAAAAAAACTTCGATTTTTTATAATTCTTTTATTATTAAATTTAATCATATGTGGTGATACTTTCTTTATATTTTTTATAAAACGATTTTTTAAATTAAATGGTCCATCAATAGTTCCGTTACTTAACTTTATTTGTTATCACTATAATATGTTAGTAAGAGCAAAGATCTCATATAACTTTTCATAATTCCTTCTCGTTTCACAATTTCTACGAACACCTAGAGTAGTGGGTGCATTTACCTACCTTTAAGCGGGAAAAATGTTGGCAGAACCGTAGGCGGGGATTCTATGCTTTTTGGCAATCTGTTTCATTCGTTTTTTTAAGCAGAATTAGATTCTACATAAAACATTGTAGCCAGTGTAACTACTGGACATAATAAGCCTTAACATCCCATGTCTCAGGATGGCGAGCGCAGTGAAACAAAATAATACTTTGTAATTCAAGGTGCCAGATGGTATTTCTACTGTTTATGGGTGGTATCGCTTACCATGAGGCGAACGACAAGCTCGTCTCGTCAATCAAAGCAATAAAAAAAACATTCGGACAATAGTGACTCTTAAGTTTTCTTGTAGATGTAACAAGGATATCCTCAAATATTTTTACAATTGGCTCAATGTTACGCTTCAAGTATTTCCTTGAATAACTGGATATTCCATACCAATCGAACTTGTTCAATTTACCTTGTTAGTTAAGCGTAATACAGACTAATGAGATTATTATCGTAAGTTCTCGAATATTCTGAATTCTATAGAAATCCCCCTTAATTTTATTCAATTAGTAGGTCTGAACTAAGAGGCCTTGAGTTTAAGTAAGTAGATTCAAGTGCCTCATTTTCAATGAGTTTTTATGTCTTGTCCTTGTTATAACGTATAGTTAACAGTGGCGAAGGACCCATATTATATTCCGATTCCTGCCGGCTTCCCTTTCGTAATTTATGTAACATATAATTATTATTAATTATTTGTATATATTATTAATTTATTTATACTAAATAATAATGTAATATTCTAACTAATGACTAACATGGTGTCGATATATCACTACATAGTATAAAACAAAGCCGCTTTCTCTGTCCCTATGTCCCTTTGTATGCTTAAATCTTTAAAACTACGCAACGGATTTTGATGCGGTTTTTAATAGATAGAGTGATTCAAGAGGAAAGTTTATATGTATAATAACATCCATTAAATAGTGGAGAAATACTGTTATTTTGTTATGTTATACCCGTGCGAAGCCAGAGCAGGCCGCTATGTTCTTATATACAACGTTCACAGTTTTTCTGTAGTGTATTTAGTATCAGCATTGCACCCGTGCGAAGCCGGGGCGGGTCGCTAGTGTACTTATATACGTCAATGTTTCATGGTGTCAGTTTCTCGTGATGGTGTGCTCGCGCATCCTAATTTACTCTCATAATTTTTCCCTAACGCGCCAAAAGAAGTATAACTTCAAAAATACATAGAATATATCATATCGGTCATTATATAAATCGATTACACGTAATCAATCACTTTCATCACTGTAATCAACGTGAGGATTTTGATAAGAAATTTATCGACATACACTATTCTCTTCACGTGTAAATAAGAAATATTAAATGATAAAAGTAATGCTAACGTTTCGACTCATACGTAAAACCGCAAAACGCTATTTGGCCAATTTAACGCCCCGATTCATAGTTAGTGCTTTGTAAATTATATGTAAATATGTAATAAGTAAACTAAAACGTGCTAAGTATATAATCATATGAGATATATGTCGCTGAAATTGTATAAGGCGTCATGCAGACGATATTTACAGTTTTAGGTTCTATTAGTTTTATTGAAGATTAATGTTCGGGGAGCTTAGCGTCTGCGCGGCGCCATAATCGAACCAGATGCAGCTGTGCTAACCTTGAGCCGAATAAGGCATGCTCTCTAATAGGCTATACGGTCATACACTAGTGGACACATAAAAAACTAGATATTTTTCGCGGTTCTGGTTGTTTGAAAGTCTTTTTGTTTAAAATATACAAATTCTGGTCAAACATAGTCCGTATTACTCAAATATTGCAATCAGATCAGTCAGATGTCATAATTATAAAAGATCTTTTTATTAAGTAAGGAAAAAAGTGGCATACAGGATCATCTAATGTCCTTATTAATATTAAAAATGCCCATGTTTTTGAAAATGATTGGATTTTTGTTATGTTAGATTTAAACGCAAACAACTGAACAAATTTGGATGGAATGGCCTTCGGGTAGACCATGTACTGAATAAACACATAGGCTCTTTTTATCCCGGTAATTTGCCACCATGGGTAATAACGGATTTTTTAAATTTGATAGAAATGGCGCAGCAATTGTACCGTGTTTTAGTGACGGGTATTGGGAAAGGTTTTTCATTCGTGCGATGCTGACTTATATCTAGTTGTACTATTTAAAATATAAAGTATCTTATGAAAGTTAATTTAAGATAGGCGTACAAGTTTAATAAACTGACAAACAAATGCACATAAACAGCTGCGTAACAGTGAGCCGGCAGTTATCCTCACCCACTAATAGGTAAACAAAACCGTATTCGGAAATCTTATACAAATGAGGAAAACTCTGATTAGTAGTACACACAAGGAGCAGGAAACACTGGCGATAACGTTAAGTCGAATTAACACTGCCTACTTACCTACATTCCTATTTCCTGCTTAGTATTCGACCCGGGTAATCTCGAGGTTGATTGGCTGTTTATTTTCCTGGCACGGTAGTGACACTGGACTTCTGGTCCATTATTTGGATAAGACAAAGTTTGTGACGGTTATTAGCATTGTGATTCTATTTTTAACCGACTTCAAATTGAGATTATCGTTAAATTATTGGCAGCAGATTATGAATTTCCAACTCCTCTCTATCTTTCTATTTGATTAATTTCGTTGCCGGATAAAGACAAATTAGTTTTCCCTGAGACTCGCCGAGCTTCACCGTTCGGTATCATAAAATGCGTGCCATTGCTGATCCCGGCTTACAGAGCTGTAGTGGTGGGTGTAAGGGCGGGAAAGTCTCTAGGCAATTATGGAAGTGGAAATGAAGTTTAGGTAGAATTTCGCTTTTGGAAATGTTACCACAATTAAGTACCTATAATATTTCATTAAATGTAGTAGTAATTTGGTATCATGGCGGTTCTTTTAATTCATATAACCCAGAACGCGAAACGCGACCTTTTCTTAGAAGTCAATATTACTGATTTTTTACACTGTAATTCGGGTTTGGAAGGCAGTCTGAACTAAATTACTTATGTATATCCTGTAATACCATCATCATATTCTAACATTCTGAACAGTATTCTTATGAATAAACTCAAAATTTCTTCAAATAGTATTATATACTGTCCCACTGCTGGGCACGGGCCTCCTCTGTTACTGAGAGGGCTTAGGCCTTAGTCCACCACGCTGGCCCAGTGCGGATTGATAGACTTCACGCACCCTTAAAATTTCTATAGAGAATTATTCGGGTATGCAAGTTTCCTCACGATGTTTTCCTTCACCGTTAAAGCAAGCGATAATTCACAAAGACACATAACTTTGGAAAAGTCATAGGTGTATACCCTTGGGATTTGAACCTGCCGACATTCGTCTTGACAGACCGTTCCACACCCAACTAGTCTATCGCCGCTATTACTATTTATTACTTAATGTTCATCATTTAGTGTCATATTAAATTTCCTGCGCAGTTTCGGTATCAGTAAAAAGTTTTACATATCTGTTACAATAAGGAAAAACGTGTGTAAATTATTTATCGTTCTCACCCATATGGTAGCATGACCTTATGTTTACATCAGCCAATCGATGCTTGCACACGTAATATGATGATTATTTTCTTCAGACATTCTTGATAATGGTTGTGGATGTATTGGTGGTACAGGGAGACTTGTCAATATCAGTCTCTTAGGGTCTTATTCTGTATGACATTGTAAACGCTTACCGCAACCGTGTCATGTTATCTTCGTGTTTTTTTTACTGCTTTGAATGACGAAACGACCTTGCCGTTCATCTAAGGGTAAGCGATACGACCGTCCATAAACAGTAGAAATAGTATCCAACTTGAATTGCAAAATATTGGTTGATATTCCACTGCGCTCGCCATCCTAAGACATGAGATGTTCAGTCTTAATATGTCCAATAGTTACACTGGCTACAATATCCTTCAAACCGAAATATCACAGTGACTCACTGACTACACACTGCTGGTTGTCAACAGAAATAGACATTACGGTAGTACCTAGCCAGGCGGACTCTCACATATGAGAGACCTACCACCAGTAAGTTATTTGGAATGGTATTCTGTATGCCAATTTGAATTGTATTGAACGTGACGCGGTGCGTTACGAGCTTGTTACGCACTGTCTAAATAACGTGTGGAATTGAGAATAAGGTGCCTGACGGCAAAGATTGATCTTATTTTTTTAATAAGCACTACATGAATATAAGTCATGTAAATAATAGAGCCTTTTCTATCCGGTGTCTTCCCTACATTACATAGGGTTGTGACAATGTGTTACAGAAGTAGATATTGTACCTACTTTGTAAGATATTCATTTAAATGAAGACAAAAATAATCTTACTTATCAAGTAGGTAATAAGAACAAAATCTAGAATGCACGATATGTTAAAATAAAGAATATATTCAAGGAAACTAAAAACACTCGCGAGATAACATCAAAATTAATAAAAATTACAATCCATCCGCTATGACCTCACCCCGCTTCAAACTTCATATAACGTCTATGTATTATTTTGTAAATACATCAAAACAAGTCAGGTAACGTGTCGACGTCAGTTAATTGAGTTATATAAAAAAAACGTGTCACTGACGTCGCGTGTTCAGGAACAAAGATGGCGAAAAGGCGCGTGCCTTCAAGATGAATTACCCACCGCACGTAGCGTTTATGTAATTCAAATCAAGGTTTCCACGTCAATGATGCGGAGAAAAGTTATGAATTACTGGGCGTTTCTCGCAGCTTCGTCTGCGTAAGTCCTTTCCCATAATAAAAGATTCGTTATGGACTTATCAAGGCAAATAAGTACGCTATATATTACCTAATTCAGGATTTAGGTCTATCTGCTAAATTTCATCCAAATCTGTTCAACATTTTTTGCGGTAACATCTAACAAGCATCTAAACATTCACAAGCTTTTGCTTTATAATAATTACTATGATATATTAGGGATGTTATTTTATCACGCAAAAAGTGACCTATGTGTAATTTTCTGAGTCTTCATTGAGCCGAAGTTGACTACGCTGGGTACTGACTTGGTCAAACTCACCATTCTGTAGTCATCCGAATTTATCCTCTTAAGAATTATGAATTTGTTCGTATATTTGAAGAGGAAAACATTTTGTTAACATGCTAAAACTTTAAATTACTAAAAAATTACAAATGACAATACTAAATTCCGAAAATAGCTTGCTTGGCTGCCATTACAATTAAATATAGAGTAGAAATATTGTAAACGAAAAAGAAATGATTAGGAAACGAACAATTTGTAATATTTAGTCACTTTTTGTTTGTAATCCGTTGTTATAATTACTCGACATTGGCGAAATCACCGACAGATGAACCGTCGAAGCCATAATACGAAAGATTAGGAAATGTTGGGGAGTGGGTTGGGCATTCAGATGTGTATAACAATCGTTTGCACTAAATTTTGATCAATAAGTATAATTGTAAGCAAAATATTATGTGTTAAATAATGATAGGTATATGATGAAATAAAACGGAGTCCGTCCGGACAGAGATTATGAAGGCTGTAGTCTTCGAAACGTCGGGAGAAAATAATATAAATAGCCGCGATAAAATCCATAAATAGTTTAATTCAATGTCTAACATTCGCGTAAACATAAATCGATATATGATTATACATTCATACAATTATTGGTATATTATAACATATAACTAATACGTAAACAGTGGATACGTAAACACGAGTAGGTTTGCGTAACATGCAGACGACATGGCAAAATAATTATGACGAAGGGTTTGGTTCAGGACGTCATTGTCGAAAGTAATGAAATGACTTGTATAACTCGTTGATTCGAAGGCTCTCGACTGTTGCGGGGTAATGTCTTAGGGTTGACCTGCGTTATGATATTGTAATTTGATAAAAATGGTATGGATACATATTATTATGGGTAAGGTAAAGGTAAAGGTTTATCACCTAGTATACGAAAATATATTGTATTAGTTGTATGGTTATAGTCGTAAACCGATGGTGTAACTATTGAATAAATAAATAAGTAAGAAGTAAAAACTTATGCGTACTGATCGGTGGCGATATAACCCCATTCCTTCTGGCTTTTCTTTCGTACTTTTAGTAAAATCTAATTATTATCATTAGAACGATTACATTATATAGTATATTATTAGTAGCTGTATGTCGTGTTGGGTTTCCTTTCGGGAAATATCATCCTTCTCCACTGGTACTGATGGTTCTTATCGTTTACCTACTTTCAATAAAGATGTCGATTGTTTTACACAGATAGCTTTATCCCGACCATGTCTTATAGACTATTTTCAATATAAAATCACCACTGTTAATTTTCGGGATAAGAAGCCAATATTTTCTTAATCAGGACATGATCTATCTGTGAGACAAATTCCACCCAAAAGCGTTTAGTGTTTTCTACAGTTACTTCTTACAAACATCGTTACAAAGTTTCGCATTGTTATTAGTACGATTAATATACTAGTAAGATGCAAAAACAACGTAATTACCCGTAAACGACCACATGTTGTTTATTGAGTTTAAATTATAATATTTTATATTGATAATTGTTTTAACAGATGGCTTCGAGAAAAAAATAAAGTCATAAATAACTCGCTAAACATTTAATATTATTTATAATGTTCCATCCCTGTACTAATTTAGCAATGAGGATAAGTTATGAACGAATACGACAATCGACAACCATCAGTGACGCAGGCAAAATTCCCTGAATTTGGCGCCAAACGTAAGCCAAAAATATAATTTTATTTGCGTAAACGTCATGGCGTGTCGCACCGAACTTATGAACCCTTCGTCTTTACGCACGTAAACGTCTTACAACCAGCCAGGCGATTTCTCAATGGGAAGTTTCGTGGTTTACTTATCGTCGGTCTTGTAAGTCATAAGAACGTTTTTAATTCGTCGGCATGGTTTAAAAACCATTGTTGTTTTAAATAAAAATCCTTACAAACCGTCTCAAAATATTTTAACTAGCCGGCTCATAGTTTTCCATATCATGCTGATATTTTTTTTTGTCTTGACTAATTACCACATTCGTATGCGTGGAACTGCCTTAGACGCTAACTTATATAATTATTTTGAAACAACGAGATATAATGAACTTAGAACTTAACTACTGCTTTATTTAAAATGTTTTATTAATCACAAACTAGTAGCAACCTTGGTTTAATTATATTGAAATATTATTCCTCGTGTAATATTCGTTTCCCACGCTCCTTTATAACTAAAAAAGGCGATACTAAACTCAGAAGGATCATCCGCGTTCTCAAAACTAGTCGGACTACGTCGTCCAATTACGCGACGCGTCACTGCACACAAAAAATATAGGTTTTGTTTACTTTACTACTGTCCAAACTTCCTTCTAGCTGGAACTCGTTCCCGTACAAACACGGCGAGTACAAATTACAAATCGACAATATCTGGAGCTTGGGCACCAAGAAAGGATCTGTTAATGGTTTTAAAATGGGATTTCTGGCGATTTGTCGATATTAGTAAACGAGATGAGTACAATTTGAATATTACAGTTGTATGAATGAATTAATTGAATATCGCTTTTACACTGAAGTTATAATTGCTGGCGAAAAAGTTATGTACAATTAAAAAAAAAAATTGCTCCAAATAGGTTTTAACAAAATAGGTATTACAACTTATCTTTTGAAGGTCAGAGATTAGTAACCTAATTGGTCATTAGTCGGCCTTTCATTATCGAAAATAACAGAAAGCAATGAAGTCACCCATAATTAAATCAATGAGTACCTTCTACGCATTCTAAAATTGAATTTTCCTTGATGGTCGAAACTCATTTTAATAAACAATTCCCGTTAAATATCCTTGTAAAATTGCCAAGATGGAAGTACTTAGAAGCAAAGGAAATACATTATAAATTGATGAGATCATGTGTCCCTGATGAGGACAGACAGTAAAAAGGAAAAACAATGTTGTCATCAAATAAAGTAACATAAATTAGTATCTCCTGTAGGTAATAAATATGTATCATAATACAATGAAAATAAATATATATTACAATATGTTTGACACACAAGGGCCCTTCTGGGAATGTACAATCAGCCATAGAAGTAAGAGGGAGTTTATTCTTTATGAGAGTGTAAACTCCTAACACGGACATGTTAGATTATCTTGAAATTAGCCTGGAACGGTATTCTCTATGCTAATTTCTATTGTCTAAAACGTGATGATGTGTTACGTGCCTGTTACACTGTCAAAATAACGTGTGGCGTACAAAATAAGGTCTCTGAAAAAAATAACTTCAATTCGCCTGTAACATGTTTCTCTGTATTATATAGTAAGTCCTCTTTATTTTTGTGAAAAAATGTTGATAAGAACGCAAAAATGTATAAGCGATTTAAAGTTTTGAATTTGTTCAGCTTTTGCCTGATTCGGATACAATATGAAAAGATTGACGTTACAGCCAATTTAATTATAGGCTTCTTAAGATTATTGCAAAGCTACATATTACGTTCTAGTTCAAAGTTTTTTGATTGTGTCGATTGCCGAGCGATGATCATCTCCCATCAGTCAATATTCAATTAGACCCCACCCCTTACCATCAGGTGCAGTGGGGTCACTTCCACTTACAAGTATAAAAAAAAAATGTGATTTAGTTATTGTTAACGAGAAACTGCCCTCTACGCAGCGCTTAGCAACACGCGAGTTTGTAATTATAATATGTTCTTGCGTCATAAAAAATAATAATATATAGGAGAGCTAAGTTCAAGAGATGAGGCTGAACTCTTCACTAAGAATTACACAAGTATTGCACAAGGTAAATCAGAATAATATGCATTTGTGCATCTACAATGATTTTATCAACGTAGAATCTAATTACATGTTCCTTTTATCCTTAACTGGATATTTATTCTGAATTTTATACAAAACCTAGAAAGTAATGTTCGCATATCAGTTGTTTTGAACTTTGAACTGTCTGCAAGTTTTATTGATAATTTATTTATTGAGAAACTTCTTATTAGCTCCAACATTTGTAAAGGATTCCAAACGATTTGTAATCAAGAATAGCATTAGACATATAACTTTCAATTAGTATTATGGAGGGCTTTTGCTTGTTTCAGGCTAGTGAAACATTACATTATAGGTACAATGTTATATAGCCCCAAAAGGGTAGGCAGAGTGGAAGCAGTGACTATATTTTGCGGATGGGTATTTCTACTATTGCGTTTGCAACCTGAGTGAGGTCCCCTCGCGTAATACCAAACGAAATTATTCTGAAAAATTCATATTTATTGTTATAATCTGTGGCATTTTAAATAGAGTCATCAAAGGGGTGACTGCCGAACGTTGCCTCACCGCAAAATTGCGTACATTTCAACCACAATTAGGCTACGAGGCCTCCAAATTTTGCGTCTCCAAATTTAATAGCCAAATTCTGAAATAGTATCGGATGTTGCGAAATGGCCTCAAAGCCCAAGTCCAGTTTCTGCATTGACAATACAGACAGACAAATTACTGCTACATTTAATACATCATTTAGTCATGGTGATTGTAATGGCAACTCTTATGACTGTTACTTTAGAGACGTCTATGTTTTGGCAAATTACTTTAACTTATATTTACCAATTCAAACGAAACTGGATGAGTCATGAATCATCAAACAATGCACCCTTTGTGCATTCCCGCTGCGCAAACACGGAAGATGAGTTTATTACTTGATGGTGTGAGATTCTGGCGATGACGTCATTCCTTGCCTGAGAGATTACATACAGGATTTTTTTTATACGGTGTGGTTTAGTCATCATGTATTGGTTAGATAGGACATTTTAAAGATTTACTACACAAGTAAAACGTCCTATTACCCAAAGTTACTACGTTAAAATGTTTCTACGTTATTATATAATTTGCTACTCTTAAAAAAATGTTACTATGTTACTCTTAAATGTTATAATAGATCTTTTCAACTATATGTATATATCGTGGATATATTAGGGTTTTGCACAGGAAACCAATATGAAATCACCATGGATTTGTGTTGGAACTTTATTAATCAAAGTCCTATTTACAGTTATTTCTGCTAATATCTTTACGAAATTTACATCGTTCAATGCTACAGATTAAAAAAGTTTTGTTCTGTAAACATTGTAGTTTGTATAACTACTGGACATAATAAGACTCAACATCTCATGTCTCAGGATGGCGAGCGCAGTGGAATATCAAACAATACTTTGTATTTCAAGGTTTTGGATGTTGTTTCTATTCTTTTTGGGTCGTATCGCTTATTAGATGAACGGCAAGCTCGTCTCGTCATACAAAGCGATAAATAAAAAAAAATGTTATGTAATGATGTTTTTATAAACTATGAGAAAGTTATGGAACTGCGAACTTGTAATTGCGACGCGACAAATGACTCACACTGACGCATTTTTCACCATGTGTCTGATTATTATCGGGACGTGCATAACTTAGGTCTGAATAACTTTAAATATTTCGGTTCTTCTCAAGTCCCGTGTATTAGTAAGCATGGGATTGGTATTTAGGTACACTTAAGTATTAAGAATTTAAAGAACGTATATACACATTATAAATGCGAAAGTTTGTGAATATATTTTGATGCGTAGATGTTAGAAGGATTGGCGGCCTTATGCGTTACGAGGTCCCAGGCGAAAGCAAAAAAGAAACGCCGTAATACCCCACGTGAAGGAAAAAAAGTTACACGGTTTCAACAGTTTTGTCTGTAATATTGTAAAAAAGGTCTTCTAAGGCTACGTCCGACGCCCCGGGTTGCTCAGTTCGCATCCCCCAAAAGCCACCTCTAGTTAGAAGTAAAACTTGAAACCGCTGAACGGGTTAAAGTGAAGTTTGGTACACAGATAATATAGACTACTTTTGAATCCGCCAGCGGAGTCGCGCCAGTAAGCAAATTTGTTTAGAAATTTAAAACGAGCTTGTTATTCTCAGTTTAAACAAAACATTTAAAGCATCAAATAGACCGTCAAATGACCTTTTTCTGAAAATAACGTATTCACACAATTCAGGATTTTCCTTAGGCGCCATTAAAGTTGGCTGAAGTAAACACATCGCGTTACGTAAGTGTATAACAATCTGTTTCATTCAGTTTATTCAATCATTTTCCTTATTGATGTTTTGTGTGAACGTGCCAAAAAACAGCCGATTGTAAACACAGTTATAGTTATAACAGGAAAGAAGTCTGGAACATTCGACGAAACTGCACTTTCTACGGGATTTTAAACGGTATAAACAATTTGAAATAAAATAACAATTAGCACGCGGATATTTTTCATCAAGTTTTTGCATGACATGAAATATCTCTGTGCATAATGGGAAAACCGATTTCGGTATTAAATCTTAATGGAAACATGAAGATATTTATGAAATGTTAAATGATTCCGTTTGTATTTATTAATATACAGTTTGTTTATACGTGTAGTGTGGGATTTTTGATATACTGATTTATTTTTGGAATAGGTAAGGTGGAGTAAATATTCCCGGTTTATATTATTGAAGTAAATATTTACGTCAGTTATTCTTAATGTAAATCAAGTTATATGATTGTATTACGACTCAACAATAATAGGACATTTATTTTATACTAGCTATTGCACATAATTTCGTACGAACATTTATAAAGAATTTTTGCAAATGTTACGTCATTTCGTACGAAATCTTTTTACAAATATTATCATTATTTTGGTCGCCACGTCCCAAAAAACTTCTGTAACGTAAGATACCCATTGTATCGTTTTTTCGATGGTTATAGATTTTTGAATTTCACAAACTTGCTTCTTGATGTCGTCACGTATGTTTAATGAATGTGTTTGAGATTATAAAACAGCATTTTTTCAAAGAATTTGAGACTTATCACAATGCCTAAATAGTTAAGCCTATTATGATAATTATTGATTGCTTCTACAAAATCGATTAGCGGTATCGATATGATTTATAAATAAACAGAAGGCAGATGGAAGAAAGTTTTGTTTTTTCGATTCGAAATGATGTCCCAAAAATGTCTATAAATGGTAGACATAATTCTATCAGTGGCGAAGGGCGACATTTTGAAAGGGAACCCGATACAATATATTGATACTACTGATATACATAATTGCGGTTTGCAAATTGTTTCAATGATAATTTCTTACTAATAAAATTTTAAATAAGATATGAAAGGGAAGGCGGCAGGAATCGGTTATATGGACCCTTCGTCATTGAAACGAAAAAAATGATTCCAAATTTAAAATATGTTAAAAACGTTAAAGTACAAAACTATGGAAATGCAAATAAACGACATAAAAATCTAGTTTTCGACTCATTCTTTGATGAGTTGATCACTGGTGAGTCACTCGTGAGTGAATGGTGACCCATCTAGGAATCTTGTTGAATGTAAACTCGTCCTGATTTCTATGAAGGATTGTTTAGTCAGTAAATATTGTCATATTTATCTGTTGAATGCAATAGTGGTGCAATAGATGTTCTAGTCTAGTCGAACCACATTTTATTATCTCTTTAATTTACACTTCCTGTTTACGTTTGTCTTCGATTTCGTTTAAAAGTAATTGCGTAATTATATTTTATTGTAAACAAGGACTCCAGGGGTAGGAAGAATTATTGAGTCCACAACTGACGTAATGCAGTCCTATGCAGTGGTGAGAATTGCTTTGCAGTTTGTAGTCTAAGTAATTTCGCTGTTCATTTGTAGTTGTAGAGATTAGTATTTACTAACAGTACTATTCTGTATTCTATAGCATTTAAAAGTGTATAATTCGGTTACATAATAATCTTCTTAAAGATAATTCGCACCGTCGAACTAAGGTGGTCTAACTCAAAAAACACGATTTGTGAAACGAATAAAAAATACTTAAAAACAATATAGACAGCGGTCGCGATGGAAGTGAGACTCTGTTTGTGTAATATAATTTTTTCTTTTTTTCGTCATACGGTTACAGGTCATGCTTTGGAAGGTCTTTAAAAATTTAACAAAATCATAAAATATATAAATTTTGAGTTAGGTCACTTAGTTCTAAGGGTGCGATATATTCGTTCTGTGGTGTTCAGGGTGGCTTTATCGCAATATCTTGAGCCTATATGATGGAAGTGGTTTTCTCAGCAGTAGTTTGTAAAAAATTTGAACCAAATTTAAAATTATCAGGCAACGGCGTTTCGTGTTTCCTGTATTATAATCGAAAAACTTAGATTTACTTTTTCTTTATTTTTTCATATAAGGGCCTTTCCACAAATTCTTAGCTAAAGCTACTAGTAACATAAATGTAAAAGCCGACCAAGTACAAAAGTCACACTCTAATCTTTGCTCTCAAAGGAATGGTAATAAAATTAGTACTGCTTACATTAGTTTAAAACGATAACTATCAAATAAAATTTACTTGAAACTTGTAAATCTTAACGCTATATTCGCATTTACGAATAATACGCAACATCTTATACAAATAAGCGTGTAAAACAATAAATATTCATGACTAAATATAGCGTACGAATTGAATAGGTCTTTGTAATTTGTTTCAGACACTTTATTATTCTATAGAAAAGTTTGTAATGAGCTGGAAACTCGGTGCTTGTTTGACGTAGTACGATTTATCGATTACATGAAGTACAATAAATATTTCACAATAATTACTTTTTGTTTTAGTCTATACAAATGTTCTTAAGACAATATGGGTAATGTTTAGGACTGTATTAGGTGGGGAACGGTGAAGTAAAACAGCATGAGAAAACATACGTATCTAACAATTCTCCATAAGAATTTCGAAGGTATGTGATGTGTCAATCTAGCGCGGTCTTCTAAGACCTATAACCTCTCAGCCGTAGAGAAGACCCGTGCGCAAGTGTGACGGTATATATTATAAAGCTTATTATTATCATTTATTAGGTGGACTACCGTATCCTGTATGTAAAAGTTCGTTTCAGTATATTTTCTCCTACTATCTGTCGTTATCATTTTCTAATTTTGTCTGTATTTTACTACCGGCTTGCCTCTCGTTAATCTTTGGCAGATCTTAACATCGTGAAAATCGAGTGTTGTCCGAAAAAAGGAAGGCTTGTTTGTTGTCTGCAAGGAGCAGCGTGCAATCTTCTTCGTGTACCGGTATGTGACGTCACTGCGAAAATGAACCTTATGACACTTATTATTATATACGTATATAATATTTTATAATTCCGGGTTTTGGGAGGTATCCTACTGTATATTAGGTGCAGTGTTCGTGGAGCCGAGCGATTTGATGACGTCATTAAGTACCATTAAAAAATGCAAATCACCCCCTAGCATTTTCTTCGATTAAAACTGTCCTGAGTGCTGACGTATATTTTGAATGTAATTTAATATGACGCAAAGTCGACCGCATAATCAAGGCGACGAATTAAATGGCGCAACACATTGCAATTCGGTGTTAAAACAATATGTTTTGCAAATTAGCGGCCTTTATGCCTAGTCCATCAGGTTTTAATCAAAATTAGATATACCATTAACAATATAATTGATTTGTTGTGTTATTGTGAATGTAACACGCAATTAACTTGATACCGACTTCAACTGGTTTTGTTTAGTTTAATTAGATGGTTGTTTAAAGCGTCAACCTTTTTTTTTCGAGTCGTGGTCTAACGGCGATCTGAATGGTATCATTCGAGTTTGTTTTCATTTAAACGAAGAAGAAACATTTTCAATATAACTTATAACTTAGCGTTGTTACAAAAGTTAAAACCACTGTTTGTGAATTTGATTAATAATGTTACGTGCTAGGGTTACCGATAGACAATGAAAATACCGATTAGACCTTAAAATAACACCACACTTTATTTTCTACAAAAGTCTTGTATAAAATCACTAACACAAACACAACAGCACGTGAATTAACACTGTAACACTAAATCACTTAATCACGAACACCGCGCCACACAATTCACTGTATTCGCTTCGATATCACTCGCAGTTATCGCTCTCGATCGCGTTGTAAACAACACTCACTCGCACGCGGCCGCGCGCGCTCCTTTTATACCCGGCCGCATGTACTATCGATCGATCGATATCTGTGGAACATTCTCGAAAGATCCAGAATGGTCGAGAACTCTCTAGTATAATTGGGGTCCGTTATCGTGTTTCCACGACATTCCGGAAACATCGAGACCCTTCGAGAACGTTCCATCACCGAACCTTCTCCATTCGGGTAGGCGCTATTATCGGCGAGTGTCACTGAGCGTAACACTGCCCCCTCCTAAGACATGCTCGTCCCGAGCATCGTTAGAGCCATAATAGCGCGCTAACCGATCAACGTGAACAATTTTGGGCGTACCTCGCTGGCCTTTCTGTATGCGGTATGTGACATCATTAATCTTGGTCACAACTCTATAGGGTCCGTCCCATTTGGCCTGTAATTTAGGGGACTTGCCCTTGGTACGAGCCGGGTTGTGCAACCATACCAGCGAGCCTTCGTCGAAACTGCTATTGTTTACTTTCCGGTCATAACGGGTCTTCATCCGCTCAGACATTTGCCGGCCTGATAGTCGGACGTGCTCATACACGTCATTCAACCTTTTGCGCAGGTCGTCCGCATAATCTGTTACACTGCGCGGAGTGTCAGGAGGAATGCCGGTAATGAGATCAGCAGGCAGTCGTAATTCCCGTCCGAAGTTTGCAAAAGCTGGAGTTATCGCCGTATTCTCATGAACTGCACTTCAGTATGACAGAAGAAATGGCTGAATGTGCTTGTCCCAGTCTTTTTGCCTGTTTTCCACAACCTTTGCCAGGTATCTCTCTAATGTTTGAATAAAACGTTCCACCATGCCATCCGACTGTGGGTGATAAGAAGTGGTCCTTGTTTTATGAATGCCTAATACCCGACATGTTTCCTGAAATATTTGGGATTCAAAATTACGTCCTTGGTCGCTGTGTATTTCCAGGGGTACTCCAAACCGGCAGAAAACTTCATGAACCAATTTATCTGCGACTGTCGTGGCTTCCTGATTGGGAATGGCGAATACTTCCGGCCACTTCGTGAAGTAATCCATGACCACCATAAAATATCTGTTCCCACTGTCACTTACAGGGAACGGTCCTGCAACATCCAGAGCTATCCGTTCCCATGGGGCTCCAACATTATAAATTTTCAATGCCCCTCTGCTTCGTGTATGAGGACCTTTCACAGCTGCACAGCTCGTGCATTTGCGACACCATTCTTCAACATCGTCCCGACAATGGATCCAATAAAATCGCTCGCGGATCTTCAGCAGTGTTCTTTTGACTCCCATGTGAGCCCCTGAGCATCCGTTATGATAGAGCTGTAGAACTTCTGGAACCTTAGCTTTTGGGACCACCATTTGTAAATGACTCCGGTCTCCCTTGGCATTTTCCCATTTACGGCACAGGATTCCATTTTGGATAACCAAGCTGTCCCACTGGGCCCAATAGCTCTTCGTAACGGAGCTTAATGATGCGACATCACTCCACTGAGGCTTCGCAGCACCAGATTTTAGCCACTCGAGGATTGGTTTCAGGTCTGTATCTTTATCTTGTGCTTCCAGTAATTCCCCTTGCCATTCGTTACTCAAGTCTGCCCTTATCATTCTGACCGGCACTGCCTCTTTATCCTCTTGCCTGGTGCAGTGCTTGCAATTCTGCGGACAAGGCCTTCTTGACAAGGCATCTGCGTTGCCGTGGGATTTTCCGCTACGATGCTCTATCACAAAATCAAATTCCTGTAGCAACTCAATCCACCGCGCAACCTGACCCTCTGGGTTCTTAAACTGTAATAGCCACTTCAAGGCAGCATGATCGGTTCGAAGATGAAATCTTCGCCCAATCAAATATTTGCTGAAATGCTGCAAAGTTTTAACCACAGCAAGTAGTTCTCTTCTGGTGACGCAGTAATTTCTCTCAGGTTTAGATAAGGATTTACTGAAGTACGCTATCACAACTTCTTTGTCCCCTTTCCGTTGTGACAACACACCCCCAATCCCGATGTTACTTGCGTCTGTGTCGATTATAAATTCGTTTTCTGTGTCAGGATAACCTAGAATAGGTGTGTCACACAGACGGTCTTTCAACGTTTGGAATGCGGTGTCACAACTCTCGTCCCAACAGAATTGTCTTTTCTCTTCAGTGAGCTTATGCAGTGGCTTTGCTATGTCCGCGAAGTTTTTAACAAACCGTCGATAATAAGAGCACAAGCCTAAAAATGCACGCACTTGTGTTTTATCTTTTGGGACTGGCCATTCCTTGACTGCTACGACTTTCTCAGGGTCTGTTTGTACGCCATCTGTTGAAATGATGTGTCCTAAGAAGCTAACCTGCTGTTTAAAAAAAGAACATTTCTTAGGACTGAGCTTGAGATTGGCACCCCGGATTTTTGATAGCACGCGTCCAAGATTTTGAAGATGCTCTTCGAATGTACGGCCCCCAATTATGATGTCATCCAAATATACAAGACATGCATCCCCGATCAATCCGGTAAGAACTAGCTCCATCAGTCTCTCAAAAGTCGCAGGAGCATTGCATAATCCAAATGGCATAACCTTAAATTGCCATAGACCTTTCCCAGTAGAAAATGCAGTTTTCTCTTTATCTAACGGGTCTATTTCCACTTGCCAGTAGCCACTCTTCAAGTCTAGCGTGCTAAACCATTTCATTCCAGCAAGCGTGTCCAGAGTATCATCAATCCTAGGTAGAGGGTAACTGTCCTTTTTTGTGATGTCGTTTAATCGACGATAATCGACACAAAAACGCATACTGCCGTCCTTCTTTTTCACCAAGACGACTGGAGAGCACCAAGGGCTGGATGAAGGCTCTATGACACCATCTTTCAACATGCCTTGGATCATAGTATCCACCTCTTTCTCCTTTGCGACTGGCAGTCTTCTTGGTCGCTGACGGATCGGTAACTCGTTGCCTGTATTAATTTTGTGCTGAACCAAACTAGTTTTTCCCATGTCCGCATCATTAGACGAAAAGATGTCGGCGTACTGTGCTAACATTTTCTTAGCTTGATTAATCTCTCCTCAACAGTTCTTCCACCCCTTTCAATCCGTCGCTTAGTACAATTCATGCGGAGGTGGCCCATTTCCCCACAGTTGAAGCACCGAGGGCTGTACCCCTGCGGACGCCGGCGTACAGGCGCCGCCGTAACCTCTCTAATGCGATGTGCACGATGATCTTGTCGTACAGCCTCCACTTCTAACGCATGGGCCAACGCATCCTTTAGCGTCTCGTGATGTCCAAGTCGCACAGCAGCCCTCACTTCTAGATCTCGGATTCCATCGACGAAAGCCTGCACCAGAATTCCATTTACAAGTCCAGGTGAAGACTGGTATGCTTTTCGTACCAGCTTCTCAACTTCCAGGGCCCACTGCTGTATGTTTTCAGAACTGCGTTGGACTCGATCCTTTAATTGAGCACGAAACACATGCTCCAGATGAGAATCACCATATCTCGATTCCAACGCTTCAACTAATTGATCGTAGGTCACATCTTTACTAAGAGCCTCTAGGATGGTAAGCGCCTGTTCACGTAAACCCAGGGTGAGTGCAGTCTTAGCCTGATCCTTGCTCCATCCATTCGCCTGCATGACGGCTTCAAATTGCATTTTGTATGCTGACCACGAAGATGTTCCGTCAAATGGAGGTACCTTAAATCCTCGGGATGAAGGTGTCAGCAGTACGGGCCCACTTCCGCGTGTTTCTATCTTCTTCTCAACATCGGCGATCCGAGCTTCAGCGTCTGAAATACGCTGCTCGTGCCGATCAACTTGGTCCTTCACCACTTTGAGTTCCTGGCCGATCGTAGTTCTCAACTCTTTAATCAGAACTATCTGCTCTTCTTGACGAGCAGTCTGTTCTTCTAAAAGTCGAGCTATCTGCTCCTCCTGACGCCTAGCTTGGTCCTCCTGACGCCGAGCCTGCTCTTCCTGAAGGCGAGCCATTTGCTCCTCCTGACGCCGAGCCTGCTCTTCCTGAAGGCGAGCCATTTGCTCCTCCTGACGCCGAGCCTGCTCTTCCTGAAGGCGAGCCATTTGCTCCTCCTGACGCCGAGCCTGCTCTTCCTGACGGCGAGCCTGCTCTTGTAGCATCGCCATAATTGCCATGAGGTCCGTAGGTGTCGATGCTGTGGAAACTCCAGATGGGCCAGCAGGATGTTGTCTCGTCGTCTGTTCAAGCATCGCTTGCGCCGGGGAATCTTCGAAACGCCCCCGGTCCATCTCTTGGTGGCGTTGACTACGGGTGCGGATGCTAGAACTTTCGTCTTCTTTCGGTAATAGCGGCATTGTCTATCGCACTTCTGACACCAAATGTTACGTGCTAGGGTTCCCGATAGACAATGAAAATACCGATTAGACCTTAAAATAACACCACACTTTATTTTCTACAAAAGTCTTGTATAAAATCACTAACACAAACACAACAGCACGTGAATTAACACTGTAACACTAAATCACTTAATCACGAACACCGCGCCACACAATTCACTGTATTCGCTTCGATATCACTCGCAGTTATCGCTCTCGATCGCGTTGTAAACAACACTCACTCGCACGCGGCCGCGCGCGCTCCTTTTTTACCCGGCCGCATGTACTATCGATCGATCGATATCTGTGGAACATTCTCGAAAGATCCAGAATGGTCGAGAACTCTCTAGTATAATTGGGGTCCGTTATCGTGTTTCCACGACATTCCGGAAACATCGAGACCCTTCGAGAACGTTCCATCACCGAACCTTCTCCATTCGGGTAGGCGCTATTATCGGCGAGTGTCACTGAGCGTAACAATAACAAAATGGTGATTGTAAAGACAATTTTCGCGCAATCATGACAATGATCATTCCGATATAGTGGAAAATTATGTGTAAATAAAAAAGATATTGCAATTTCTTGCATTATAGTAGAATTTTATTTTATTGGACAGAAAAAATGTGTATTCCTTACCCCAAAGTCATCATTAGAAATAGTAAAGATATTAATTTATTTTAACGCAGCGCTACTGTGAGGTTGATTAATAAGGGCGAAATTCCATTCCATCAAGATAAAACCGCTTGTGACAGATTGTGACATACTGCAGTAATGTATTTGAATTAGGCAGGAACCATTTGTCAGCCTGCTGTCGCTAGCACCGGAGCATATATACTGCAAGCGAAATTAACCTTTGCTGTCAAAACATTTATTAACATAGAAATAACGTTTAAGATAAATTGTTTTGAATTACCTAAGCTTATTTCACATGTCCTTTAAGTAAAATAGGTTATTCTTGCGCTGCTTTATGGCAACTACGTTTAGTTTGATGTTATTGCGGGTAATTGCATACATTCCGATCCCGTGGGATGGGAATATGAAGGGAAACTGTCCGTGAAAGTATTTTAGTAATTATCAAAACCACCTTGAAGGAACATGATTAAAGACGCTTCCTTATTAACGAATGGCAAGAGTTAATGTTAAAACGTGTTGAACATCCGTTGTAAATACCTCCCAAAATGTCACAAGCATACCAAAATTTATCATTAAATTGTCGATAGCCGTAAACGTTCGCATACTTAATATTTTATTATGTATATTTTCATCTGCTAGTAACAGGTGCAAATCGAACCAGCTCGAGTACATTCAAATTTCCGTTATATGGTTTGAGTTTACATCACGTATAAATTGCTACGGAGTTGTGCAACAGATAAAGTTCAAAATTGTTATCGTCGTAGTCGATATAATCTACAATTAGCCACTTCAAGTGTTAAAAGCCATTGTTTATACTTTTTAAATACAGAACTGCGTTGTTTTCCAATAGCATTAAGTAAGGTCTTACGAGGTGAATTAGGAATTTTGAAATTGGAATAGAAAAAGTATTCGATACTAAAAAATGTATTCGTATAATAAAACAATTAGGTATCAAAATATTCTTACATACTTGTATGTTAATTAAAGTCAACTTATAAGCGAAGGCATGAACAAAACAAAGAATGACGCAAAAAAATCGCTTATTTAATCAGTCTTCAACCGAATGTAACTTGAAAAACAATAATTGTTTTGTAGCAGATTTTAAACCAGATACCATTTAGGGCCAATTGCTCAAATCCTTTTACTATTAAGGGCACCAGGCGCGTATTTAAGCCTAGTTTGTGCGGACACTGGTCGCCCTTGGCTCGGGCGAGACAAGTTTTAGGTATAGAGATCGAAAGAAACGCGCAAGGTGCAACCCTTTACGATAATTGGTTTGTGGAATCGTTCCAAACGGTTTTTGTATTGACAGGTATGGATGTTGATGTTTACAATTCTTTGTATGTTTTCTTTAGGAAGTAGTTTGGAGAAATAATTTCGGTTGAGATATGAGGTTGTTAGGGACGTGCGCATAAAAACTTTTTACTGTTAATTAGTTTTTAAATATTTTTAAAATAGGAATGCCCTACCTTTTTTGTTTTTCTAGATCATTGTGCACTCAGCCATATTACATTTGCTATTAAAAAACCAAAACATTTTCCGTTGTTCCCAATAAGTACTTAATTTTAACCAGTAGTAACTTGGCAGTGTTGTTTAGTAATAGTTCAACAATGCCAATTGTAAGTTTACTCATGTAAGTATTCTAAAATGTTCCTAAAAATATGCTAAGGAATTCTAGCTATCAAAATTACAAAACCATGGACATTATAATGGATATCTAATAATGTAACAGATCTCAGCTGTGAAACATACAATAAAGCGTCATGGAATTAAAATATCCAGCGTCGAATATTAAAACGAAGGTAAATCCCGTAATTGGCGCGTAACGGGATTTAATGTTTAAGGGATTTTGGGACAAAGCTTCCTATAATGCGTTGTTGATTTTGTTCGATCTTATTTATAAAGGTCAACGACTGTTATATGATAATGTGGAGAGTTGTGAAAGTATTTTAGGGTTATTACGTATTTATTGCCCTTTTAGTAATATTAGCTGTTTACAGCAGTGGCGGAGGATGAAATTTTGAAAATCGGAATCCGAGGTAATTTATAGGTACTAATAATATGCAGAAATGTGGTCTGGAAATCGTTCTAATGGTAATTAGGTTACATAGACATACATGAATTACAAAAGGGAAGCCGACAATTTTAATCGGGTACTTCAAAATCGGGTATGTTGACGCATACACACTCCTAGGCTCCTAAGCTCCTGCTTCTGCACGTCGTCCACTATAAATTTTTCAGCTACGTTTTTAGTTTTAAATTTCTATATAATTATTCATTTGTGTTAGAATTTTTATTGTTTTTGTTTTCCTTTTTAATTTTATTCAAATGTATGTACTACTATTGCAATTAAGATGGCATATTCGCCCCTTTGCCACTGGTTTACAGATCAATTTATGCGGTGGGCTTTCGTACAGTACTAGACGGGCTAAAACTTTATTTTGTTCTTTGTACGTGATTAGTAAGCATTACTTATCTTTCTTTATCGCATTTGTCGGGACTTCCCCGACGCGTCGCGCTTCACGGCCGATAGCGTTGATCACTTGAATACGTCATGCGTACACAACAACCAATGGGCTGGCGTCTCTACACAAAACTAAAAAATGAAAATACACCTATTTTGCTATATTAAACTTTTTTATAGTTTACTCATACTATTTCTACATCTTGATACTCATGAGATATTAAAAAATTAAGGTGCTAAATCATAAAGCAGTCGAGTTATAACGCAAAACCCTGCATCGCGCTAGTGAAATTTTTCTCGCGCACAGCATATATAGCGGGCGAAAAGTTGAGACATTGCCACTGGTGCAATAACCTCCTCTGGGGGTCCTCATCTACCGACCCCTGGTCGCGGATCGCCCCGCGACTAGTGATCGCTGTTGGTCACGGACGGCCTGGATTTAATTCTTTAACACCTGCTGTCCTCGGGTACGGTTCGGCGTCCGTGGCACTTCAGCGATCGCCAGTTGTCGGGAGGTTATTGTCGTGACCTGTGGTGCCCCCACTCCTCGCAGAGCGGGGGCTGGCTGTGGGCTTGTGTTGGGCCGGCGCGTTGTTTCGTGGTCTTCGTGCCTATTGGTGGCATGGCGACTTTAGCGAAGTCCCTGACCTTACAGGCCTGCAGTGCTTGGGAGAGAGGAAACCCAGAGGAAGCATTCACTTAGAGTCCACATATTCAAGGATCGTGTGAATGATAGAATCTAGGTATCACATCTCACGAGACAATAATTAAGCATGTACCTAATATTTTTTTGTATATCATATAGGGAATTAAAAATACTGCTTTGAGTGAAATTAGTACCATACTTTATTACGACATGGCAAGGTTTTTTATTTTCACCAAAAAATTGAATTTCGAATTTTGCATAATACTGAATGACTCCCTTCATATTGAGAATTGAGATATAAGAATATTCACCGAGTGTCAAAAAAGTTTTTCAAAACGAAGCACAACGTAATGCAGACAAGGTAATTTGAACACAAAAACCCCCTGTTTTAAAACATTAGTTTGGGTCCGGGTTCACATTGGACACGGCTTGCGTTTAACTAGAAAACCATGTAGTTTCGTGTGAACCAATTGATAAAGAGTAATAAAACGTTACGGTTTTTGACTGCGGAAATGTTTAGGAACTTGTATTTTGGGAATACTATGAAATTTAATTTGTTACGTTAGTGAGTTTAGATATTATTGTTGAGCAGTGTTATGGTTACACTACCACGTGTGATAATAGGTTTAGTAGACTGGTTAGCCCTATATGTACTGTCCCACAGCTAGTCACGGCTCTTCTTACAGCTACTGCCATACTGCGAGGGCTTAAGCTTTGTAGTCGTTTCTCAATCATAATCCTTAATCCGATTTCGAATTAACCATTCAAAATAAGTCATTTGTAAGCATGTCAAAATAATTTTGCTTAGATTGGGTAATTTTTAGACAGATCGAAAAAAGAGTTTGGGATCGTGTATTCAAAATTGCGGTTAGTCCACCACGTCTAGTGCATGATTTTAACACTTTGTGTGCGGTGGAGGCTATTCGGGCGGATTTAAAATATATCCTACCACCAGCGAATAAAATTCTATATCAATTTATAATCGAATTAACGAATGATATTGAATATCGATGATATCGTCAAACTTCCGCCGAGTCGACTGAGATGTAACAATCATGAATCAATTAACTATGAAGAGTAGTGGAATCGATTAGACATGGTGATGTCATCTAACTGTTCCCTGACATTTACACAAATAACATTACCTATTTCCGAGCTTGTATTCACCGCAGTTAATAATACAACTGCTAATAATAAACAGAGATATTTAAATGCATCTCTCGTAGATAAAATAATAATTGTATAGATTGTTGAAAAGATAAACAATTTACTTCACTATTATTCTTTATACAGTTGTCTTACAAGTTATCTACAAGACCTAAAAACATAAGTATTTCGTAATATTTTATTAATATTCTAAGGTCATTTGGTGCTGACATTGTTGTAACTGCCTATTTCTAATTGCATTGCACTAATCTTAACTGCCTACAGCTTGGGGCACAGAGTACGAAATATATTTTGAATATGGAATTAAATGATTTTAGTTTTATTTTTTAATGCAGTTTGGAGTTGTAGGTAATAATTATTTGGCCATTGATAATATTCAAATAGAGTATTACCACGTACATATTAAGTATGATATTAACATAATAAATTATTAGATACTTATTATTATATTCAGTATTAAATATTGTTATTTTCTGATCCATTTCCTAGCACGAACATTTTAGTAAGATATTAATATCTTTTCCCAGTGTTAATTAAGTACGTGGATATTGATGGATGAATAAAGACTAATCGTAAAAAAATATTTTGTAAATAAATACAAATTAAATAATTACTTACCTCCTTATTTGAAAATGACGGGTCTATGTACATAAATGTCAGTGAAATATCTACTAATGAATGGCCTAATTTCAATCATTACTATGCACAAATGTTTGCATGTCATTACGCGAAGGTTACGGGTTTAGGAATTTGTGTTTCCATAAAATTGGTATAGATACGAATGCCTATTTGCATAAGTACGTACCTAAGTATTTTTCCAATTTGAATTTAGAACTGAAGGGTCGTGTACGCGATAACGGTTTCATTTCGAGATGTTTCTATTTAATTAGAATTAATTTAAAAATCGAATTTTTAGAATTTTCGTATTGCGTACATAATGACGATTCCTTATATTTACGCGAATGTTAGACAGACCTATACCATAGTCAGCCACGTGACCACGAAGGCTGCAGAAACGTCGAGGGAAAATTAAAATATAAAGCCCGCGATAAAATCCGAAAAATAGTTTAATTTTAATGCATAATATTGAGCAAACGCTACGGATGCAGGTTTGATGATTATTGCAACCATTTGCATTTTCAATCATAATTCACGGTAGAAACATGTCATAAGTGACTCGCGCCCATTAGTCACGTTTCGGCCTTAGTAATTTTTAATAAACATAACGAGCGTGTCATTTAATGGGTTGTCATCATCCCCATGAACTTCTGCAATGGAATTGGTAGAACATCCTGTTAATTAAGTAATCCTAAAGAAGTCTAAAAATGAGCAACTTCACATGTTTTATATGCTACAAAGGTCCCGGTCGAAACGTTTAATATTTATAGACAATGACCGCAACACTATCTACTAATTAGAAATTACACGCCAGTTTTTAATAGGTCGGTTGGTTGTTACGGAATGAATTTTGCTTTTCAGTTATCCTTGTTTTTCTACGTCACTGAATTAGAACGTTCTGAGAAATATTTTTGTCAAATTTTCCTCCGATAAAACTGTCATTGCATAAAATTTCCCGCCAATTGCCTTATCCTACGCAAATCCTTGACTACGTCACGCGGTTGGGCCATCCCACGCCACGAAAGTCGTTTGATAACGGTGAAAAGGTTTCAGGTATTTTACACTTAAAGGGAAAAGCCCAATCGTATCGGTAATTACTCTTAATGTAAAAAACATATTACATAGATATCAGTGGCGAAGGATGAAATACTTTTGAAAGGGAAGACACAAATTATAGATAGTATCTATCTATGCATATCTGAATGAGGTCTGAAAATCGTTCTAATGATTATAATCAGGGCGTCTACTCGCGAAATCGATATTCGATATATCGTGACATTTGCCGTGTCGAAGTCTACTCTCACTAACATCGTTTTAAGTATCGTAACGATCATTGAACGACCGATAGATATTCGACATTGTCGAATTTAAACCTACTCTTAATGGTAACTGTCAGTGACGAAGATTTGCATTTCACATTGTCGCATATGTCATATTTACGATAATCACAACGAGACCTCTTACGCTGTCGTCGGCATTATCGTAGCGTATTGTATTTAAGATTGTGGAATTAATAACTAGTAATTGGGTATTTACAATCAGGAATCATACATCAACTTCGAAAGGGAAGCCGGTACGAATCGGGTTATATGGACCCGTCGATAGATATGTAATTTGTAATAAAAAATTACACGAAAATTCTAACGTCTTCCTAATTTGCAAAAAGTAACCGCGTCACCTTGTACAAATTATATATGGCAGGTGAAGGGCAGATGGACACGCGAAATGATAATTATCGCAAATCGAATTCAATATTATTGACCTAATCATCTTATTAGGCATCGGTGGCCATTTTAACGGTTAAGTTCGTACGATTTCGAACGGGTATTTATTTAAGGATTTTTTAACTATATATGTCATTTAAAGATTTTTGCGTACGATATGGCTTAAATGCACGATCTTTAAATCGCGATATCTATGATATGATTAAGGGAAAGGGATTCTCATTTACATTTAAAATATTAGTGATATTTTAGGATTTAGGGATCTCCAAGATAAGAGCATCTCTATACCATAAGCGCCTAAAATAATCATTGGTTTTTCTGGCATTATGGAACTTTATGGCTGGTTATAACCTACCATAATAATAAATAATTAGTATTTAGTTTTTTTTCTCTCTTTGGTAAACAGGTAATAACCTTCTTGCGGTTAATTCCTTGTTCAAATTTCTAGAAAAAAAAAAGTTAGTATTCGGAATTTGAAAATAAAGTTTATAAATCAGTGAAATAATTTGAATAAAGAACAGTTTCAGTTAATTCTCTATGGATCCTTGTCAAGTTATCTACTGGACTCATCAATAGAAAAAGTACATATTAATTCTATAACTTTCATTTGTAATAATCTATGCAAACTTTATACTACACTCTATGTCAATAGTTATAAATCATAACATATAGGTACTGATGTTTCAATGCCAGTATATTACGCAGATGCCAGCGTGGTGGACTAAGGCCTAATCCCTCTCAGTAGTAGAGGAGGCCCGTGCTCAGCAGTGGGCAAGTATATAATACAGGGCTGATATTATTATTATTATATTACGCAGTGCTTATGTTATTGATCTTCTTAAAAAAGTGAATAACGCAAATGAAAATGTTTTATTTCTTGTTTTAAATCATGCTTAGGGCTTGCATTGTTAAATGCGCATTATCGATCAACTAGATAGAGATTAGATAACAACACCACCCTCAGTAACACCCACGAATGTCGACTTATCGAGTGACGTTGTGATTATAAAACGAGATACAAACGATAAACAACTATATTTTAGGGGGTTTAATGTTATTTTTGACTCATAAGTCATTACTCATTAGTTATAAAAGTGTAATTGTCGTGTTAGTCATCTAGGTTTAAAAGAAAGGAAGGGAATGTGGACAGCATACCGCATGCGTCACCTTGAAATATTACTACGTTAAAAATTGGCTCTAAATAGTTTTGATAGCTGAAAGTTTAGGTTATTTCTTTTATAGAAGGTACCGCACATAGGTGTTTTAATTGCTGAACTAATTGTAGTTTAGAAATAGTTGAAGCAACTGTAAGTTTCATAGTAAATGGAAACGTAATATTGACAGCTCATTGCTGCGGTTTGGCGTCGTATCTGCCGTCTGGTGCCGCGTTTACAGCGTCTGCGCGGGACTAAAATAATTTTGGTATTTCTTAAAGTTTATTGGTATGTCATCAAACTGCAATAGTGTTTTTTGATTCACAGTTTGACCCATCTACTTTAAAAAGTCATAATCACGATTTCCTGATATCGCATTCGATACGATACGAATTGTATGTTAATAATAAACACATAATTACACAATAAATATTTTTTTACTGTTTGTTACACACGAAAGAGGACCTCGTGACATCCTAGTCGCCAATGTCACACACGAGGAGGAAAACTAACGAAATATCATTTAATGTGCGCATGTGTTGACGATCACGTATCAACAAGACTTAAAGGAGGCGCGCACGAGCGGGAAATTAACAGCTTTTGGCAACGCGCATGGGCGGGTAATTATGTTATTCTATACAGCGAATGTAGGTAACGTACAGCCACTCTAGAGATTAATTATAATAAATATAATAACACATACATAAAACCACGCAATATTTTTTTACTTTGTTGATGCATCAGCATTGCGTTCATGACGACTGTCGTTTATTAACACGCAAAATATGCAAATATATTGTACACGTCATCTTCAGATAATCGACTTATACAGGAGAGACAAGAACTGAGTTATTGTATATTATTTACGCTTTATTATTTCTTAATTATTGCTTTATGACAGACATTCGTAGTAAAAAATCGGGTTGTATAGCTTAATTTTAATTAATTAATTTAACTTTTCGCTTAATTTTCATTGTTCTATAAATACCACTTTGTATCTACGACAATAAACAGCTGAGGCTAAAATCACTGCAGGTTAATTACAGCAAGTACGCACACTCACGAACATCGCATAGTATGACGAGATGATTACTCAACAGGAGGTTATTTTGCCGTCCGTACGCGCGTCCTCTTATTTTTATGTATTGTGTCATGATGAGTTTATAACAGGCGGTACTTCGGACATTCATGTGCGTATAAAGACACCCGAACATAAAGCGGTGAATCATGAGAGGGAAGATAACGCGACTCAAATAGCTTTTAAGATAGTATTTGTAAATACATATACGAGTGAATGCGGTATGAATGGGCCGGCTCGAGTAGTTTCAGCTTTATGTCGTGCGGTGAAAGGTCGACAATTGACATTTCTTTTGAAGTTCAATGGCGGTGGTAAGTTATCACTTACCATACATATCTTACCTTCTCATTTGCTTACATACATACAAACACGTTATGTCCTTTTTATGTGTAAACAGAGGTTGTAACACCAATGACGTTTTACAAATAGACGCGTCATACACTAACAAAATGGCACATAAAAACGGCGCACTATTTGCTATAGTCACGTACCTGTACATATAAATACAAATAGGCTCAAAGAAGGAATAAAAAGATGCAGCATACATTCGTTAGAAAAGGATATATATACATCGACAGTTACGTAACAACGTTAGTGCCGGAAACTCATTGGCCGTCAAGTCGGGCAATTACCTTACTTTCGTCTTGCCAGTATTGAGCTCGGACAACGTATCTATGTAATAAAAACATCTTAGTGTAACACCCAGTTAATTATATTTAATTTACCAGGCACAATTCAAGTTTCCAAGCCGATAAGTAGAAAAACCCATTATATTGACGACTCAGGGACCGAATCTCAGAATTAATGGCTATAGTATTATCACGTCCGCAATTGACCTAGACTAATTGAGCTTCTAAAAACCCAAGACTCTATTTTTTTTGGTTGTTGGATTATCCAGGTTTTGTTTACGGGTACATCGTGGAAGCGCGAACAAACCCAAGATAATTTATTATTCCGAGAAGTTATGATATAATAATTATTATAATATTGTGTACTGTCCACACTATGATCGCGTTAATAGTATTGTGAACGAATTGTTTATTTACTTTAAACTTCCTAGAGATGTTTTCATCGCCTCAATTGATAGTATAACTATATGGTATACTACAGATAGTTGCAGTTGTCAGAGAATTACATGACAAGTGACGGAATTATTGATAATGGTAACATATGGCCAATTAACAAAGTATACCTATATTATAATGTTTTACACACACACGCACATACACTCGCGCCGTTAATCCTCGGAGGTGCAACTGGTGCACACACTTTTCGCCGTATGTATTACGTCGCATGATGTGATAGTGAGCGAGCATATCGCTATATCGGACATAAATTCTACACTCCGGGCTTATACTGAGTAAAAACTCAATATCATTTTGCCTGGCCCGGGGTTGAACCCGAGGCCCCAGCACTGCAGGCGTTTCATAACAACAACGTCAATTCGTCTTCATTCCAAATTAATGTTTTCAGGTCTATCAATTCCATCCATCCAATCCATAATGGATTCGTCGTACCTACTATCTTCAATTCTGTATTTTCATTAATCCAAATACAGTAGAGAAAATTAAAATGTGGGTAATTAGGTATTTATTCACACTGTGTCTTTGTTCGCTGATTTTTTATATCAAAAACTAAATTTTACGCGTGGCAGAATATATGTAACTGTTCTAATTGCGATCACCATCGTGGCCCAAAATAAGTGTGTCGCGTTCCGGGTTCAACCTGTGTATATCCGGTTTCACACAGCTCAGCATAATTGTGTCGACTGGTGAGGGATACTCATATCTCACCAGTCGACACTCTGCCACCCCATTTCACTTATCATCAGGTGCAATAGGGTCACTTTCCCGTGCCCGAATATAAAAACTAATCATTTTGGCAGTCGACGCAATTATGCCTGCTTGTTAGAACAGGATATACACAGGCTGTTCCCGTAACGCGACACATTTACGTGGGCCACTATGACGGGTTTTAACACCTTGTGTACGGTGGTCGCTATTCGAGCGGATATAAAATATATACCATCAGGAATTTTCTTTATCAATCAATCACGTAGCTCCTAAAATGCGCAGTTCCCACTGAATCACTGGCTGCGATGTTTGTTTTTATAATTACGTCACGTTGGACTCGCAGGACAATATTTATGTGTACTTAGCGTATGCCTGCGACTTTGGTAGGGGTTTTTGGATTTACAAGAAGCATTATGAGGTGCTATATTATATATGCCGCTTTCTGTTGATTTACAACGTTGTATGGAAACATCATGTCAGCGTTTTTATCGGTGTATACTGACGATAGAGATTAGATCATGTTGTTCACAAATAAGATCCAATTTCATAATTATATGGTCTATATATTATAGAGGTTGTGAATCTGGGAATTTCATTAAAAACAGCAGCGCCATTGACTATGGGACAACAGGAATTCAGGCAGTGAAAAGGGACATCGAAGTTTCGTCGTCTATAGTACACTGACAAATGACGATATGATTTGAAAATATTTGTTACTGGTATGATCAGCAAGTTCGCCATAGTTTCTGATATCTACTATCTTTATTATAGAGGAAAAAAAATATTTCCCACTCCTATTTCTGTATTTTTTTGCGGAACGCCGTTCGGTGTTATAAAATGCGTGCCATTGACAATCATGACTTTTAGGATTTGTAGTGGAGGGTATGAGGGTAGTATAGTCTCTATCATAATCTTTATATATAATTTATTATAAAATATATCTAAGGATTATGATCAAAGACACAACAAAATCTCCCGCCGCATCTGTCTGTTTGTCTGAACGCGATAAATTTAAAAAATACCAAATAAATTTCGTTGAAATATGGTATAGACAGTTTAGGACCCTGGGAAGGACAGATGCTACTTTTTATTCCGGGAAAAATATATTTCGTAGAGCTTTTATCTTACGAACGAAGCCGCGAGCGATAAACTAACCAACATTTTCAATAATCGATCCCAATCGCATATTTTGATCTATCTTAAAAATGGATCAATCAGAACAAAGTTTTTTGACAAGCTCACAAACGAATTATTTTGATTGGTTCATTCTCAGAATCGGATTGAGTATTGAGATTGGGATCATTTATTGAAAAAGGCTGTAAATGTGCGAGGTTGGATGTATTTTTCACATTATTAATAAGTATACCGACCGCACGTGAGTTGATTAAGGACAAAAGAATAACGAATATTTTTTCTTGTTGTTACCAGGACAGTCACCTTACGCCCTACCTATAAAGAATGTAAAGACTCGGCCACACAGCCTTGTCTAATAAGGCAGTCGAAGATTTTTTTAAATAAATTTATCAAAAATGTATTTGGTCCAAAATCTATTGGAAAAAGAATTTTCTAAATCCACGCAATAATAAATAAGTTATAAAGCTTTGAAATTTGGTGAAAAGGGAATCTCTCAATTTACACTTTACAGTAATAGTTAAATGTGACGTCACCCAGTGCCACCGGCCATAACGCTGCGTGAGTAAGAAAAGGACAGCGCGATATCCCCACAACGCCCCCACTTTTGGTCACAATATTTCAAATAGGAATACTAGCTTTATTTTTCAACCAATTTTTAAGCTGATTTCATAGAAGAATTTTTTATTCATATTATTTTCTGTTACATATGAAATAATAAACCGAATCAAACATAGGAAACTTCCCTATTGTTCAGGTCGTTATACTTGCATGTAACAAGTACCTACAACTCACGGTACCGAAATCAGTTAACGAAGGTAAATATCAAATGTATAATTTATTTTAGAGTATGAATAAAATATATCCTAATACCATCAATTTTCAACACTATAAGGAGGTTGCATATTTTGTTTAAAAATTTAAATATGTTTTCTTTACTTTCAAAATATAATTGTTAAATATTTAAATTTTAATTTTCGATCTTATTGTTTTTTTATAACAAAAGACATAAGTTAAATGAAAAATACAAAAGTAAATTGTCTTAAACAATTTCCTACACCTGTAATCGACGCAATCACACCAGTCTTCGACAGCGATTGCTGGCGAGTATAAGAGTAAAAAGTCTCCATAACATAGTCAAAATTATTGCACTGATGAGAATTGTTAAATTATGTGCCTATATTATTCAACAGGGATCACATAAGACAAAAAATGCGTATTTATTACAATTACATCCTGGCCATTTCCAAGGTTCTTAATAAAATTAATTAATTCTGCAGAACTAATGTTTATTAAATTTACTTACTGTCAGTTAACAATTAAAAAGGTTATTAGTACAAAATATATAAAATTAGTATAAGAAATATCTACCTTTAAAAACTGTTAATTGTTAATTACTAGAGAAAGGCGGTTTGTTAGCACCAATAATCAACATCAACATCAATCAACTACAGCAAAAAAATTACCTAAGAATCAATAAATTTATTAAATTCCATGTTAATTTCGCGTATCGCTAATGAAAAAATCATAAACCAATATTTAAATTAAAATATTATTGAATAATCTCTTACTAACTAAAATAATTAAACTAAAGAATATGTTATTTTTACGCTCTCAGTATGAGGCCACAACTCAAACCCTTGTATAATGGAATCATAGTACGAAATAGGCGAATTTTTCTCGTTCTCAGTGTTTGTGTGGCCATAGCTTAAGCTAGGACGCGACAGCTGTCGCACTTCTGAATAATCAACGTCACCTGCTGACGGGTAATTTGCTAAAATATTGGCAATACATCAAACATGTCAGATTGACACAAAACGACCGACAACAGCTATATTACAGAGCTTAACTTTCCCATTAATCATGGGATTTTTGGTTTTCTATTTACCTGCTAACTAGATGGATGTATAGATTAGTTGTCTGGCCATTAAATTATCCATGGTACGAAAAAATCTACAGGTATTTGTTGATTGGTAGGTTTTTTCCGGATATTCCCGCATTTTTGTAGCGAAATTGTATTATGTTTAACTAGCCTTTTCTCGCGTCTTCACTCGCGTGGAAACCAGGATTGATTTAAGTGGAATTCACCTCTTTATTATAGTGGATTTTCTTGACTATGATCATTTATACATTATAGTATTCTTGACTATGATCATTTATAGTATTATAATTAAATATCATAAATTTAGAATGTAGTGCAGCGTATCCTAGCCGAGTTCAGTGAAATGCAGTCAAAAATGACGATGGATATGTTAGCTTTTTTGGCTTATAATAACTTATCTAGTCTAGACATGTATGTATTCTCTAATTGGTTACAACTTGAGACTGCATAATATATGCATAGACCAGGTATTCGAAATCTTCTAAAGCAAGGCAGGTTATTTCGCGGAACTCTGGTCACATCTTCACGGAACTCCAATTACCGTAAAATCCTCTTTAAGAATCACTGGACTAGACTCCAGACATTAAGGTTTAACACGCCCTTAACCATATCAGGCACAAATTTTAATCCTTACTCATTTATATTCGCGAAAAGAAAAAGAAGAACTTTGATCGATGATCTGGGGGATCGATTTTAGTACTTCATTGGTTTTCTAAAAGTCCCTAAGAAAACGTCCTTGAGCGATTCGTACTTCACGGCGCCAAGTATTTATTACGGGCGGGAATGAGTAAAGATACGGCCTTGAGCTGTTCGTTCCATACTTCGCGGCTCCTGTTATGTTTTACAAATAATTTTATAATCTATTTAAGTCTTTCTGAAAATTTAAACTACCAATATATCCCTTATTAAATTATTTATCTAATAGTGTTGGTTACAATGTAATGATATGTATAAAAATAGGAGATGCACGAAATCAACTTTAGTGTAATTTTCACCATGAAATTAACAAACAAAATCGACATTATAAAAATATTTAAACAAAGTATTGTAGAAATATTATGTTTAATTTTTCTCTATATATGATAAATTTCGAATAGATAGTTTCTGAAAACACGCTAGCCCGCCGTTCTACTGAGGGACAGGCCTTAAGTAAGCAGCCATTATAATAAGGCGGCTTTCTTTGCCTTCATTGTAGACTATAATTATAGCATAATGGTGTTGCAGTTAAAAGACGTAGTTAAAGTGTCACAAAAACTATTTCACTTCTTACAACTATAAAGGATTGAGAAGATACTTGGATGTTATTTACAACTAAATACAGAACCTGCTGAACATTTTTGGATCCAAATTGACAGATAACCATGTTCTAGACTTAGGGTATTTAAAATCCAGGAAATTAATGGATATTTAAGGGTACCTTCACGTGAACGGAAATCCTTGTAACAAGTATCTTAAGTAAATATAATTATAGCTATTAATAGAATGAATACCGGATAAGCCATTGACCGAAGTCATTTCCTGCTTTACCGTGATTCGGATATAGCGCGTTATATAATGGACTTGTTACAAACGTTTTAAAATAACCTCTGAGGCACCCTTGTTTTATGGGAACGAACAATCTATATCTGTCTTTTATAAATACCCGGCTATGCACTCAAAGATATTTTAGGAAAAGTGACGTGATATCAAATTATTACTGACTTATTTATTTACGTTTGTGATAGATATAACGGTTTTTGTGCCGCCATGTTAGGTTTATGATATTTTTACACAGAGCAAGTAAGACAAAACATTTGTCTATAAAAAGCAAGGCCATTAATTAAAGTGTTTTTCTTCTTCGGAATTCTAAAGTCTACTGCTAACATAGGCCTTCCGCAAAGATTTCCAGACCAACCTGTTAGAAGCGGCCTGTATCCAGCGGGTTCCTGCAACCTTTACGAAGTCGTCTGTCTACATTGTAGGAGGACGCTCGTTACTCTCGCTAGGAGGAGAAGGAAGAGGAAGGAGGAGCTCACTACGTTTGCCGGTACGTGGTCTCCACTCAAGAACTTTTCTACTACATCAGTTCTATGAGCTATATTATACCCTGCCCACTGCCACTTTATTTGCCACTGTATCGACGGGATTGGTAACCGCTTGACCTTTTCACCGTAAACGACGTCATACACGGTAGAGGTCAACTTATAGCAGTTTTCCGCATGAGATTAACCAGAAACCACTGACAGTATGAGTAAGTAAGTGGTCTATTTTGTTACAAGGAAGGAAAAAATAAACTAAATATCCACTCATTTTTCAATGATCTCTAATCTCTATTGTATTCGGTTTAAACGAATTTAAGAATTTAAAAAAGCTATTTCTTTAAATGCAATACACGTATAGTTTCCTTCCTTATAATGTAACGGAACGTTTTATGTATTGCCACCAAAGGAAAAATACGTTCTGAAAACTTTGCACATACATTTCTAAATTAAGTTAAATACCACTGAGTTATTTGCAAGAAAAACAATATGTAACATTATTTTCCGTATAATATTTTATTAGAAACGTTCTTTTACCTTACGGTGGTCTGTTCCTTCGGTGTCATTTCTCTGACTAATAAATCCTTTTTCTTTCTTTCCTGAGTAGGTCTCTTGCATGCGAGAGTTCGTCTGGGTACGTATGTATAGTCTACTTCTACCGCCAAGCAGCAATTTATTGTTCAAGCAGTAGTGTTCCCGTTTAAAAGACGTAGGTCGAAGAGGGCATTCTAGTACCACGTAGTACTTTATAATAAAAATTCTGGGCGTATTTTTTTTTTTTTTTTTTTTTATAGTAGTACGGCGGAATGATTTTCACTTGATGGTAAGTAAAGTAGGGTCTATATAGAGTTTAAACTTATAAGAATACCTATCGCTAGTCGATGCAATTATGCCGTCCTTTTTAAAACCGGAATTACACAGCCTGATCCCGGAACGCGATACACTTTCTTGGGCCACTGTGGCGGGATTTACATCTTATGTATGGTGGTCGCTAGCAGGATAAAATTACTGTTTCTGTATAGTAGTATGTTTTACTATCAAGCTACCATTTCTCACTTCTAGTATAGTTCTATAAAAAAGGAGGCATAGACACCAAGCAAACCACAAAATAATGATTTCTTATTTTTATGCGTGTGTTAGACATTAAAATAAAAAATATATATACCGCGATAAAATCCGCAAATTAGTTTTAGTTTAACGCAAAACTACTACGGGTATATAAACTTCTTACTAGTGGTTGGTCTTTCATAAGTGAGAGTCCACCTGGCTAGGTACCACCGTAATGTCCATTACTGCTGCCAAGCATCAGTGTGTAATCACTGTTGTGTTCCGGTTTGAAGAACATCGTAGCCATTGTAATTCAAGGTGTTGGATGGTGTTTCTGCTGTTTATGGGCGGTAGTATCGCTTATCATCAGGCGAACAGCAAGCCCGTCTCGTCATCCAAAGCAATAAAAAAAAACCAAATTAATAATTTAATTCTTTATAAAATATCTATATCCCACAATAGGTAGTTCAAGGCCAATATTTGCACCTCAGCGTGCCTCTTATATGAATACCGAATGCCTTCACGTGATAATGTTTATATAACAAGTGATAACGTGTTACGTATACAATGACTTTATTATAATTGATTGCCGGAAACTGTTATCTGACGGAAACGTGGTTTTATCGTTTGTTTCTACGTTTAATCGATGTTTTATTTCTTATTTACGAAAGTTCGAAGTTCGGATTCTTCTTACAAGTAAATGCCGAGACCGCTGGACTGAAAAAAAGGCACACAACCATAGCGTGGATTAACGTAATCTGCCTTGGAGTACACAGTGTAGTGGCGCAGGGTCCATATAACCCGATACCTGCCGGCTTCCCCTTCGTAATTTACGTAAAATTAAATAATCGTTAGAACGATTTACAGACCGCATTGATGCGTATTAGTAGGTATTACGGAATGCAATCTCGCGAGATTTTAGACCTAACCGTGATCTCACGAGACCATGAATCCAGACTCGCGAGATCACGTGCTTTACGAGATCTCGCGTTTTTTTATTGCTATTATTATTTTATTGCTTTGAATGGCGAGACGAGCTTGCCGTTCGTCTGACGGTAAGCGATACGACTGCCTATAAACAGCAGAAACACGATTCAACAACTTGAATTACAAAGTATTGTTTGGTATTCCACTACGCTTGCCATCCTGAGACATGAGATGTTAAGTCTCATTATGTCCAGTACTTACACTGGTTACAATTTCCTTCAAACCGGAACACAATAATGACTACACACTGCTGCTTGGCAGCAGAAATAGACATTGCGGTGGTGTCTACCCAGGGGAACTCTCACATATGAAAGACTTACCACCAGTGTATTATCTGACAGCCGACAATATGTTGCTCCGTTCAGTCTCGCAATCTCGCGAGATCTCGTAAAAAAATGTACGAGACTCAGTCTCGTAAAATATGGCCGAGATCTAGCGAGAACGGGATTGCATTCCCTAGTAGGTATATGTTGTATCTGGTTTCCTTTAAGAATATGTCACTCTTCGCTACTGATACAGATTTTTATATTGGGAAAATTGTTTATCCGAGCGGAACCGCGAGCAATATATAGTTGATTATAATTCGAATGTTACGTCTTCGTCATCATGACGTATAATAAAGTAAAAAGAGAAATTTTGTTGTGTTTTGAGGAAACTTTTTCGATTATCACGTAAGATGTCTTAAGGTGGTAGCTCAAGGTCCATTTTCATACATTTTGTTTCGGCTTTAATCTGGGTAACTAAACAAGTATTGGCAAGTAAAGAATTTAAATTCACGTCTAGTTAGTGATTAGTTCTCGCAGTTGAAAGAAAAATGTAAAAATAATTAATAATCATGGATATTTCTGCCTTTAAAATTTCGTCATATTAAATTTTAAAGGCCGAAATATCCATGATTATTAATTATTTACATTTTTCTTTCAACTGCGAGAACTAATCACTAACTAGACGTGAATTTAAATTCTTTACTTGCCAATACTTGTTTAGTTACCCAGATTAAAGCCGAAACAAAATGTATGAAAATGGACCTTGAGCTACCACCTTAAAATTGTTTCCTTATATAAATTGATGAATTAAATATGACTTCCATGTTGGCACAGTTGTATGTCGGTACGACTGCAATGCTAGGGTCTCGGGTTTGAGTTACGGGCAGGGATGTTATGGAGCTCCGTAACCGTAACCGAAACTACCGGATATCCGAAATAAAAATATATCCGTAACCGTAACCGTATCCGTTATAAAAGTTTCGGATAAGTTACGGATAATATGTTCCGACAGGTTTTTGTTTCACCGCTCATGTGCTACGTGAATTTTGTAGTTTGTTTTGTTATTTTTAATCATAACATAACCTCATTCATATATAGTATTTTTTTATTTAGTAAATTGAAGGAAAAGTTTTGTGATTCGTACTAAATTCATTTATAAGAACAATATGCGACCAAAGTAATTTAATTTGGTTTTTTTTTTTTTTTTTTCTTTTTTTTTTTTTGTTCAAGTGCAAGGTAATTTTGCAAAATGTAAACAGTGTGATAAAAACTTTTCACGGAGAGGAGGTGGCACTACTTCACTGAAACTTCATCTCAAATTGAAACAGAGGTTTTCCGAACACCCATGTCCTCAAATTAGTTCATCGATAATTAATAATCGACGATGACGACGAACGATAGTTAGTATTCGTCGCCCTACTGTATTACATAATATTTTTTTTTAATTTATTTTACTTTTACCTAATATCCGTAACCGAAACTATCCGAAACTACCGGATAATCCGAAATAATTACATATCCTTAACCGTATCCGAAACCGATATAATTTTATTCCTATATCCATATCCGTATCCATATCCGAAATTTCATATCCATAACATCCCTGGTTACGGGTCGGGCAGTGATATTGGGTTTTTCTATTCAGTATCACACCGGACTTCATCATGGCACTTAATACCCGCGGCGGAAACTGGGTGCACCAGTTGTGCCTCTGCGTACCCCTTTGCAGATAAAGGGCGTCACGGGGATAAAATCTCTAGACTCTGTGTAATCTTACGCAATTTTGCCTTGAATTTACTGTTATATACCTATGCTTTCAAAGATATGTCAGACTAAAGTTTAATATTAGTGTGTAGAAAAATAATTTTCCAGGCTTTACAATCCGTTGTATTTGGCATACTATTTCTGTTTACAGGCTTTATAATCCATCGTATTTGACATACTCAATATGTCTGAACAAAAAGTGTATTCAAATAGTGAGTAGATATTGTTTACATATGGAATGCAATTTAATATAAAACTATTTGTAGCAGAAAAAACAGTTAAATGATAACTCAGTCATCAATCAGGATTTATTACTAATAATTCATAATTAAGTATGAGTTATGATTTTGATTACAATATGGCCGCTGCCGAAGGGCGTCTTAATAATTTCTATTCACGTCACTTCATCCCGTCAAGTAAGCTATCTTTTATATAATTTATTTTTATAAATAGTTATAGAATATAGTTGAAGTTTGTATGTATTGTTAGTAGTTCCGCCAATCGAATTTGGTGTAACTTGTAATGGCTGTGTGTTGATGTTGAAATAAATAAATATAAAAAAAAATTGAATCTAGTTACTGCCCGCATACAAGATGAATATCCTATCAATTAAAAATAATCTATCTTTGGACTATTTGATGGCTGTTGACTAAATTCCGTGGAATCTGACTCAGTAATTGATTTGTCAAGGTGATAAACAGACACGCGGGATGTTTGGAAGTGTGGACATTAGGATGAAAGGGAATGTGGGATTAGTGAACAAATTGAGGGGACTTTTTAAATTAAATAACATGAAACCCGTATTCAGTACTTGATTAATAAAATAGGGAATGGGCAGTTCCAATCATAAATCCTTATAAATATAATGTGAAAATTATTTATTCTTTCAAACGTTTTTCTTTGTCAATGAATAAATATTGTGTCTACCATAATAATAAATTTCAATTGAATTAATTAGCTAGATTTTGATTGAATAGCCATTAATGTGTTGAGTATTCGTTGTTAAATACTTGAACACTGTTTCTAAAATTGTGATTTGCAACATGCGAATGTTGATGTATGTTTTTGATTATTATGAAGTATAATTACTAATTATCCACGACTAAATGAGATATAATCTAGAATTAACCAGTTTACCAGTTGCCAAGAACCTAAAAGAATTATTGCTGATATCTGATAATGATACGTCTTACTCAATGACTCATAAGATTAATCAATAAATGATTATTGCAACCCATGACCGAAAATTATTGCGCAGTGTTTTTAGATTTCCATTCTTCAGACGTATTATGATATAATATTTTTACGGTGTTACAAAATTTTTAGCGCGGTTAAGACTCACATATGAGAGACCTACCACCAATAAATTTTGTATATTAGTTGTTTAATATGATAACCAGTACCGGATTTATATTTTTTATGAGTGTAGACCACTTTATTTCCGCCGCCCCATGTAGGTAGGTTTATGTATGTATGTAGGTTTCTAAAATACTTAATATTTTCCATTTGTTAGTATTTTGGAAGGCACTAAAGTTAAATAAACGAATGATTAATTAAATCAAGTGAGCATCCTCTGAAATCCGCCGCCCCTAAGAGGCTGCCGGCCTATACGGCCTATTTACAAATTCAGGACTTATGATAACTGTCAAATAAAATATAGGTACTCGAAACTCGTGTAACAAGTGTTAAATTGTTTGATAATTCTAAATTAAATTTTTAATTGTATTACGGTTCGTATTCAATTTGATAGACATATTGTAGCGAATTTAAGTAAAAACCCTAATATCGTTTTTTTCAATCATTATAAAACGTTTAGGTGATTAAAATTTTCAAACCAGTTACATAAAATATGCACGGTTCATTACCCAAGCATAAAATCCCCGTGAAAATCGATTATTAGTAACAAAGTAATAAATATTCCATTTTGATGTGCATGTAGGTACGTAAAAAACTTGATCATCTGTTATCTATGATTGCGAACTAATATTATGTACCTTACTAATAGCGAGTAAGAGTTGACAGGATAAGGAAATGAGTCATAGTGACGCCGGCGCATAAATAATATGAGTAATAACAAAAGAAACGCTTAGTAAGATTCAGAATAATATTACCGGTTGTGAATATGACAGCTGAGATAGCAATTTATTGGCTGAATATTTCTCTTCCTGCTTTAAAAAAAAATATTGATGGATCGAAAACGATATACCATAGAACCATCGAACAGTTGTTTTAGTACAAAAAAGGTTTTCCATTGTGTCTAGAATTGCTTTCATAACATTGATTTCATTTCTAATAGACCTTATACATAATATTTTGCATATTATATTGTAACTTGAATTGGAACGAAAACAAACACCAGTATTAATATCCTTGCTTGACTTTTATAACCACGGTCTTACATACAACTTAAAAAAACATACCGTCGAATTGATAACCTTCTCCTTTTTTTGAAGTTGGTCAAAAACAAGTTTGACATTGCACTTTAGTATTTCGCACTTTAATAAAATAATGACCTATTTCAAAATTGTTAATTTGTGGCAGTCGTCGGAAAACTAATTTTTGTTTGCTACCTTTTTTTGAAGTTGCTATAAAATTGAGCTTATTAAAGATAGGTAAACTAGAAACCTATAGCATGAAAAAGAAAGGGAAAAAATTAAAAGGTCGCTACCAGAAAGTGGTTGTTTGACGATTTCCACAAATTGGCAATTTTGGAATGGGTCATTATTTTATTAAGAGTGCGATTTGTCAGTTCTTGAGGTAGTAGTCCTTCCAAATCCCAATGTCCATAGGTTTTATTCCTGGTATTATCGATACAATAAACGCATACAATTAAAAGTACTAAGTTAACGTTTCCTAATGATGTCAAAATTCACTGTAAAAGTGTGATGAGTAATATTGGTATGCTTCAAACCACAAGTTCATTCGTTCTTAATACTCAGGTTTTAAAATATTATTCAAATCTAATTAATTAATTAAATTAATTAGATTAAATTAATTAATTATTTAATTTAATTTATTTTAAATTTCAAATCTCTTTTGTTTTATGAAGGTTTTTTAACATGCGCATACAGTTTACTGAAACTAAAATAAACACTACTTTTAGATAAATGTTATGTAGACCCCTAAGGCTATTGTCATTGAGATATTTGGGTTCGTATTTGATTACGTAAAACATACTAAATATTTTGAAATATCTTACACCCTTTAAAGGAAATTTCAAACAAACTCAGTATTACTATCATTTTGCCGGTTTAATAAAAATTATCTTTATTTTATATTAAAAAGAAAATTCGTAATTTACAACACGTAATGAACACAACAAGTTTTCGGATATTATTGACAATATATCTTTGGTGGTATTTGTTTAGTCTCTAATGCAATCCAAAATCTTCAAAGATCCACAAAATAATGACTCATTATTCGCAATAGTTTGAAATCGTAGAACTCTATATAGGAATCGTGAAATGCAATTGGGTATTTGACAAATTTTCGTAAAGTACTTTAAAATGTTCTACAGTCACTAAAGATACGCTTGACAATTGTTTTTTTTATATTTAGAGCCATTTTAATAGCTAAAAGACAGTTTTAATAATTACATTTTGTGTTTCCCACTGAAACGCTAAGTCACGTGACAAATAAGGAGCGTGACGTCATGATGTAATACTCTTAACATAAACAATACGTGAGATTCGTTTATTATTCAAGATTATAAAAAGGCCAATACAATAAAATACCTTATAAGTAGCACACCTGATGGTATTATTAACTACATTTCTCCTGGTTATGGTGGCAGGATTAGCGATGTATGTTTGGTTGAAAATTGCAACTTTTAGATCATTAGGAACCTGGTGCGATTATACTAGCTGATAGAGGATTCAAGCATATTGAGCAACTGTTATTACAAAAGGGATGCAGTTTAGTGAGACCGCCAAGTGTATCAGTTAAGTCTAATTAAACCAAAGTTGAAGCTCCAAAAACTAAGGAGATAGCAAGTTTACGGATACACATTGAAAGAGTCATCCGACGTCTAAGGGAGTTCTCAATGTTTTTTATAATAAGTTTGTAATTTGTAACCTTTGAAATTGTGAACAAATTCGGTTATTTACAATAAAAAAATATTATTATTATTAATGTTAAAACCGCATTCAGTTGTCAATACAAATTTAATTAAGTTTTTGGACGATTACATTGTTATTGCATGTGCCTTAATTAATTTACTAGGCTCCTTAATTAAAAACATTTGACGAATAAAAACAAAATTTAGAATATAATGTTTTATTTTCCTATATTAAGTTATAAAAATAAGTTTTTACAATAGATTGTAAACATTATTCTTCCAAAACTTTACAACTTTAGATAAAATATCATTTACTTTGATCTCATCATACTCTATTGGTATTACATGGACTTTATTATTTTTTCAAATTCCTAATCTGCCACACAAAATAAACCTTTTGTTAAATTACTCACATACATTTGCAAAAGAACTTAGACTGCAAACTTTTCTGTGATTGTGTTGTTACATATATAGTACTTATATAAAACTTTTTTGGCTTGTTGGACATTTAATTTCAATAACTGTGTCACCCTCTAAAATACCATCTGGCGATGCAGCTACCATTGGGAATTTTTGGCTAATAATAAAACCACATTCTGCAATCTTGTCATATTTTTTTCCAACTCCTTTCTTACTACTTCTTCCAATGATTTTCCTCTTTTCATGGTTGGAGTATCTGGTACTTTAGCTCCCATTATTAAGGCAACCAAGGATCCAACAGTTATTTTGCATCGTGAAACATCAAATGCTTTTGATGCTTTTATTCCTGAAAAGAAAATTCATTTTTTTAAATGTTAAACTAGTGACTGCCTGGTGGCCACATATACATTTATATCCCCACTAGGATGCCCTGTAGAATGGGTGCCCAACACATATGAATGTGAACACAAACATCAAAGACTAGTAAAGCTACAAGACTAATTTACATTTTGAGATTGCATCTCACATGGAAACATATAATTCCAATATATATTAATCTAAGACAGCATTTTCCAATCTTTCTTAGCTGTGGACCACTAAATGAGCAAAGATGATCACCACAGACCTCCTTAAATCACAATAAAATGCTTCTCTTAAGCACAACCTGAAACTTCATATAGCTTTAACATTGAAATCAGCCGACTCTAGATATGTCCACAGACCCCAAGTTGGGAATTTTGCTCTAGAACATTGATTTTAAATATCTTATTAGTTCAATACTTACAGTATCAAATCACATTTAAAAAGGCAACATCACATTTAAAATGCAATCAAATACCTATAAATAAATAATACCTTAACTCATGCCATGCTTGAACTTCGTGTTGTGCTCGAGTCAGACTTTCCACAAAATTTATATTTTCTTGTGTAAAAACACCATTAATTTTGGCTAAAAACGTTTCACAGTCACTTCCTTTCTTATGCTTGATGCTCTAATAATGCATCGAGAACTGAAGAATGTCGGGCACTTTGTAATCAGCTTGACGTTTTAGGATTTGAGTTAGCATCATCACCATACAACTGTCTTGATGATCTGTAAAAATAGAAATAAAGCATCACAGATAGCCACAATACGAGAAACTTTTCGTTGAAAAGATTTTACACAAATAACAGGTACCTAACCAGAGTAAGATTCTTATAAGTTATGATTTTATTGGTAACGTAATAAATGTATTATTTGTATTTATAGTCTACAAAGTAAACATGTACCTATCATATGCATGACACAAAGGTTATTTTATAGCAAAACAAAATAAGGCTAAGTACATAAATCAAACTGTAATCTATTGTGAATTGAAAATATCAGAAAAGGATAGTTTTGTACTTACAATGAAGTTTTCACGTTCCTCAATTCTGCAGAACAAAAGTCCGAGTTTGAGGCAAAGAAATTTGCGATCATAAAAGACACAATTTTTGGCAAATATGCACTGTCTGCTTGAATAAAACCAATTTCCATGTTTGTTTTTCGGTGAAGTGCACTTTGGACACGAAATAATCAAATAAATATTAATGAAACCTGCGAAACGCGCCAAAATCTTTTTCGGAATTACAAGACCAATAGACAAGACATTACATATAATACATCAAAGAGAATTATAATATATATGGAAATAGAGAGCCTACTCGTTGGGTTTTTGTGCCAATCGACATTACGGCTGCTTCATACTTGTGAGGTAGAGGGCGTTCGCGATTTTCGTTGCGTTTCACGATTCAGGTTTATTGTGTTTTATTATTTTGCAAACGGTTTTAAAAGTGCAGAAGACGGCAATCCAAGTATTAAAATACTTAGAAGCAGATCTGTATTTGCTATGCCGTCGTAGTATAATATTTCTGACATCTTATTTACAGTGTACTTCTATCATTATCAATACATAATAATTCGATAGTAATAAGATCTAAGAATAAGATCGTTAATCAGACAAACATCATATTGAAAATATTATTTTTATTTTATTTTTTGCTATAACATTTTGTGTACAAAATGCTTATAGTAAGTACTAATGATATTCACATTCCATATTAGATTTACAAAGTATTACACCTGTATTAAGCTATGTAAGCGCTGATAATTTGATCTTAGTTATTAATTATATTCAATGGAAAAGTAAACGATACTACTTTAAAATAAACTGTAATACACTGTAAAATTCCGAAATACTAAATAATAAAATATACTTAAAATTATTTTATGTCTAAAAATACATACTGTGACGAATAATAATTAACATTGATATTTATAATATGCTAAAACATTCTCAATTGTCAAACTATATTTTTATAACAATTGATTTAACTTTATAAAAAATATATGAATTCTTTTGTATTTCGATAATCATTTTAATGTATCATCAAATAAATATCAAGTATCAATGTTCAAATAAAAGAGAATTTATTATTTTTATAAAAATTGCCTAATAATATACGATTCAATATAGAAATACATAAAAATTTACAAATCTAGAACAGCAATTAACTCTGAAACATACTAGCTAGCCATATTATTTATCTTTGTCTTCATCAAAAAGGAAATTCGGATTCTAGCATTATCTTTCTACACAAACAAGTGAAACTAATATTAACAAGAACAAACTTATTCTAAGCCAAACAAAATTATTTCACAAATAAGTCACGCTACTTTTAAAAATTGAAAATGTTCACTGGAAAAGAAATTAACATCAAGTTTACAATGATCATTATACTTATCCATAGAAAAGGAACTATAAAGATTAGCATTCATTAAAATATACTTTCTTCGTCATGCGAAGGTTGTTTTACTTATGATAATAATATAAAAAATATTTTATGTAGATATCAAACAGATTAATTTAACAATTTGTTAAATAAGAAAGATTAAATAATTATAATAAGAACTTGTATTGTGTCAGACGACTTGCCACAATCTCCGTCATTGTGTCAGTCAATTTTTTATCGTATTTCGTTCGGAATTTTCAGTAATGCATATTTTTTTTAATTAATTAAAATAGCCTCTGACATTTGTTTTTATGTTTTACTTATCTAATTTAATTACGTACATAATTATTTTATAAATAGGGATAAAAGGCATGATTAGTGTTTTGAAAACTTATTCTCCAGTGTCATCTAACTGAAAGTATCTTACAACAAAATTAATTTGAGGTTAGACCAAAAACAAATAGAGTGACTGTTTGAGAGTGACATACCCCTGTAATACATCGTGACGTCACGTTCTCTAGTCTTGCTCGATTGAGACGTTTCTTGTAAATGATGCACAGATTCAAAAACTCTTATTTTTATTTAGGAAAATAAAATATTAAATAATTTTTATTTGTAATTTAAGTCAAATATTCTTAATTAACACCTTAAATTATATAATGTTCAATACCAAATTTATTTATTTCTTTACTATGTCAAATACCCAATTCATGGGAATGAGTCAATAGATAAGTTTTTAGAATTGTCTATGACTATGTAGGCTCAGGTACTTTACCATACGTCTACGTGGATGATCATTGATCATCGTGAAAGCTGATTATATCTTCAGAATTGTTCGACAATGACGAATTTCGCCTCTACATTTTGAAAGGTACCAAATAATCGGTTGATCTGTTACATACTCGCTGAAAAAAGTTGACCTGTTAAAGCGCTCTTCATGGTCAATTTAACAAACCATTAAATATAATTTGAAATTGTGTATAATTTAATATTAATATTATGAATGTCAATTAGTAGGATTATACAGGGATTAGTGAAAAAAAAAATTCCCAAACATAATGTTACATAATAACATACTCTATAACGAATGTAGCATGACCTAAATTTGTTATAAAGCGAAAGTATCCAAGAAGCATAGTAACCTCATTTCATTATTTCTATAATCAAAAAGATGTCGACCTACTCACAACTTTGCAATTTTTATTACGTTTTCGAATGTACAAAATTATTGCGTTCGCATCTCAAAACGCCTAAGCGTTATTTCAACGCAACATTTATTTAGCAATACGTCGTTTTAGTAACACAATATTTCATAACAGTGAAATTGATAATAAGCAGTCAGATGGCAATGCCAAGACACCGGTAGTCAAGGCTGTGAACGCTCTTAAATATTCCACGCAACTATTCTGACATCGCAAATATTAATAAACGTTTCTTTTATAAATATATTTTGTGTTTTCGGTGTTGGATGAGGTCATATTCTGTCTTAATATTGTTCTTTTTACAATGACCTCGCTGGCACATTTTTATAATTAACGTCTTAAATATATTGATGATCTATTATTATATATCCAGTCAAAATTGAGTCATTATATCTTGAGCGTCATAAGCTTGAAAAAAAATATAATAGGTAAGTATATTCAGAAATAAGGTTCAGGTTTTAATCGTTTGAAATACGAAGCACATAGTTTGTTCTAACGTATTGCGATAAGGGAATAAAGATTTACGCAATCCTTAAACCTTCTTTACTGTGTCCAATAAAAAAAATATCCAATCATGAGCAACACTACCCAAAGTGTGTACCTAATTAAAAATAATAAGTTTTAAAGTATTTGTTAATATAATTCATAAAACATCTTGTACTGTAACGCGTATATACCAAACAATATTATATTAATACCAAAACTCAATCTGTTGGAATTGATTTGTAAATGGCAATGTAAATTAATACGACACGAAAAGTTCTGATTACATACCTGGCCTGGTATTGACCTAATAGTGACCTTACATCAAATGCAATACTCGGTGTAAGTGCATGCAATTGCAAGAGATTGTCGTTAGCTTATTACAAGGTAACCAATTTGCGTGACGAATATCTATGAGGCGATAATTGGATATTGGGACAAGGCGTAGGCAATGAAATTTAAGTGACACTGAATAATTAAATGGGGGTTTGAATATGTTTTAGTGTTTTAAAGATAAAGTTTTTAGATTTAAGTGTTGGCTACGCTTTAGTGTAAACTAATTTGTAGAACAGAATGAATAAGTCGCTCCCTGCCTTTGTCCCTATTTCCTTTACTTTTAGATATGTGGTCAGTAAAGAGAATTTGACATCAATTGTTTTGACGGTTTATGTAATAAAAGAAATCAACAATATTATATTCTTATCATTTACAATGGTTACAAACTGGGTATATTTTTATACGTCCAAGTTATGCGCTTCTCAATCTTGCGCCTGTTAGAGAAAATTTGGAATTTAATGTTTTATACGCGGTAATGAAGAACTATGTATGCAATATAGCATCAAGGCCACATTAGCAGGAATACACGTGTTTGTGCGTAGAAATTAAACCTTTATAGACGGTTTTATGTTTAGCGTTATTGCGGGTGTGCGAGCTTCTTTATTTCCTCTCTAACTCTACGACAAGCTGAGAGTATTGCTGTAGTGCGCCTCAAGGCGCATACAAAACCTATTTATACAGGCTATATATCCAACCAATTTTTTAATAACGAATAGGCACAACAAATAGTTCTAAATTATACCACGGTTCATATTATAGTTATAATTAGGTATTTAAATTTTTCATTATTGACCTTGCAGATTGCAAGGTTAATTAATTAAAACGTCGTCATTAATATTTAATCTTTTTATTTTGCTCTATTTTTTTGCCCCAATAGCCAATACGATATTTGTTGCTGGTGGAAGGTTACCTACTTGATATATTTTGTAAACGTGCAATGACTGCACATCTGGATATAGGTAACCCTGCCATAATATAACGGCTCGCTATGTTGAGTTGTTCAAGAATCAAGCTTAGAGTAAATGTCATTATAGGCATGGTTCAGCTATTGGATATCTATCATCGACGGTCGCAACTCGCAACGTATCTTCTTGGATGATATTCGACAGAGTTCAATGTAGAGTTGTTTCTTAATAGATATAAAACATGGTAATGGTCTGCCTCATTCCATAGTTTACCTACTTACCATAATAAAAAATAAAAAATAGCATACGAGAGGTCATACACGCTATTGTTCTGTGCACCACCGCGCCGCGCCGCGCCACGTTCACATGACAGACGTATGCACATGAGGGCGCGCCGCATCGCATTGTCTAAAGTTATTAATTTGAGCTACATACTTAATTATTATTATACTTCTATATTACTTTTCTTTTTAATATTATTGCATCACTTCGTACATTTTAAATATAAACTAGCGCGAACTACAGGAAGGTCGCATCGGGCCGCATCGCAGCGTACTGGCGGATCGCTTGGTGTATTTTTGCGGCGATGTTATACGATACGACACGGACTCCTCAGTGAGCGTATAAATACAATTTTTCGTCAGAATTCTTCTCCTTGTGTGCGTTGGCGTAATTTTACAATGCGAAGCGCTGTGGTCAGTCGCGGTGGTTGTATGCGCGTGCCTTAAAAGGCAGTGTCACGTCGTCCCGTCATGAATTGTCAACTTCTTCGTCATTTGAAAGACGAGGATGTCATCCCAACTGCCAATGCTGTTATTGTCTATGGTTGCATGAATTACGAAGTTTCTTGATTGTAAAAAAAATGTTTATTGTCTATACTTCTTGACAATCATGGCGAGCACGTCGAGGTCTGTTTTTCTTATATATTTTATTCTCGTTTCGTTTAAAACGTCGCTTTTTTATTTCTCGTACAGCCGAATAATATAAGATTTGCCATGATAATACGTAAGTTGGTGATAGTGATAAATAAGTGTGAAGAAACGCGGCCAATTTACTTCGTTTTGATTTCTACTTGTTGATTGAATTAAACCTACTTTCGTTTGTGGTTTTAGAATTGAGGCAAATAAAGTGGTGTGCTATGCGCATCCAGATGCACCGCTCATCGAGGATTACCGTGCTGGGGACATGATATGCTCAGAATGCGGTCTGGTGGTTGGCGACAGGTAAGTTTGCGAAACACTCGAATCTTTTCATTGTGGACACCGTGTCGTAATAATAACAACGCAGGCTAGCATTGTTTGACGTTTGCGATGTATTTGATTTCTATATTTCGAGGTCGATAAATAATTAAATACGATTGAGCAATGTTGGTACTGGCAGCCAATTATTGGATAAGCCAATCAGTGTATCTTAAATACCTAAAGGCTCCTTCCAATATTGTCCTGTAGAATGAGGAAAATTCTACAATTAGTATTAAATATTTATTTACAACACCCAACATACCAAAATTCCATTACGGTAGTTATTTGTTACTAACTGCAATTACTTTAGTCATCGTCATGTAACTCATTTATATAGCAGAAATGCAGTCTAATCACTAGATTGTACCCTAAATAGCGATTAGAGACTGACTAACACTTTCCCATGATAAAGCAATAGACCAAAAAAAAGTTCCATAAACACTTCACAATATAATTGCAATAACCATTACAGAGTAATTGACGTGGGTTCAGAATGGCGTACGTTCAGCAATGAGAAGTCAGGAGTGGACCCATCTCGTGTTGGTGGGCCGGAGAACCCTCTGTTGTCCGGTGGGGACTTGTCCACAATAATAGGTCCAGGACGAGGAGATGCATCGTTTGACAGTTTCGGTGTGTCCAAATATCAGAATAGGAGGAACATAAGCAGCACAGACAGGGCTCTGATCAATGCATTCCGAGAAATCAACACAATGGCTGATAGGATAAACCTGCCCAAGACTATTGTGGACAGAGCTAATAATTTGTTCAAACAGGTAAGGTATTGGTAATGTAACGTTTATTTTGTTTGCTATAAACAAATATATTGTAACATTGGATGAAACTTGGCATAATGATAAACCATCTTCAGAACATTAAGTCATGTTTTTCTTATATGGAAAAATAGACTGATTTTTTTGGCAAAAGTCCTATGTAGGTTAAGCCATGAACAACATCTAATAAATGTTTATTGGCATACAAGCTTTTGCTTAAGGCTCCACCTGTGATTATGCTGTGTTTATGCTAATTTTAGGGATAAAAATCCTATAACCAGGTAGGGGTAATGTAACATACTATTATTAAAAGACTTTTCAATATTGCTTAAGTTATTTCTGTTCTATACAATATTTCTTCCCTTATTTTAATCCTTTGACAGATGCATTTTCAAAGGTCTCTCAGTGTTCCCTAACATCGTTTAAATTTTGTGCAAAATTTCATGCTTTTATACCCAGCACTTTTGGCTGTGCATTGGTTAAGTAATTTGACAGCTAGATTCTTTTATACATATTGATAGAAATATAAAACAATTAGTCACGAACATTGATAAACATTGAAAGAATCACCTTCGTGACACAACATGTATAAACAACTACATATTTTTTTTTATTAAGAATTATCTTTGCCTCGGTAAATTGTTTATAAAATATTTTATTACCATCATTATTGTATTGTATCAAATATAATCAATACTGATGGATGGAATTGTATGAATGCTTAAGAATTTTAATAGGATAATAAAAATATTGTTGTTGAGACTGTTTAAGTTAGAGATAGCAAGTTTCATCCTTATGATTCATAAATATTATGTTTCAAAGCTATTATCTGGGAATGGAATATTAAAAAAAAATAATATGCTAGGAAATATCTACCTATTTTTCTGCTATCTTTAAATTAATAGTTCAATTAGCCAACTTAAACAAAAGATTTGTTGAAAAAATTTTGTCTTTGTTTATAATTCATTTTTTCCTTTTGTGAACATAGTCTAAGTGCTGCTAGGCATTTTTGGGAAATTTTTGAATGTTATTTAATTTTTCAACACTAAATATTAAATTCTGATACTTGAATTTATAAAATGCCTGAAGAACACACAAAAACAACACTTTGCTTATTTAGTGTTGTTTGTGTGGTAAAATTGATGGTTCACTACCTGTAACCCTTTAGCTAAGTCTGCATTATCATATTTATACAATATAACGAAAGAGTTAATAGCAGTGCTTTACATCGCCTCAAAAAACTTCCTAAAAATGTCTTATCAAGTCTCCGTCTAGTAAATAATATACAATAAAAATCAGTTTATTGCTTTAGTATCTATTCATATGTATTATTATTAAACATAGCAACATTCTAAAATGGTGGGCTTTATTGTTATCATGACATATCATTGACTCTTTAAGGTCAAAGGTTTTTTTATTAAACTCTTATATATATATGGCAAAAAATTAAATACACATTTATTGACATTCATTTAACATATTCACTGTAACAAACGGTTTTTTTGTTTATGTATTATTTTGTTTGCGGCTCCGCCTGCGTGAAAATTTTTTGCCAGGGAAAATATTTTTCCAGATAAAAAGTAGCCTATGGCACTCAGGAGTAATGTAGCTTGCTAGTAGTGAAAAAATTCAAAATACGTTTGTTAGTTCCTGAGATTAGTGCGTTCAAACTCTTCAGCTATATATAATAGTATATTTAGATAAAGACCATTTAACTTTAAATTGACTATGGCATTGCTCTATCAAAAGCCTTAATATTGTAGATAAGAAAATGTCTCTTTATGACCACAGAAAATTTAAGAAAAATTATAATTATTATACAATTAATTTCAGGTACATGACGGCAAAAACCTGAAGGGCCGAGCAAATGATGCCATAGCATCAGCTTGCTTGTACATAGCTTGCCGACAGGAAGGAGTGCCACGTACATTCAAAGAAATATGCGCCGTAAGCAAGATCAGTAAAAAAGAAATTGGCAGGTGTTTCAAACTGATCTTAAAGGCACTGGAGACCTCCGTGGATCTCATCACGACAGCGGATTTCATGTCTCGGTTTTGTTCAAACCTCGGTCTTCCGAACTCGGTGCAGAGAGCGGCCACGCATATCGCGAGGAAAGCCGGAGAACTGGATATTGTGTCGGGCAGGAGTCCTATATCTGTCGCAGCGGCGGCTATTTACATGGCTTCACAGGTGAGGTTCTTCATAGATCTTTGGGTGATTGTATCTGAAACAATAGGGTTTACTACTGTGTTACTGTTATAAGCATTGACAAGTGTATAGTGTCCTCCCCACTATATTTGTAGTGCTATAGGTGTTGCTGGTGGTAGGATACATTTTATATACGCCTGGATAACGACCACCCTGAACAAGGCATTAAAACCCGCCATAGTGAATGCTAATACAAATAATTATAGGTAAAATTTTAACAGTAACAAAAGGCAAATTAGAAGTTTCACTGATGTTAAGTAAAGATTTACAAAAATATGTCAATGCCTTTACCCACTTCAAAACATCATTCTATGAAATTCCAGGCTTCCGAAGACAAACGCAGCCAGAAAGAGATCGGCGACATCGCCGGCGTGGCTGACGTCACCATACGTCAATCGTACAAACTTATGTACCCATTCGCGGCCAAACTGTTCCCAGAGGACTTCAAGTTCGCAACACCCATCGAGTTCCTGCCTCAAATGTGATTTTATCCAGACCAAAATTGCTGTACTATGTTAATTCTGGTAAATATTGTCTCCCTTTTGACAATGTCACACAAGTTTAACAACTATTCCATGTTTATACCAACATAACTAGTGTAACTATAAATAAGTTAATTGACTAGTTTTAAGTATGATTAGTGAATGGTTCTTTCCAATACTGTGCTAATAATGTTATTGTTTTTGCCGTTAAAGAGTCCATTGTCTATGTCTTATCCGTAGTCAATGAATACACAAATAAAAAAATTGCAATATATTCTCTAAATAATTTTTTAATAGTAAAATTGCAGAAAATATTAAAAGTTAGGTTTGGGTAGTAACATAACTGGACTAAAATATTTGAATCTAATCACATAATCGAAATAATAATTGTATTTATAGCAAGCCATAAAACTTTATCGAGTAGGTACAATATTCATATAATATTAATAATATACATACATGTTAGAAATATTTTTCTGACAATATCTCACTAATACTTTTCCTTTTTTCTCACGAATCATGAATATTTATACCATGCTTAGAATGTACATGATATCACTGCATAATTATCTTTAAATACTGTCTTGCATTTCGTTTACTACTTTAAGTTTTAATTAGAACAAATTTAAGCGAAACATGATGTACTTGATTAGACTAGTTATGACGTTTCAAACGGAAACACAAAAAAAAGAATACTTTTTGATATAAATTTAAACTCTTTTCAGTAATTTATATTAATTTCAAATTTGTCTATGGTGATATGTGATTTTATTTTTAATCTGTCAAAAGGATAGAGTTGATTAGAAAAGGAGTTTTATAGACTATGGTAGGGTGCATGCACCTATTGTTATATATAATATAGAACCCCATACACAGGTAACACATTGCAGTCACATTAATAAGAGTGGATTCACACTGAACTGCATGCTTGACAATCTTGCTTAATCAATACTAAAACGACGAAAAATTGTATGTCTTTTACAAATTAGGAAATCTCAATGTTATAATAATTGTAAAAAGTGGGTGTTGGTATTAAAAATCTTAAAACCAGACAATAGTTTCTGATGTAAGTTATTGTTTAGAGTTTGCCGCTTATAGCATCTTCCATCAACTCTTATTCTAATCCGTATGGACTAGACAAAAAATGTCTTCTCGAATTTTACAGAAAATTAGATAGTGATTTTAATCATGAATATTTCAACAGCTTTTTTTAAAAGACCTGTAATTGAATTTTTATAGGAATTATTCGTAAATCTTTGCATATTTCCATCCATAACTCATATGCTGTAAATGTATGAAACAAATAATCAAGGTTGTTTGCTCAGGGAGGGGCTTTATGTTTTACAACCGGTCTGCTGTTTAAATCAAACTCTTTTGGAGTACTTTTAAGTTACTCTTATGGCCAATTATAAACACACATAGCGCACGCCACACATTATCAAGCATTCTTGAACAAAATGATTCAGCAGTTTGTCAGTCAGCTGTCAGTTGCGATTGCACCCACTTTTAATTTTGTGACTAATTATATAATCTGTAAGTAATTTTTTTTTATTCTAAATGTAGACTTTGTAAGAGCCAGTATAAGTAAGTGTTTTGTTTTTAGTTTCTATCACTTCAGTATTTGAGATGAACATTTTAATGTGAGGTATGTGGGCTTGTGAAGTAGACATTTTAGTGGATTTACTCCCGTTTTCAATAGACGATCCCAATTGCATATTCAATCCATCGCGAAAACTACCAATCAGTTTTTGGCTTGCTTAGGAATTACTTATTTAACTGGTTTGTTCTCGGGATTAGATCGAAGATTAAGATTGGGATCGCTTATACTTAACGGCCTTTGGGAAACGGTAGAAATATGTACGTTTAATAACTGCTGATATTGGTACCATTATATAGAGACGTGTTGGGTTAGCCTTACACATATTGACTGACAAGGCAGTTAACATAGTAACATGTTTTTAAATAAAAAAATGGTTTACTGTCAAATAGCGTTGTAGGTGAAAACAGTATCTCAATAATTTGTTTGGAATATGTTTAGACTTTTGCTTCATAATAACAATACTTTGATTTCAATTTACATTATAATTAGTTAATTGTTATGTATATTTTAATTCTTCATTGAAAATGTTAATTATAAAAGTTTGGGTGATGTCAAACAAAAAAATAAATATTCGCCTTTCATATCAGTAATTTGACTAAACAGAGCCATTAATTTCACGTTTTCAAAATGGCGATGAGAAAGCATTATTCTAAAAATACATTTTTTTAATACAAAATGTTACAATATTTTGTATCATTACGACTAAAAACAATTACAAGGTAATGTAACGTTCCGAGAATAGTATGTAGTTAACAATAAATGTGATGATAATTTCTTTATCCATGCATGTTGACATAAACTGTAACAACCATTTATGATGACACAGTGTTGCCATCTCATAGTTCATAATTACCGACAACTTGGTAAAATAATACCAATTTCATTATTTGTATGTATAGTAATAAAATAGACTTTAATTGCAGTATAAGTTTGTAACATTCTACTATACTTGTAGTTATGATCTCTTTGTATGTTGTCTTATTATTTTTAAATTAATAAAAACCATTTTGTCACAAATGTTTTATTTATTTTATGGGTAGTAAAGTACTACTTAATATTTTAGAAAACAAATGAAATGAACATGAGTTTTGAGTGAGGAAAATCTGAAGTAAATATAGTTAATCGATCTTCAAGAGGTAGCTGTTTTACAGCCATTTTCAATACACAATTCCAATCTATCTTCAATCTGTTTTCAAGAATGGACCAATCATAATAACTCATTTGTAAGCATGTCAAAAAAACTTTGTTCTGATTGGTCAATTTTTGAGATAGACCGAAAAAGAGATTGAGGTCATTTATTGAAAAAGAGAAATAAATAGTATTCTCCTTTTAAAATGGCTGCTCCGTTTTGTTCATTATTTTGGAAATATCAAGTCGGGACATGTTAAAATATCATCTTATCTTTGAAACGAGTAGTATTATTTTATTAGACAAGTTGATGTTTGTAGAAACAGTACGTTCCTCCGTACAATCCAAGAGGAATTTACTTACCTACGGCGTTGCAGACATAAATGCAGCATACTAAAGTAGGTACATATCGTATTGGATATTTTAATTCATATGTGTGTTTTATCGCGCTATAAAAATTTTACTGTCGCTTAAACATAGGAAATATTTGGAGAATTTATGGTAATTTTGTGTGAATATGCAAATAATATTTTTAAATTCAGTCAATATAGAAAAAAATAAGGTAAATTTTATTCATTATGATTTAATTGATATTTCTCTACACGTCCGATTTACCAAGTATCTATGTAAATGAAAATAGTCTTGTATGGAGGGACGAGCATCATCTTATCTTGGGGACAAGTGTCCAGCTTTAAACAGCAAATTATAACTCAAAATCGGTAGCAAGAGGGTATGACATGAAGTAAGCTGTTGTAAACGGAGTAAAGTGTGCTGAATTAAACAATTTAATATATATTGCAGTTTCATCAACTACATAATCTCAAAATGTCAACTATTTAAGTAAATAGTCCAAAATGATAAACAATATAACCTACAAAACTGCTGAGATTTCTCTATTACTTTTTGGCACACACTCACAACATCACGCATTTATCCCCGAAGGGGTATGCAGAGGCGCAACCAGGCACCCACTTTTCGCCAAGTGTATTCCGTCCCATGATGTGATAGGGGGCGAGCCTGTCGCCATGTCGGGCACAAATTCCAAACTCCGGGATGATACTGAGCAGAAAAACCCAAATATCACTGCCCGACCCGGGATTCGAACTCAGGATCTCAGAACGCTATCGTACCACACATGCAGTACGACTACGCCACCGACGCAGTCACCTTTTGGCATTATTTTTAAAATTGAACTATTTGCTACCGTGGCGGCACCAATTTGACGCTTTTTCAGGCATAGAAATGGTGATCATGCTCTCCATCACTCTATCCTCTATATTATAGCCTTGCTAGTGAAAAATATTGCTGATTCTTGAACGTAAGCGTTATTCCCTTTTAATGAATTTTTATTTGAGAAAAAAGAAGGCAAGAAAACGGCGTTTAGTTAAAGATCCGGGTTACTTTTACTAGCAAGGGAATATTGAAGTTTTGCCCGGGATCGGGTTGTGCAAAAGGAGTCCACGTCACAGGCATGGTCAACGTTAAAAACTAAGATTTTTGTTATTGGAACTTACGTAAAAAAAGTGATTTTAAATTAAATGGAAATACCTACCAACTTTAAAAATTACATGCATTTGCATCGCCACGTGACTATTGATTGTATAACGTTTATTGTTGTTACAATTAAAATTTTCATTATAATTCACTTAATTTAAATTTAAACACATACCTTACTTGCTCTCGAATTTTGATAGTGTCGAATAAGCTACCTGAATAGCATATAAGTACCTACGTAGTAGATATGCTGCATACCCATTATCTTTTCAGTAAGCATCAACGCTTTGTTAATTTCTTTGTGTATAATACATTTTATACTTGCATCGCAAAGTGACCCCACTGCACTTGTTGATAAGTGGAGTGGGGTCCAATAAAATGTCGACTGACGAGAGATGATTACCTCTCGGCAGTCGAAACAATTACGCCAGCCTGTTGGAACCGCATATAGATCGGCTGATCCCGGAACGCGACACACTTGCGTAGACCACTATGACGGGTTTTAACACCTTGTGTACTGTGGTCGAAATCCGGGCGGATGTAAAATATATCCTACCACCAGCAAAATAAACTAACATTATATCCCAGCTTAAAGTGAAGCATCTATCTACCTAACTCATTAATCCTGAAACATGAGCATTTATTTTAGAACACTGTAAATAAGCACATTGGAGTATCAATAATAATATTCGTAATTCTTATCGAATACAGTCTTAATGGATACGGGAATATCAGAATGAGCTTACATAGCTGCAAATGCAGTATAAATGTAAAGTATATTGCTTATATTATATTTGTTTGACCCAATTTGTAGGGAATATTGGATTAACAAGTTTGCGCAAGTTGAAGCCGGCAGCCGGGTTCTCGGAGAGAGAATTTCTAATTACTATGGGATTGCAGCTGAAACTTCCAGCATCTGATTGAGTGAAAATAACAATATTTCTTAACACTTCATAAATAATAAGAAGTAATGGAGAAAGTTATGACTAAAATAAATTTTCACTTTATTGTAGAATGTAGGTGGACATCTGGATTCCATCGAGTATTGGTAATTAATCTAACTTATAATTCAAATATTGAATAAACAGACGTGGTAAGCATCTCTCAATTTTTGAACAAATTATGTGGGCCTATATATTTTTTTCCAAATTTCTTTCTAAGATTTCATGTGGAGGTAAAAAGGAATCTTCCGGCGGGCTGTCAGTCATATACCAGCAACCGTTTCCGGCTTCGCTGTCAGGAAAGGCTTTCCCGCTACAAAAGGCTGTAAATTCTCGCATCGCCATCGCCATCTACGGGAACAAATTACAGCGACAAGAAATAGCCTAACTGTTAATTTAGGATATAGTCAACCCGTGTGCCTAATTTATCCAAATCCGTTTAGTTTCTGAGTTTACTTGTAACAAACATACAAACAGTTTCACAAACTTTCTCATTCATACGATAGTAAGAAGTTAGAGAAAATGATACAGCATATGTACGTAACATCTGGAATTTTAAGGGACCGTTACCTTATGGTAGCCAGGGACATCACCACCAGTAGAAAGCTTTGAAGACATTTACTGTTAAAATAATGACAATTATTATTCCGTGAACACCAAATCGCGGGCACGAGTTATGACAAACCTTTGTTCGATAGTTTTTAGAACTATTTCGTAGCGGTCATTCGTCTTTACGTCAAAAATATTTCCTCATTGAAATGCCTGTGGCCTATCGTACGTTCCGATTGCGTGTTTGAAATGATAATGCGAAGCCCTTTCATGTGACACCGGCCGATACGCGGCCCTTTGCCAGTGACGGAGTAAGGAATGCCTTTAGGAATTGACGTCCTAACGTTGGCTAGCGTAGTTACTGGTTTAACTTTTGGATCTTTTTCCGTTTTTTAACAAGTAATGAAATATGTTGGAAAATTTATTTAGATTTAATAAATTTTTCAACATATGCAAAATGCTAAAAAGCTATGCTTAATGCTAAAATGCTAAAAGGCGACCTGTCAAGCTTTAATTTATTCCAGGGGCTCGAAAGTAGATCCCAGATTATTTGGACCAAAAAAAGGTAAAATGTTGCCGGACCTAGGATTCGACACTAGGAATTCCTAGTAATCTGCGTATGACCGGCTACTACATAAATGAGGCAATATTTGGTGTTACGTTAATTATATTGAGCGCACGTCTCTGTTTTTCCCATATGTACTCCGATTACTAGAAATATTTGATAAAATCCTTTCTCTCGAACTAAAATAATTAATTCCGATACAGTACGTCGATACACTATAAATCTTTTATCAAAAGAAATTTGTGCTTCTACGTGCATAAAATTCTGTCAATTTCTATGAACGTAGTATTATGACACTACCAGGTAGTCGAAGTGTATCACCTGGTTGTAAGATGTCGCCCTATGAATATACATACAAAGAAAAAGGGCTATCCGTAAACTAGAAAGAGTGCTAGCTGACTGATTTTGTAGAAGTAAACAGAATTAGGGAGCAGAGATATTGAAATATTTTTTGAGTTTTTAATATTTTTTATCCAGGGGGTCTTTGCGTGATAGTAGTTATACTAGTTAACTAGATAAAGGAAAATAACATAATGAAGTCTAAACCTCATGGTACCGGACCTGTAGATCTACACAATTATACAACTCCAGCGAGGGGAGGTCGGTGGTCATTTAACATCAAAGTACGAAAAATTTGCATATGCATTGGTCTGTAAAGTGTATGAGCGTTATCAATAAACATTATAGTCGGTGATTAATCTAATGTAATGCAGAAAGTTATAAAACAATGAATTATAACATTTATGAAATACCATCCTCTTTATTTAAAGACCTTTTTATATTTTTATATATATTCTTAAAAAAAAATAATGCATGTAAAAATAAATCACCCTCTGATGGCGAAGCTCAAGGTCCAAGCCACCGGCGGTTAGGGAATGAGGAATCTCCTCACAATGCGTTCCGTGTCTAGGAATACTGCCTTCTGCATCTGGCCTCTGACCCAGAAATGTTATTATTATAACATAATGGAACCGAATACGAATAGTGTAAAGTGCGTGCAGTGGGTGTGTGTGATAGAAAGTATATCTACGTTTTTAAGCTTTCGATTTAGTATTTTTTTTAAATACGATTTTAGCTTAATACCCAAAGAAATAAGCAGAGATGCATCTGTTGTAGGCATAGGGGAAGGCAAGTGTGGTGGGTGCCTACCCTGGAACATCTTTGCCTAACTTAGAAGAAGCTTCGCGCTTATGCGAGCGGCTCGCGTCACGCGTTGTGAGTTTGTTTGTTTGTTACGTACGAAATCGGAGAGCTTTGTTTTATTTCCCGCTGGCTGTTGTCCGCCATAGTCAAAATCCCAAGCTACGCCAATGTACCCAACGTTTGTTGAGCGCTTTCGATGTCGCAATTACAAGGTTTGGATATATGTGGTAAAATTTCAATCTCAAGGTAATTTACGTATGTTTCAGAATGGAAGAACTTGTTCTTTTAATTATCCTTCCTATGGAACTAACCAAGGACATTCTCAATTATGTAGACTAAGAAAGTTTTATTCTAAGTATAAAATGTACAGGAATCTTTGGAAACCTTTTAGTGTTTCTAAATATCGGTTTCGGGATAAAGTAATGGTTACTTGTTTTAAGTTTTACGTAATACATTTTAATGTATTATATTTTCTGAGCACTTACGAAATAAAAAATAACGGGAATTCTTGTTTCATCGCGATAACAATATAAAGTTTCTACAAGTTTAATGAAATTAAGAAAAAGACATATTTCACTTGTTATAAACTTCAGAAGTTGAAGTAAAAAGACGTAAAAACTTTTCCATCAGTCCATCAGACGGTAAAGAACCTTGAAACAAAGAAGTTTTAATATCTGTATCGGGTTTTTTTGCGACTGATAATATTAATACTATTAGCAATTAAAAAAAAGTTGCGACTTCTGTTGAAATATATAAAGAATGTAGAGGCATCTAGAGAAAAAACTTAGGGACGACACAGTGGGGCAGGATTCTTGAGGGTCTGAAAATTTTACTAACCATACAGAATGTATTAGCAAGCTAGCAATTATATCTCATCGTTCGACACACTATACAGTCCCTACTCTACTTATATTGTGGTGCAGTGGTGTGACTTTACTGCATAAAAAAAAATAGAGTAGTGCTCTACTGCTCAATCAAACTTGAGACGTTCGTTTAGAGTAATTTCTACTCCTGCTGAATTATTGACGTTTTACTTACATGTCGTATGAAAGTATGTTATTCTTACTAACTTTATTTATGACTTGACTAACATTTTCTGAAGACACATTATGTAGACTGTAGAGTTTAAACACATTTCCTTTAAGTTCGTGGTTGTTTTAGTTTCAGAACTATAGACGACATATCGAGTTGTAGGTTGTTGTTTTTACTTTCTTGCTGGTATCATAACTGCTGGAAATTATTACATTACCGATTTTTTTATGACTGTTACTTTAAACATGACCTAACAAGTTGACCATAGTAGCAACCAACCCTTCATCCCATCTCATTCGAATTATAAACCATAATAACCAACAGGGTTCCAATGAAAACCCGATCAATGTACCGAACGGTTTTCCCGCTACGCGCTACGAAATGCTCAAACTACTGTCAACGCGTCTACAAAATAGTACCGCGAGAGCTGTTGAGCGGGGAGGTCGTGTCGCTCGCGCCTCCCGCCCCGCGTATTCCCGCGCGAACTATCGCTCATCCAATTAAAAAGCAATGACTCGGTTGTTTAAAGCATGGGATAATCTTTACTTATGTTTTATGTATAATGGAAATATTTGTTAAGGATGTGAGTTTGGAAAAATGTTAGCATCCCGCGCGCGATGGACGCACGTTGGATTGCTGTGGTTTTTGTGCCTCGCAGTGGATGGACTTATAGGTGAATAATTAATTTCATTTATTATTAAGTAATTAGGTTACGTTTGGGCATGTCGACTCGAGCGTTTTCGCTTTTTTAATGTTTGGTAGAGAGTTGAGGGATCGTGGTAAGGTAAAGTGACAATTGTACATTTTTGCATTTTGCAAAAGCTGATCTTAGTGTCATCGTATATATCTATAAATCTTTTAAATAGATGTTGATTTTTCTAAATGTTATTCATAGAGATTTTGCACTTGTTAAGAAACACACAATATGTGAAAATATGAATATAAGGGAGCCGCCTTTATATAATTCATTTTTTTTAATACCTAATCCATTGAAACAAAAAATAAAATATACAGAAGAGCACATTTCCAGATTTATCAATTTCAGCGAATAAAACTGATGTTTCAATTGTCAGTTAATTTATTATTCATAGAAAAATATATAAAGAACAAATTACAAATATTAATTGTATAGATAAGGCAGGTTGATGTCAAGTTATGATTTATTTAACTGATACCCTATATGTGACAGTTGAAAAATCAGATGTAAATTAAAAAGAAATATTTCTTTTCATTTTATTATTTCGTACTCTAATCATAGTATTAATTTCTTTATAAAAATCAATACTATGATTAGAGTACGATCCATTATAAAATCCACATGCTTTTAACCCAAAAAGGAGCCAGGTCGCTCCACTTCTGGATTTTATTGCGTTTCAATAGCAAACAATGTCAGCATCAAATGAATTGAGTTGCTGCTCTATTTCTGTTACAACAAACTACCTGTAACGAACATTTGTTAGTAGTTCTGTAGCAGTGGCGAAGGGTTCATATAACCTGATTCCTGTCGGCTTCCCTTTACGTAAAATTTATGTAGAATCACTACATAGTCTAAAACAAAGTCGCTTTCTCTGTCCCTATGTGTGCTTAAATCTTTAAAACTACGCAACGGATTTTGATGCGGTTTTTTTTAATAGATAGAGTGATTCAAGAGGAAGGTTTATATGTATAATAACATCCATTAAATAGTGGAGAAATATTGTTATTTTGTTATGTTATACCCGTGCGAAGCCGGGGCGGGTCACTAGTCTAATTATATTAAAAAGATTTTCAGAACGCATTCATGCATATTAGTACCTATATGTTGTTTCGGGTTCCCTTTAGAAAATTTCACCTTTATTTCCAGAGATAACCTTAAACAAACTCTTTAGCTGTATATAAGAGGGCTGTGATAGTAGATTTTACCTTAATGTACAGTCAGCGACAAAAGCAACTGAACATATTTATAACTTGAAATCGCCTTTTAAACTTTGTGTCCTTACAAACAAACGTTTTTTCATCATTAATATAAAATTTAAAAGGTTAACTTTATTATAGATAAAGATAAAATATATTGCAGTTGAAGTTAGCGTGTAGAAGAGTTTTGAATGTGTTCAGATACTTTTGTGGCTGACTGTACATCGGTATATAATAATTATGTATGAGGGTATTCTACTTTACTGATAATGTGCCGGAGATATTATTTTTTTAAACGCACATATCTAAATAATCCGGTAGAGTGGGCAGCAGTCGTAAAGCATGGATTTGCCGTGAAATAAAAAAGACCGTCTCCAATAGACGATCTTTTTTTTACGGGGAAAATCCTTTTGGGTCTCCATCGTGCTCATGGAAAGTGGACGGGTTTTTGCTGATTTTTACCACTTAAACACCTCATGTTGGTCTCCAGCACTACTTTTAAGGACTCCGGGACCTCGAACTGATCACGCTGAACGATCTAATGAATGAAGACTACTACATATACATATAGATATGTATCGGCGTCGTCTATTTGATTGCCGTAGGCTATTCGCAATATGCCACACCTGTACCAGCTCACGCAATCAGATCAGACTATATTACCATTTCACTCCATATAATGAGAGGTCACGACTTTATTGCAAATTTGTGGCGTATTGTTGTGGTAAAAGTTACTTAACTGAATGGTAATTAGGTTGGTTTTTATTATATAGTGATTTTAAAAGGGGAATTTGAAATCAAAATATTTTACGGATTTTATCGCGGTTTTTTATATAATAATTTTCTCCCGATGTTTCGAAGACTTTGCAGTCTTTATTGTCGCGGTGGGACTGAGGTTTTGGTCGTCCGAAAAGTCAAAGTTACAATATCTACATTTACTTAACAATTATACAATATAATTTTAGTTGTTGCCGGTCCGAGCTACGCAGAATGAGATCATAGCGTGTTGTAATAGTTTTATTTCAATGTCTAACATTCGTGTAAACATAAGAAATCATTACACTAGGTAAGTTAGATTTTTTTTATAACTAAATGTTGGAACGATCATGGTTGTCGACTAGTCTGTGGATACGACGCCACCCGGGACCTTGACTTACTGCTTGTATATTGCCACACTACATTTTTAGCCTTAAAATATCTATTATTTAAAATTATTTTAGTTAACAGTAATGTATTCGTGATTTCTGCTGGTCATTCATCTTCAAATTACCTAGAAGCTCGCCGACTTACCAGTTTTATAAATCATCCTTTGTGATTAAAGATAAGTAGTTCATATTCTCTATTGAAAAAAATATATATTTTTTGTTTTTAAAAACCCACGTTTAAAATAATTTATAATTTATTTATAATGTGCTGTAGAATTTCAACCATTCCTATCGTTAACTTTTTCATACAGTTTCAATAAAGAATGTCAAATACCTCAATTTTAAAATATCACAAATTCCATTTCATACATAAGCTATTAAAACGTTACATACATTTTTGAGTTGATAATTTTTGCAACAAACACCGCCATTTTTTTAACAGCGTCGACATGTTGACAAATAGTTCGCTCCCCAAATTTCAACCCTGCGTTATAATTTCGCGACTCGCATAGATGATTATTTCATACAAAATTATGACAGAAGGCCATTAATCCGCTAGGGTTATTTTTTATAAACGCGATATGATGATCGGGACTATGATTTCTGTATTAGGATTGGAGAGGGAGAATTCTATTGTGCGCATAGTTCAATAGAATTTTATGAATTTGAGTAAAAGGAATGATACATTATTTCGGACCGGTTCAGCGCGAGTATTGACAAACATTGATGAATGCACGGATTATGTGTGAAATGGAACGTTTCAAAAATGGCGGGATAGTTTCGCGTCGATTGATGCTATTCAAATAAACCGCTTTAAGGTGGTAGCTCAAGGTCCATTTTCATACATTTTGTTTCGGCTTTAATCTGGGTAACGAAACAAGTATTGGCAAGTAAAGAATTTAAATTCACGTCTAGTTAGTAAAATTTCGTCATATTAAATTTTAAAGGCCGAAATATCCATGATTATTAATTATTTTTACGTTTTTCTTTCAACTGCGAGAACTAATCACTAACTAGACGTGAATTTAAATTCTTTACTTGCCAATACTTGTTTAGTTACCCAGATTAAAGCCGAAACAAAATGTATGAAAATGGACCTTGAGCTACCACCTTAATGCTTTTTTATAAATGGACAGACTTGTTTACAGCATAAATCGGTAGTCTATTTTAGCGTGGTAGTATTCGTAGACTATTTTCGCTTAATCAGTGCTATTGTAACAGAAGTAATAAATATTTTTCATGTTTCATTCTTTCTTTATCAAAAGTCGAAAAGTAATTGGTTTCGCTATTCAAAAATCGTTTTTACAGTTGAATTAGTTATTTAAGTGATCTATATTTATTTGCAGTGTAAGGCCGAAAACTAAAAAATGGCGTTGTGTTATCTTATTTATCTATACTAATATACATATACAGCTGAAGAGTTTGAATGCGTCGATTTTGATGTTAGGAACTACTAAACTAATTATGATTTTTTTTTTCTAATAAGAAACTACATTATTCCGGAATGCTATAGCCTACTTTTATCCGTGGAAATCTTTTTCACGCGGGCGGAGCTGCAAGCAAAAGCTAGTACCTGATAAAATATCTAGTACAAAAATAGCCAATCTCGTAGCCAAAAGTCGTTCTATTTCGTATTGTGTTAAACGGGACGCGCGGAGATAATATCCACGGAAGAGACAATTTTCAAATATTTAAATAGACTGATCTATTTTTACTGACAATGCATTGTAAATATGTGCTTCATCTGGGATCGGTTTACGCAGGAATACTTGGTAAAAGGAAAATGTTGGGAATACAATGTGGGAACAGTTGTTGCAGTTGACAGACGTATAGGTTCGTAACAAGAATGTTGAGGAGTTGTTGGTTAAATTGTAAGCTGATGGAATTTTTGGATATGCTCTGTTAATACTTATTTAAGTAAATCTGTAGATTATAAATAGACGATGTTTGAAATAGGTGTAAGTATATTTGAAATTGTGGCTATATTCACACTGAGTTGTCTTCGATGAAGTTCATTTTCAAAGGATATTTTTTATATGTTTATACGTACGTTTTATATGTTTGTACGTAAACAGCGTTTAATAAATATTAACATTAATCACGTCTCTATCTTATCTTTTACTTACTGTTACTAATATTAAATGCGAAAGTTTGTGAAAATGTTTGGATGTTTGTCAGGAGTATGCAGAAACAGCTGAACAAATTTGGATGATATTTGTCATAGGTCGACTATGTCCTAGATTAACACATAGGACTTTTATCCCGTTAATTTGCTACAATGGGATATAAGGGAATATTTCAATCTCATTTTTTAATAGATAGTCGTCGTGGCGCTACGTATTGTAACAGTGTTTTAGGATCTTTTGAAGCCGCGTACTACACCTAGATGGTTTATATATTTATTTTACAGTAACAATATCAGATCATAATAACTTAATTACATTGTATTTAACTGCTAAATGCAGAATAACATATTTTTAAATCATAAACAGTAAATCATTCTTATTTCAAATAGGCAGAATAACTTCCCTGCCTTTGCTTCCTGCATTCCATATTCAAATCGTTTAGCGAATCATTTGTCATTTTAAACAGTACACGTGTTTAAAAGCGTTGAAGGTACAGTCAGCAACAGAAGTCGTTGAACATAATTTGTTTCCAATATTTCCTAATCATTATAATTTACCATAAGTTACTGATTACATTAAATTCAAAATAACTTGTCATAATTGAACTACAAAAGTAGCTGAACGCAGTCAAACCATTGAATGTCAAATATTACTAGCGAATTCTTTTTATGATCTGTAATAAATACAAATGTGGCTGAAATTAGCACATTCTTTGTTTTATATAAGTACAAGCTTTTTTCCTATTCGTTAAGTTGAACCCATTAAGCTTCTATACACCCATCTCGCGAAACGCAGCGCACCGCGTTTTTTTACTATCAAAACATTGCCGAATTAATACAACAGTCCAGAATATCAATTAAATTGTTATTTTATAACATATTAGCTTTGGCTCGCTGCTCCGCCCGCGTGAAAAAGTTTTTCAAGGTCAAACATCATGCTATATATTTACCCGGGATAGAAAGTAGCCTAAGTATAGCACTCAGGAGTAATGTAGCTTTCTATTAGTGAAATATTTTCAAAATAAGTTAAGTAGTTCCTGAGCTTAGCGCATTCAAACAAACAAATTCTTCAGGTTAATATAATAGTACATATTGAAGTTAATAACCAGAATTATATATTTTTAAGTATGGGCAAAACATCATAATATATTAGTAAGTAATATTATAACATTAATAGGAATAGGTTAGTTACATTTTAAACATCCTATTTTATAGAACTCTGGCCGGTTTAAGAAACAAATGTGTGAATTCAAAATTATTCTAACAGGAGATTCTCTTCGAAGAATTCAACGTAAACGTCAGTTTCTTTTTCATAATTTTTCAGCCAATCCTTTACTTTGGTGTCCATATTGAAATGATAACCTTAATCTGTACTCTTCTTTGGTAAGTGATTTATGGTCCGTTTCAGTGTTCAGGTGTTTTGTAAATTAGTATCTGTTCATCGACTTTTGTTGCTGACCGTACATTAATCATCCCGTGATAGTTCCTGCAGGATAGCCCTTGAGTTGTGTTACGCACCTTGACGCGTGCCATTAGGCTCGGCCACGAGGGTTTGGTGATTAATCGTTTAAATTTCGATATTGTCTGACGTTTGATGCTCGTTATCGCTTTGTGGGAACACGAATAGGTGAGTTTTAACTTTGATTGTTGCATTAGCGGTAAGTTATAGGGGCTTGTTAGGGATCAAAAGTCATAAATGATTTGATAGTGTGCTCTTTCTAAGTTGGCTTAAAAGGTTCTAATTGTATGTATTTTACTTCTTTTATCAAATGTTGGATGTCTCAAGATGACGAGCATAGTATGATGTGCAGAGTTTAGTTATTTAAAGTAATAGTTTTGTTGCCAGAGATTTATTGCGCAATATTCGACTTTATTCATTCGGCGAGCAAATTGCTCATCTCAGTATTCCGTTTTAAAAATATAAAATAAACCTTTAACACGAGTTGATCTAATATTTTAATTTAAATTTTTGGTCAGCTTGTACAAAGTCCCTCGGGCCACGTCTCTTGTGATGAGGGAATATAATGAAAATATATGATGTTTAGAGAGGTTGTAAGGGCGTCTGGTGCGGAGTACTCGATGTTTTTTGAGGGTTAAATGGCCTTATTCGTCTAGTATACTTTGTGTAAAAGGATTCGATTTCGAATAGGGAAATATACAAATACTTTATATTGGAACCAATACAACAATAAAATTGTTCAGTTCATAAAACACGTTTTGATTTGAACTTTTATGTGACCACGATGATGCTTATTACTAAATTTTGAGACAAAAACCTTGTTAAACCGTGAGTTTGCTAACTGCTGAACCTATGCTCATCCCTTCGGAAATAATGGTATGAGCATTTTGCAGCTAAAGTCATTAAGGGCATATTTTTTTCTCTTCTAAGTATGATATGATTTTTGTTAACTTATGCAGCTGTTTAACTCTGCCGCTTTCATTCAGGTCTAATTGGCAATTGGCAGTAATTAAAACAGTTAACTCTGAGAAAGGGTAGAAAAGTATTCATTAAAAAAACTACAGAAATGGCTCATAGATGTATTATATACATGTATTAACTGTTATGGTGTTATAATATATGTATAAATAAATAAATAAATAAAAAAAATATAAATATTTATATCAAGCTAGTATCGAATACATTTCTTAAGTTTATGATTCGTATTGCAATAAACTATACTTGAAATACAAATACGTATCATTTATTTGTTACGCTTTGATGGTAGAACCACTGCGTTTCGATGAAATTTGTTATGGAGATAATTTGAGACCACGGGAAGAACATAGGCTACTTTTTGTCCCGGGCATAAATATAACGGAACTGTTTTGCGGAAAACCATATCACGCTGGCGAAGCCGCGGTCAGAAGCTAATTATATATATATTTATTCAATTACCTACAATACAATTGTATTGTATAATCAATTGCATCCTTTGAAATTGTATATTTGCGGTTTACCTGCAGTTCATTATCTCCAGTGCACGCGAGTTGATATAGATTAGCTCAAACACTAAATCAATTGTGTTTATTCAGCTGATGAAAGCGTATGCAATATAATGCAATTTCACGAATGAACGAATGAAATGAATGAATCCATCAATATTGAACTGAAGTATAATATATTAGACACATTTTAAAAAAATATATTAATTTCAGTTTTAAACGCGTGTTTAAAATATTATGTAAATAAAAGAAAGGCAGTAGGTACTAGATTATGACTTTTTTTCAATCTCTCCCCTGTCCTAAACTGCGCCCTTCTTGCCTATATTATTTAATGGCCATAATTTTTTTTTGGGAAAAGTTAGAACGATATCGCGTTCTCCGTGACCACAATATCTTTATAAAAATCATGAGAGGAAATGGGTCATTTTAACACGGCCCTTTCAATTTAGTAGTACATTCTACGCGAGCCGTTAATATAAATATTTAACTGGGCAAAGCGTAACCTTTACCCCAATCTCCCCCGGGTAATGTATCAACTTGAAGGTAGAATATGAAAAGTAAATACATTGTTATACTGGTGAGTCGTAACATAATCTGTCAGGTAATTTCTCACACGGAATAACTCAAATAAATATTAAATCCAAAACAAATGAAGATATATAGCTAGGGGTAGGATATATTTTATATCCGCCCGGATAGCAAGCACCGTACACAAAGTGTTAAAACCCGCCATAGTGGCATACGTATGTAAATGTGTCGCGTTCGCGGTTCTAAAAGGCCGGCATAATTGTGTCGACTGTCGAGGGGTCATCATCTTAACATATACAGGTTTTGATTTTTTTTAGTAATAAGAAGCTGTATTGCTTTGACTGCTATAGACATGAGAAGACTTTTTATCCCGGGAAAAAAAATTCACGCGGACGGAGCCGCAAGCAAAAGCTAGTTTTATAAACAATTATTCATTGTAAACAGTAGCCATCTAAATGATTTTTGAATTATGAAGCTCTTACTATAAAGTTTGCTACTACCTTGTTTTGATACTTAAGTAAATTTAATTCGTTTTGGAAAATGACTGCCTTTCAAAACACATAAAATAAATCTAGTTTGGGTGCTAGAAGACCGAATATATTACGTCATATTTTTCGCTTTTTTAATTAGTAGTACAATTTTTCACCGCTTTGAGAAGTAAAAATCCTTGTAAATAAGCAATTCCCTGTACACCTACACCAGACGATCGGAAGTGGGTCAGTCTGGCGTCTGTTTTCACTGCAGCATCCGACACGAACCGTATATTTACGCTCTTAATCTTCGTTCAACAGGATTGTTGTTAATCCATGCTTTTAATGGTATTTATACAGCGTTTATCTGTGATTAGTGTCTTGAGGTTACGTGACACTCAAACATTTAGTTTGAGCGTTGCGTTCTAGAGAGTTCTTTGGGTTACTTTTTATATTGGACCGTAATTAAAATCACGTAGACCATAGTGTAGTTATTTGTGCCAGAAGAAAAGATTTCTGATGGTTTCTATGCTGGACAAACCAAACAAAACAAAACTATTTTGCGTCACAGTTACAATACAATATTGACTTTTCGGATGACCAACACCTCAGTCCACCCCGTGACCACGAACGCTGCAAAGTCTTTGAAACGTCGAGAGAAAATTAGAATATAAAGCCGTGATAGAATCTGCAAAATAGTTTTATTTTAATGTCTAACAATCGCGTGAACGTGAGAAATCATAATAATAATATTATCAGATTATGTCGCACAAACTCATTTCCAATCGTATAAGTTTTACGTTCGTCTTTTCCCTCTAATAATTATTAAACAAAGACATTTAACAGTATTATCTTAGATCACTTTATTATCAAACGCCATTTCTGAATTGAGTAAACAGAACTATAACCTCTCTGAAGATACACGATATTCGTAAAAACAAACTAATAAATACTGTACTATATTTTCACGCAACTTGGATCAAAACTGATTCTATTTCTGTCCGTTCAATAACAATAGGTCTAATTGGTTCAAAGCAAGCTTGTCACATACACAAAATATCTTTGTGCTCGAAGAGATGTATTCTAAATACCATCGGACAGATCAAAGGTTCGACATCGACAATGGAATTCGAATATGTCCATTAGAATTGTGGGACAACGATTTGATCGTTCGACAAAACTATTTTACTATTGTGTTTGATTTGTAACCAATTTTGAATGGATTGATTATGAGCTGTAATTCGGTATTGTTTTATACATATATTCATTATAAATCATTTTGGTATATTAATTTGGATTTTGTGACTAAGTAACGGTTCATTGCAGAAATACCAATAAGCAACTTATTTGTGTATTGGCGTCAACCCAGTCTTATCCTGCCTACTCCAATGCTTTCACTTATTAAAGTCCATCTACCTAGGACGTCATAAATTGTGCCTTTTTTTATTACGCTGAATGACGTGAGGAGCTTGCCGTTCGCCTGATGGTAAGCGATACGACCGCCCATAAGCAGTACAAACACCATCCAACACCTTGAATTACAAAGTATTGTTTGGTATTTCACTGCGCTCGCCATCCTGAGACATGAGATGTTAAGTCTCACTATGTCCAGTGGTACACTGGCAACAAAGTCCTTCAAACCGGAACACAACAGTGACTACGTACTGCAGCTTGGTGGTAGAAATAGATATTGCGGTAGTATCTACCCAGGCGGACCCTCATCTATGAAAGACCACCAGCTTTCTTCCAATAGTCTTATCTAAAGACGTAGTTGTTGCTTCAATCCTTCGACTTCTCTCAATCTTGAGCGTCTATCAGTGGGATCATAAAATGGGTAGATTTCTATGCTTCTTTTTGGCTCGAACTTCGGCATCCTCTTCAGTGAGACCATAGTATTTCTATATATAATGGAAACAAACCGCGACAGAGTCCTTACCCTTGTCTCTTGGCACCCCCGTCCTTAAGCCCCGTGCGTATTTGTTGTGCGTGGAATTGATTTCCTATGCTTCCCTTGGATTTTAGATATTACAAAGCGCAGTAGCTTATGTTCGTGTGTATTGTTCATAGAGTGTTTTCATGGGGGCAGTATTTGGAAAATCGAATGTGGGTAATTTTATAAATTCTAGACTATGATCCGTGACTTTATTGAAAGTAGTGCAAGGAGCTTGTTTGTGAATGTCGAAAGAACAGGAAACGTGCGTTAATGGTTTGTTATTTCACCAATCAAGGGTATTAAAAAAAATATAAAATACAAATTTGTTTGTTAATAATATTCTTACAATTCTGCAATGATATTCGCACCTTGTGTTAGTATTGATTGTTTTAACTAATTTACTGTGTTCTCCCTATCTTACATCATTATTATTATTAATTAAAATTGCTTCATAAAGCAGTTACCCCAATTCAATTGAAATTTAATAACCCAGCTTTATGCTTTCATTCGATGATGACCCTCATCCAAATTTCTTGATACAGCCCTGCAGCATCTTCCGCGAGGGTGTGGAATGCAGCCTTAAAGGCGTGTAAAGTGTGTTGATTCCTGCAGGCAGTGAGGGGACATATTCACCGAATATTCTAAAGGACGGGTAGACGTTTAGTATACTTGTTTTTGAATTTTTAATATCCGCCATTCCAAAGAGCTATTGTCGGTTCCGATGTAAAAAGGCTTTTGCACTTACTGTCAATCGTTTAATGGACTTTTTGACTGAAATTTTTTAAGGTTTAAAATGGTATATTTTAAGAGATGTCTGGGTTTTAATTGTAGACAATGCGACTGAGATATTGCGAAATGTTGTTTTGTCAAAAAAAAAAAATAGGAGTTCTGCTCTAGATATATAAAATGCATGGTAAATTGTTGAATTCTGCTTTTTCTTTCTTATTGTTGTATTTATACTGCTGCTCAAGAAAGGATCCAGATGTTAAGTAAAACTTAATGAGGACTAAAACCAAACTGAAAAAAATATTCATAACTTCATAAACATAAATAAGTTCTGCAATACTAATTGTATTCACGCATTTACAGAGCATGGCTATTTTCTTTTAGTCATTTTGGTAGAGTAGGTATAATGTGTAGATTTAATAACGGAGATCTTATAAAAAAATATAACGTCCGTTATAGGAATAATCTAGACGTAATATTGAAGGAAATAATTGATACTTAAAAGTTGCAAGGAAATGAAACCAGTCTCCAAAATGCTGTAATCTGTACAAGGGACATTTTCGAAGGGCCCTCAATTTAGTTTCAATAAATGGGGACGCCGGAGAATAATCCGGAAGCTTATTCGCTGTCCTGATTCTCAAATCCTCTAGATTAGTCTTCCGTAGACAAATGTCTATCAACTACCGCTCAGAGCCACGCAAGCATTACACCAAATCTCAGGGATACTGTCCCCAAAGTATTTATGTCGATGGAACGAGAATACGCGACAAAATAGACACATATTAAACGACTTAATTAGTCCAAATTGTGCTTTAAGTCGTGTTTCAAAATGTTTGTTTTCGTTTGTACTATGTTGCCGGGCGTCCAATTTGGCGTGACCCCTAATTTTGTACCACTTTTGGCTTCTAGCCAAGCAATTAAAGGTGTCTGATAGATCAATAACGGCTGGTGCATTCGACAAACAAGCTTGTTTTCGACGGTTGTCATGGCAACGGTTGATCCAAATTGGCAATGTAGGGTGCGTTCGCGTGTGAAAGAAACGCACATATGTTGAAACGTGTGCGAGTAAGGGACAACAAATGTGGGGGTTGAATGATGCACTGCGCATTTGGCCGAGTTAAATTGCATTAGCGAACCTTTTGTACGAGTGTTCGCGATCTGTGGAAGTTGCGAATTGTAACTATCAACGCCATGTTGAATATAATGAACAGAACTTCGATTGGGATTGAATAGAATGCAAATTGAACAAAAGGTTCAAAACGGGCAAGGGTAAGAAGATTTTTTGTATTCTGTGTTACAAATGTTTGTGATTTTGCTATCTTAATATAAACGTCATAGTGGCTTAAATTTAAGCCGCCTTAGGGTCTCAAGAGCATGTATAAATATTATTGTAAACCATAACTTGATTATAAATGTATTTCCAGTAAAGCACTAAAAGTTAGGTCAGCGAGAATTCAAAGTAAAGAGGTAACAAAAAATGTATTTGAGTACTTCTGACCGGCTTAATGTTAAGAGATGCCTCAAAGATAATAATATTTAGACATTGAAATGACAATGAAAAAGAACAAAGCACAACCTGTACAAGTCTGGGACTTTATTATACATTTAATTTAATTGGAACCCAAAAGACCGGCTGCCAGATTTCAAAATACTATGAGCTCATTCTGCGTACCTACATTGGACTATCAATAGCGAAAACAATATATATATTTTTAATAATTGTAAAAAGTATCTATATTGTAACTTAAACTTTTCGGACGACCAACACCTCAGTCCGCTGTAACTATAAAGGTTGCAAAGTCTTCGAAATATGGGGAGAAAATTACAATAAATCACCGCGATAAAATCCGTAAAATTGTTTTATTTCAATTTCTAACATTCATAAACATCATAAAAATCATAATTTATAGGCTTTATGATGCCGACAGTGTCACGAACAAAACCTATTCCATCGATGCCAATTGCCATGTATTTAATATAGTCAGTTAGGCTAATTTTCGAGAACTAATTAAAATCGCCACACGCGACTTCTAAGATATGCTTCCATGCCTTATGAATTAATATTTAAAATATTCAAATGCAATTAATGTTCATGATATAAATTGCATATTAATTACTTTACATTATGAAATTTATCTTTAATACAAATTAGATTTGTATTATTTTATATGTTACATTTTATTTAATAGGTAATTTCTTAAGGTATATCGATTTATTAGGGACGGTTCCGAACAGCTATCTTAGTGCAACAAGCAAGAAAGTAAGCAACGAAAAAGGCCACCGCGGTTGGTATTCAAGTGTAGGGGTATACAGGGGTTAGGGACTCGGTCCAATACTCGCTCAGATGATGCTACTATACTCCTGAGTATCAAGAAGATAATAATAGTATACCGTTTATCAACACATTTTATATTGGTTATTTTCATTATTTATTATGTTTCATGTTTAATCGTAAGTATTTTTATTGCTTTAAAGGCAGATGAGCAAATTGCCCTCCTGATGGTGAATTGTTAATATCGCTTATCGACGTCGGAAAGCCAGTAAAAACTTTCGATCTAAAGAATGTTGTCTTTGGTTTCTCTCATTTTTGATTATTAACTTCGCTGTTGTTACTGTTACCATTTTGCGAACAACGCATATTTCGATATATCACGAAAAGTATTCATTTTAATATTCTATTAGCTGTTGTTACGATGTAACTGGAGCAAATGCAATATTAATACAAAAGTTCAGGGGAACCGTCCCGTTTTGTAATGAAACCGAAAAAAGGTGCGATTCTATGAATTAATAATATAACCAGGGTCGGTGTTAAGGACATTTGAATTTACGAAAAAATATTTGATGTGATATTTTTTTTTGTGTATGAATTTAGTTCTACAATTTAATAATTTTACATTAGATATATTAGTTTAAATATAAGTTAATTACTGCACAAGCAATGGTTACAATAAAAAAAATTGTATGATTTCTTTTTTACGCAAATATTGGAGATTAAAATAAAACTATTTTTCTTTTTTTACGCGGTTTTTTATATCCTAATATAGGACCCAGTAAGCCCACCTCCCTCGCCATGTGACCATGAAGGCTGCAGTATTGAAAATATCTCGAGAAACTTATAATATAAAAACCGCGATAAAATCCGAAAATTAATTTTATTTTAAATAAGTTTGTACTTTGTAAGGCAGTATAAATATATCAAATATACGTATACGTATATACGTATCAAATATATTAAAAAGTATTTTAACGCATTGTTAAACTGTGTTATAACCATCTTGTTATTTCTTAATATCTTGTTTGTGTTGCTTTTTTATTTTTTTTTCCTTACCCCCACAAAGGGTTGCAGTACGTCCCACACAGGGCATCCGTGAGGGAATGCCGGTCTGTTGAATTATGTAGGCAGCGACAGAATGAGGATTTGCGTATAAATCCTGTAACGTTCTTTGATACATTAAGCTGGGGTAAGTTAAGGGCTCTACGTGGCCCTAATAAAGGGCCGCGCGAAATTATAAACATTCGTTTGATTTATATCAATGATTTAACGTTTACGAGCGGAATTGTTAATGAAATAAAATGGGCGTCATAAATTTGTAGATATTATAGTTGTTTCTTTATACGTAAATACTTTTTTTATGTTTTATAGCTTCGAAACAATCGTTGCGTAAAGAAAAAGAACGTTATTAAGGGCTATTTAATAAATCTATCTCAACTTTGAGTAGGATCTTAAGTAGACAGTTAATGTATCTATTTAATAAATAAAGTTTAAGCTGTTATTTAAGAGCTTAGTCTCAGTTGCGTTGGCGCTGTTTAATAGATAAAACTCGGATGTCTAAATCCGTCATATGCTGTGACTTAAGATATCATTTAAGACGTTAATATCTATTTATTTAATAGCGGCGATCTTAAGATGCTGACTTTAATTTGATAACATTTCACTTGATATTGTGTTTTTTGTTTTTTTTTCTTAATAATATTAATACAGGGTAATCAAACAGTAACATACATGTATACAGTACTGAATCTAAGTTTACGCATTAATAACATAAATATGCTACCTACAATATTTTCCACAACCAACAATTTAAGGTTACAGATGTATGGGTATATATTGCTCTTAATATTGCTATAATAATATATTTGCTATTCAGAACGAAATTTTGTTGCATCTATTAATAATTAATAGGGGTTTCAATGCTTTTGATTTTATGATTCTTATCTCTCTGCATTTTGACATGTTAGAGCGGAAGATGCCATGACATTATTAGATCTCTATCTTCGAGACGTTTACAAAACAAAGAGTTGATATAAACATCATGTCATACTAAGCGTTGACCCGTCATATAAAGCTCGCATGTTTGTGCCCAATAAAATAAAAGAAATATAAATGTCTACGAAAGGCATCTGTTATTTAGGACCCGTTATAGTTGCGGTGACCATACTGTAGACAGAAAATAGGATAAAAACAATTTCGCACTTAAGGGTTTATGAATAAGAAGCAAATGTATAGATAGTTAAAATTAAAATTATAAGTAATTAACGATTCTACCATATACGCCGAAAATCTTTCTTACTTTTTGCACGTTCTCACGTATACATCCATCAATAATTTATTAAGAAACTAGACATGGCCCTTTGTTTCCCCTTAAATATTTACTTCTAAAATATACGTACCTACTTCCAATTTGGTGGGTAAATTAAAAGCATAGTCTAGAAACAAAATTAAACTACTATTTATTCGTAAAATCACCTTTTCAAATGAAGTCACTTTATATCTACATAAATTATAACGGTTATTCGATCTACGCAGCAAGATTATGAGTGACTGAAAATACTAATTATCTTCTATATAATGTTCGTTGAGGTCTCAAATTAGATGTGGGTTTTAATAGGCCAATGATCATAGTAGCAAGTTATAATAACCGACATAATACTTTGCGTAATAGAGTATAAACATTTAATAAAAAATGTAAGCGACTTTACTTTCAAAACAAAAATTCTGAAAAGCCAAGGTATACGATTATATCTCAAAGACGTGAGATTTCTTTGAACTAGCCATTCATACGAATCGACATAGTGTTTATAATAGCCATGGCCTTATATGGAGCTAATAAAGCTTAATGTTCGTAGAAGTATTTCAAGTAAAAAGTTTTTTTACCTTAGACAGCGTCACGAATGAATTTTGTAGCTTCTTTGTGTGCGTCGAAATTGAAACATCACCAAACAAAAAACAACAATGCTGACACTTAAGACCCTTTTTAGCTTTAGTTATAAAGAAACCTCTTAAAAATTTCATCTTTTTATGTCGTATATTTATATCTAAAATCTTAAATACATTTTTTTTTGTATACATACTTAAAAAAAAAATCTTTCATGTAGCCATATACATACGCCACAAAATCATTTGACAGTTGTATTTCGAGTCATACAAATCGACTGACGTAAATGGGAAAGTCTCTAACAAAACGTAACGTGTGGTGTCATTATCCGCATATAAATATTGATGAATGCATTTAATGCATCATTTTATGGAGTTGCATGTTATAAGTTTGACACACTTTAGAAACACAAGCAGGTAGCGTTTATAACTAATGACTCTATTAACAATAATTATTATTCATACGCACTTTGTACCGTTTGTTTGATACGTACTACGTAGTATACATATGTGTAGTTTCATTGATATTATATTATTTTATTGGTAAGTCTTATACTTATGTGAGAGTCCGCTTGGGTAGGTATCATCGCAATGTCTATTTCTTCAGTGTATAGTCACTGTTATATTTCGGTTTGAATTACATTGTCAGTCAGTGTAACTACTGGACATAATAAGACTTAACATCTCGTCTCAGGATGGCGAGCGCAGTGGAATACCGAACAATTCTTTGTAATTTAAGGTGTTGGATGGTGTTTCTACTGTTTATGGGAGATCGTATCGCTTATCATCAGGCGAACGGCAAGCTCGTCTTGCTATTCAAAACAATAAAAGTAATGTGCTGGTGTTGTTTTTAAAACCCGTCATAATGGTCCACATAAGAGTGTCGCGTTCCGGGATCAGCGTGTGCAAACCCAGTTACAAACAAGCCATAATTATTTCGATCTCTTACTATCTCTTGTCAATGGACATTATAATATCTTCACCCTACCCCACTTACCATCACGTAATAAAAACAATTATGCGTGTTTAATTTACAAAAAGTTTACAAATTTAATTTTTTTGGTAACTATATGTTGAGCGAATTAACATTCGTTGAAAATGATTATTGTTTTGGGCAGACACGAAACGTCGACAATGCGATTAATATATTTTTTGTGTATTACTGGTATTCAAATTTTTTTTGAGAGTAAGAAGTTTTGGATACTTTTTATTTTATTTTATTTTATTAGGACATCCAGTGGTAATAACAATAAAACTTATAACTAAGTAAATCATTTAAGAAAAACACGTGCTAAAGGCATTACCTTCAGACGTCACAGCATGCACCGAATGGAACTACTTATTTAGTTATTTAATAATAATATAGTTAACAAATAAGAAAAACATCAAAGTATGTAACAATAACAAATGTGGGAGGGATCAATGATTGTTATCATCATTTTTACATACAGTTGAATATAAAACGTGCATACATACACGTCACGTCAGCGGCGATAGCCTAGTTGGGTGTGGAACGGACTGCCAAGACGAATGTCCGCAGGTTCAAATCCCAAGGGCACACACCTCTGACTTTTCTAAAAAATCATGTGTGTATTCTTTGTGAATTTATCGTTCGCTTTAACGGTGAAGGAAAACATCGTGAGGAAACCTGCACATCTGAGAAGTTCTCTATAGGAATTTCGAAGGTGTGTGAAGTCTACCAATCCGCACTAGGCCAGCGTGGTGGACTAAGGCCTAATCTCTCTCAGTAGTAGGGGAGGCCCGTGCTCAGCAGTGGGCAAGTATATAATACAGGGCTGATATTATTATTATTATATTTTAACAACATTATTCTCCCATGCGAATGGGGTAAATCCATTTAATGCGGGCTTTTTAGCCAAGCGAAAAATGGTTGTTTGTAAATTACTGGTGAACAATCTATGTGGACAAAAATTTTCTAACTATTCTGCAAGTGTTAAGAATTGTTGCTTTTTGGAGGAGTATGTACGAGAGCTTATGCATTCCAAGGGATTGGAGACTGGTGTGTAGGGAGTGAGGTATGACACCTGTGGAAGAAAGAATGACAGGAACAGTTTTAACTGTGTGTACTTTCCACTGGTTTTTGAGTTCTATGGATAAGTCTGCATATTTGGCAATTTTTTCTGTGAATGTAGATGCGAGGTTGTGTATTATTATTATACATACACGTGCAGTGGGTTCACTTTGCTGTGCCTGAATAAAAAAAAAATGTTTTATAAGCAAGGGACGTAAAAGAAAACACTAAACCCTTCACTAATTGAAGGATATAAATATGCTGAGCAATACGCAACAGTGAATCAATTACGTAATGGCGCCATCGCACGGCGTGCGCTAGCGGTCACTTTGTACTTATTACCATCGAGCGTTATTAATGTTATGTTTTTAAATACACGGTATGCTTGAGGTCAAGATATTGCAATGAATATCTTGTTCTTAGCTATTGAAACCCTGTTAGTGTTTACATTAGGTATTTTGTTTGCGTTTGCTTCACCTGGTGGCAAGCGACACCACCGAAAAAAAGGACAAGTCTGTCTAGAACGTGTGCTTGCACTAAGTTGGTCACTGTGAGACCTGAGATGTTAAGTCTCAATATGATTAATTACATTTCTTACAATGTCCTTAATTCTTTCTGCATGGCGGCAGATATAGACATTGCGTCTAATCGACCGGACCTTCGCATATAATAATTATAGTATAAACTTGCGCTAGCTCAAGTGATATTCACTTTTGTTTCTAGTCACGGTACTACTTTACAATTAAAAACTGAAAAGCAAATCAATTTGTGTTTGAACTAATCATTGAAAATAAATACATTAATTAATTTACTTCAAAGCTTTTAATTTCATACCTTTAAAGAAGTATCATAAATTGCGCCATATTATATTGCTTATGCATGAGAAGGCGCAGTGGTAAAGACATTTTGCTGTAACCGGTTTTAAATAAATGTATACTTGCACTATCTACGAAACGTGAAACTTCGGAATTTTTAACATATTTTCCAGAAGAAACAACACTTAAGTCGGCCATATGCATAATGTGTGTATTTACGCTTAAATGATTTTGTTGTGTTTTTATTGTCTACTAGTTCCAGTCAAGAATACAATCAATATACGTCATGAAAATGTCACCACATTTGAAAAGTTACTAATGGATTTCTAGAAATTTATTTTAAACACCAAAGAATCAAATGTCAAAGTGAACATTTATCTTGTTCCAGAGATCGTCGAAGTCCAACAATGTCACAACTACGAGTTTCGGCTGACCTGTCGCGACCTGGACTCTCACATTGCCGTCCTGGAAGCGTGGTATACGTCTCTAGACGATTACAATCGCGATGTGAACTCCTCACGTCTCGTCTCAGACAGTTTAAAAATTAAAACTGAGAACGACTCGGAACTGAATCGTGTTTATGTCTATTCTAGTCCAAATCATAATGGCGTTTATGAAACGGCGCCCTCTAACCATTCCAAATTTGAAAATTTGAACGTCAACGACACGTTCGAATTTAATGAAACGTCATATTACAACGACAGTCTGCTGTTTATGAACGATACTGTAGATATGACAGTTGATTTTTTAAACGTGAGTGAGAGTTGTGGTGCGGTGTCCTATGTGCGGAGCTACGCGAGCTGGCGCGAAGGAGACAAGCGCAGGCGCACTCCGTTCAGAAGTTCGTCTGTGAATTTAAGAGCTCCAGTTAGTTACCGGTGAGTTGGTTTTTTATGATATTTTAAATTTGGAACATGAATTCTGAGAATTTTATTTGGTTCTTAATAAATGTTTGACAACTATATTTTTGATGCAACAGATTCTTTAAATAGTTAGGTAATAAAACTTCTGAGTTTTAATGAAGTGTGATCGGTCGTAAATTGAGGATATCAAAGGTAGAATGTTTTTTTTTATTTTTGGTCGTATTCAGCGCGTCGCAACGCTTGTAGTATAATCAGTTAACTTTAAAAAATAATTTCTAATATATTTTAATACATATTTTTTAATTCATTGAGTACACTGAAGACTGGAAAATACTTAGCCTACCAAACAAATATTTTTAAGATATGTACCGGTCTAGATTAGTCTAAATTCTACAGTTCTTATTATAAACCTTTTACGACGATGTACATCGGCGGCGAATTTTGTGTAATTTTATGTCACAAGAAAAATATACATTTGTATAAAAGAGGCTTGCTTTGGATTTTCAAGTTCAGTATATTTTTTTTGCTAGTGAGCATGTTGCGTCACATTCATGTGGGATAAGATTACGAACTACATGATTTCCTTAACACAAATCCTTCGGCTATGGCGGCCAATCTCAATGAAGATAATTTCCTTAATAATTACAGTAATAAAAAGAGAGGCGCCTTGACATTTTATGACACCTATTAAATCCAAGTTATCGATAATCATAGACCTATGGCTATGTCGTTGGCCCAGACACGTCCACATCAGTCCTCCTGTCACGTACGTGTTGTGTCACTCATTCCCATGGGAACAATTTCTTTCCTAGTTGCAGTGTGATAGTTGGCGCGTCGCTTGCATAAGTAATTGTTATATGAAATGTTACATAAGGTTTATTTTTATCGGCTTTTTTATTTATTTGAATGAAGATGCTATGGTTGCTTTGTTTGTTTCTTGTTCTTTACTAGTCTTTTGCAATATTGATATAAAAATATTTTTTATATTTATCCCCGTTTTTTTTTTATATTATTACCTTTTTGTGACGTTTCGAAGACTTTAAAGCCTTCATGGTGAGGGTGATCATAATACACGAATACGCGATAAAATCCAGAAAATAGTATTTTTTTCAATGTCTAACATTCGCTTAAACATAAGAAATCTTTTGCATTTTTTTCGGTAGGCCTCCTCCAATATTTTCCATCATGCATGGTGGTAATATATCTATATAAAGAGAAATAAATAAACCAGAACTATAAGGTTGCATAATAGTAATGCCGCTATATAAAGAGAAACAAACAAACCAGAACTTTAAAGTATTAACTAGTGCATGTCACCACTCTGCGCTCATTGTACTAGAATTGTAGGTGGAAGGCACACCAAATCCATCACAATAGAGTTCTAATTGGAACGATTTATTTTAAACTAAAAGAGGTATAGCGCAAAAATATTATACAAATACTTTACTCATTATTATTGTTGACAAAATATCAAATATATTTCTTATATCAAAATATTGCCTCGGCATTTTTAGTCGTGCCACGTGCCATATTCTTTTGATCCCTTTGTATGAAATTGATGAGAGTGACGTGATTTTAGGTTAGAGGTTATCTGTTATTGAGGAAGAGATAGCAAGGAGTGTCGCACTTGTGCTGAACTTGAGAATTTTATAAAAATTCGGGATAAATTAATAAATAAACTAAGCTATTGTTGTCCGATTCAAAGTGACTTTATCGCACCTTATTATAAATGGAATACAGATAGAGATGTTAATCTCTCGGCAGTCGATAGTTTGTTCGGAACTGTATATGCTGATTACGAAATATTTACGTGGATCTTTTTGGGTTTTAGAACTTATGAACGAGCACTATACACCGGGGAAACATACATTCATCTTACCCGAGAAATATCTTATAACCACGCTATCAAAATGAGAGAAGGTCTTTGGGTCATCATGCTGGCTTAATGCGTGTTGGTAAACGAATCTTGGAAATTATATTGAAGGATTCACGAATATGTAGGTTTCGCGATGTTCCTACAAGTTCAGTGAAGCAAACACGTAATTTGAAACAAGCTGTAGAATAGTATCTGTAACCATCGTATCGATGCTTTTCACTACACTATTATCGCTCGAGATAAATTATCAGGAAATATTTCGAAGCGTCGTTTTAGGTAAACAAAGGAATCTCATTATTTTTGATACTCTATCTTGAGATAGCGGATAAGGTAAACGTGATCCTTAATAAATTCAGTAATAGGAAACCAGCCTGAAGTCTGGCGTTCGCATAATGCCAGTTTGCTGATAGATTATTTTATGACAGAGGCGGGGACATTTAATTTTCGACTCAAAAGACTTCGGAATAAGGTTAAAGATGCAACATTTTGGATATTAGATAGAAAAAGATCTCCAAGAGGTTTGTAATTGTTTCTAACACCGAAATTTGCGGTACGCTTGTATGATTTAAAATAAAGTATTAAAATAACGTATTAGAGACAATAATCAAAGACTTTTGCTTCTATAGCAAAATTGACAGAAAATATTTGGTTACGAATACCAACACGCGACCTCCCATTTAGAAATAAGGTCAATAAATGCATATAACTTTCCTGACCATCAGATTCTCAGCTTTAATTGGCAGTTAATGCCATAGACGCAACACATAGACCATAAATATTTTAAAACTATTTTATATATAAAGCTCCTTGTGACCCAAATACTGTTTTATTTTCGTTCGGATTTAAATTAAATTCTCTAGGATTAAAAGAGACGTAGAAATGTTTCAACAAATATCAAAGATATATTTATGTTTTTATTGAATATGAAAGGAAATCACATTTCACGTTGTGGGTAGGACATAAAAGTATCAAAATTATTTTGTTTACGGAGGTAGAAATTGATTGAAGTTACTAAATTAAATTTCAAAGCGTTATAACTTATCTATTAATGCGTGGATTTGAATAATTCTTTTTCCATTACATTTTGGACATACATATTTCACAAATGTATTACCGTTAGTTACCAGTCTATTACATTGTTACAAATTGATTAAGGTTCTTTAATCTAATTCACGAGCAGGTATTAGTGAGATATTTGCACGCGACGGTACTGCGAATGATTCGCTCGTCCCCTTTCGTTCAATATTTGCTTTAATCAAACCAATTCTGTCTCATCTCCATTGAACAAACAAAGTAAATGAGTGAGCGTGTCTTTATTGCATAAGTCTGTTTTGTATTTGCATTATTTGTCTTTGCGATAGTGTTTTAGGTTCATTTTTTGTACTACTGTTGTTTAATAAAGAAAAGAGAATATCTTTATTTTATACGGTCAAGGAAAAGTGATCGTGCTAAACGATAGTAAGTGGAGTAGGATCCAGAGAGATTACCACTCTCCATTTGATATAATTATACCGGCCTGTTTGAAACTGCATATACGTGGGCAAATATAATACGTGGGTGGGAAAGCACCAGCGGGTTTCCTTGTGTGCGCTGGTGACTATATTCTAATATCACCATAGCAAGCGTTTTTAAACAGAGATATACAACATAATAATATGAAAACACAGATGTAATCACCAAATTTTATCCAACAAGTCCGTTATTGTCCAAAAATAGCATCCATAGGAAAAAAGTTTACCTAAATCATTTTATCCCGCTTTATTTTTTAAACAAAATTAAAACATCAACATATCCTATTGTAATGGAATTGTCAACACCTCACAACACTTGGCTGTATAATTACACATTAACAACTAAAATAGAACACTGCACGTTTATGTCACATGTCATCTATTTAAAAATATAATTAAATCCTAAGTTGTGATCATAACTAATACGAACCGTCTAAATAAAGAACAAAACTTACCTTTGCACAAATCATACGGAGCACTTTCACGACATCAATCTGCATTTACTAAGTAGTTTTAACAGAGGAGATACATTTTAAACATACAGATTAATAGGAAATGAAGATAGATTATTTAGGTTTGGTTTAAAAAGATACACGGGCTTGGATATTTGTCAATCAAGCAAGTTGTTTCTTTCTTGTAATTGTTTCTAATTAACACAGAATGTAGTAATTAACACACGCCGGAAGAATTCTAAAAACTATGTTACCTGATTTAGAAACTGATATATTTAATAAGGCCAATTACTGGATAAAGTGGTGATTAGTCAGGTTGTTATTATGATTTATAACATGCGATTGAATTATTACTACATCGGAAAAATTAACAATATATTTCATAGGCCTTATGTTTATATTTCCACTTATACAACAGTACATACAATTTTTATCACTTTACGATAATTATTAAGTACACTATAACATCATTATAGAATTTTTATTACTTTTAACGTTTAAACTGTTAAAATTTTATTTAATTAAATCAAGTTAATTTTACGACGTTTCCATATCTATCCACTAGAGAGAACGCCGCGGTCCCGCGCGTAATACAGTTCCGTATATTAACGTTTAATTATAGTCGGCATCTGTAAAGCGTTGCGCATTCTTCTAATACTTAAGAATGTACGAATCCATACGTATGTTTTGTTCGTTCAAACTTCAAACGTATATTCAATTAGGCGTCTGCGCGGCGCCTTAGTTACTAACGTATTTGTAAGTCGATATTGATTGTTCTTTGTGTAGTAGTTGTTTTATTAGGCGGCGAAATGCGTTCATTAGTTTTTTTTATAAAGATTAATCTTTTGATATCTAAGGTATTACGTTGGTCATCATGATCTATACCTTGTCTATGAAAAAACAATTTCAAGAGTGGTTCCAAGTTCAAACAAGAATCCGTTCCTTGAGGAATATATGACAGTTGGTCTCATGACAGAGAAAGACCGAGAGAAATACATGGAATAAATTTTAAGTAAACAACCACAAGAGTTAATACCCGAGCTGAGAGAGTTCAGTAGCGGAGATGAAGCCAAGGAGAAAGAGAAAAAGTTACGGTTTTATTCTAACGATATCAACTTAAACTTACAGGCCCGTATGAATAATATACAATTCAGTTTCGTTCTGAATTGCAATATCACCTGAGACGCTGTCAAATTAAAGTCAGCATCGCTGTTAAATTATCAAATATCAACAACATCTCAAATGATATCTTAAGTCACAGCATATGACGGATGGTTGCGCCATATTTCTAATTCATTCTTTATAAATTTTAACTTCGCATTTCCGGTCGCGTCAATCCAAATAGTGTCTTTTTTTATTAATAATTAGGTGACACGACACGTGCACTTCCTTACCGCATCCCTTTCCCGCACATACCTTTCCAGCGAGCGAGAGCGAGAGCGCTTCGCTGGGAATTGGTTCCGCGAGTGCCCGCGCGCCGTACGGGGTGCGGGTGCAAAAAACACTCTTGTTCGTGTCCCGCTAAGAAATGGACACGATGACGTCGCTCGCATAATTAATTGAAAATTATCGGTCTGTGATGTTATTTCCTTAATTAACTTCGTGTGACTGTGCATATCATAGATAGTGAAGTTTAGTATAAGTGGTCGCCGCAAGCAGAAACACGAAGCCGCCAGCATCAACCAGCCGAACCGCCGCCGCAGACGCCGTAAGGTACTGTGCTCCCATCCTCTTTGAGTTGCCTATATTTTCATTTCTATCCCGTAGGCAGCTCTAGTCCTATAAGTGCGTGTCGTGTCCAGATACATATTATCCCCCGCAAAATACAGTCCACTAATTTTCTAAAGTAAAGAACCAGCGCCTCCAACGGATTTTGATAGCCGAGTTTGTTTATTAAACGCTGATTCAGTTGAAAACAAGCTCTTAAATGACAACTTAAGCTTTGTTTATTAAATAGTTCAATATATTGAATGTCTACTTGAGATCCTACTCAAAGATGAGTTTGATTTATAAATACGGCCTTATGTAGTAAAAATTAACACTTAAACGTGAATTTAAACTTAGAACGATAGTGAATCGCTAGGCTCTTTGCATCAAAAACTCAAGATATATTTTACTAAAAGTTTTCATTCCACAAATACGAAAAAGAAATTACCTAGCATTCAGTCTGAATAAACTAAGGCGTACTTAATTATCCTGTAGAAAGTAGGGACAGAACGTCATTCGAAAGAATAAGTAATGAATCCACGGAAAGGTTCGTTCGATAAGTTTTATTTTTTTGTAATTTCTTTTCTTTATTCTTTTATTCCAGGGGTAGCCTAATTTAAGTAAAATGTTGAGAAAAATATATGCTATTTATCTTTACGTGGTAGGCAGAGTTGTTACTTCTCTTCGGAACAAATAGGCATAAAACGGTTTGCACAGGTTACACGTTAATACAAATGAGAAGTTGATTGCACAAAGTATGGCGAGAACAATTTCTTAGACTACGACTGCACTCAAGTGTACAACTTAGTTGGGAACAATGTCAACACTTTTTAATAAATTAGTAAAGTTTTCCAATGCAAGAATACGTCTAGTTGCTTTATACCTCTACTTAGTCTATTCCTAACTGACTTCAATCTTCTCTTGGGAAACATCCTCTGGCAAATCGTGTTAGAAAACCCATAACGTGTTTCCTGGGATTTGAACCCTGTCTTCTCGGCCCACAGCTCATATTCCTTCACCCTCTCTACCACTAGACAACAAAGATGCCATAACATCTAGATCTTAAGGTTGTATAAAAAATGAAAAAAAATCTTATCGAGTCTAATTTTTTTATGGTACATTGTGTTAGTTACTAATATTATTACCTATTTATATTATCAAAGACAAATTTCGTCAGTTATTTTCTATAACGCATAAAATCAAATTTTGATAGCTAAGCGTTATTTTGTCGCGGTGTCTGTCACGGCTGAGCGTAGAATGAATATTAGTAACACTTTAAGGGTCAAGTTGCCGGTGCCTGCCTAGGTCTCAATGCCACCGGATCTTGGACCTAGGCACATAGGCAAAGGATGGGAACACCGTAGGTTTTTAGTCGGTAAAAGTCTGACACGCCCTCCCGCCCATCCCAAGGCGGGAGATAGTCAACTAACGATTTACCTACGTAAAAAAAAAAAAAAAAAAAAAAACGGGTCAAGTTAAATAATATAAGGTGTCAAGCATCAAAATTGGTTAGTCCATGGCAAATTTAGTAAAGAATTCTCACACTGTTTGCGAACGGGATATCAAATTGATATTTTTTATCTTGATAAAATTGTTTTTTTTTGGGATCTGATCCGTAAGATGCTAATTTCAACCAACAATACCTAGTTAGGTTTTGTCTATATTTTTAATATTTTTGATGTTAAGGGACTGTGGCTAAGTACTTGTATCATCAGATTTAAAGAACATTGTAGAGAATGCAAAAAATGGTAATTTTAATGTAGTATCTGTAGTCAGAATGATAAAGACAATATGGTGCGTTACAATTTGATGTTCTAAATGATATTCTATAGAATGATCATCATAATGCCAGTATGTAGGTTAAGGCTTGTCGAGTCGGGAGTGGTGTCTATCCGTGTCAATAGGGTAATATGAACAGGACGCCGTGGCTTCTAATGATCACTTCTCTTTTGTTAATTAAGAGTACGTGATTTTCCTAGAAAATTAGTTTTATGGTTAATATGTTGGGTTGATTTTTATAAAGTTTTGTTGTTAGTGGTGAATTGTAAGTGAAGTTCTTTTACTTATTAAGAACATCTACAGTCTTACTTATAAACTTGTTATAGAGGTTGTTAAGAATTGCTTAAATAGCTGTCAAAACATCAACGGTTTTCTAGTTTAAACCTTATTAAGAGGCAAAATGGCGGGTTTTGACTTACAGCTGATCGAGTAAATTTGTGTTTTAACTAAGCATAGCTTTGCGAAAATTTCTATGTAGGACTGTTTAATTCCGTTCTATATTTAATTAAGATTGCTTTTGTTTGGCCCTTGTACAGGTAGCGTGAAAGCGGTGAAACGTACAATTCTATAGGCTTTTCTTATCTAGACTATAATTTCAACTAGCGGTCTAGCTTCTGATCACAGTCCAGAGGTCGAAATTAGACCGCTAAAATGAATATATTTGTGACACATACATACATATATTTTGTTTTTTCTACTCCTTTACATAAGCTTTAATTATGCCAAATCTCACATTCCTCCGTGCGCGCAATATACAATATATTTTCTTTTCTTCGGGTATAAATATAATATAGATAAACCTGGGGTCTCTATGCCTAACGACTGGCGAGCTTTAACTATTTTTCTTTATTGTCCTATGACCTAAAATAATAAGAAACAGTTCCAATCAAATCTAGAATATAAATACAAACGATAGGAAGCGATGGTTCCGCGAACAAAAATTGAGAAAACCATTTAAGTTGCACTTTTACGGAGGTATCGACGATTCGTGATCGGAAATTAAAAACAACGTTATCTAACCGGTTATTTTACTTCTATCGGACCTATGCAATAACGCTATAATGGCTTCGGTACACATTTTTGGATTTGTAAACGTTTATAGACTTTAATAGCTTAACATTCGATTAAACTATTTTATACGCGTATTTAAAAGCTATAAATATTTGGTTAGTTTTACAGTATTTTTTTAAACGGTGTAGTAGGGTTTAAGAGTATGTCGACTGATGAGAATTGATTACCCCTCGACAGTCGACATAATTATGTCGGCCTGTTGGAACGGTCTGATCCCGGAACGCTATAATTACGTGGGCCACTATAGCGGATTTTAATTCCTCGTGTAACGGTGGTCGCTATCCGGGCGCAAATAAATATATCCTACCACCAGCATTTTTCTTCGAGTATTTTATGAATAAACGTAGGGTATCTGCTCTTTCTCCTATGGGAATATATTTACCTGCACGTCTGAATATGCCTTTCTTATACAGCCAGTACTCAAACATTCTGTGAGCTCGTAAACTCTTTTATTGTTCAACATCACTCAATAATGTATATATTAAGTTTTATTTACAAGTCGACATTTACGATGCCAAAGTCATATCGTTGTAATGGATGGGTAGTATAAAAGTATGCGAATGACGCAAATTGGGATAGTAGATTGAGAGATATTATTTTTTTATTGAAGGGCAAACGAACAATTGTGTGATATCGGCCAGTCATAAACATAATAATAATATCAGCCCTGTATTAGATACTGTCCCACTGTTGGGCACGGGCCTCCTCTACTGAGAAGGATTAGGCCTTTGTCCACCACGCTGGCTTAGTGCGGATTGGTAGACTTGACACACCTTCAAAATTCCTATAGAGAACTTCTCTGGTGTGCAGCTTTCCTCCGCGATATTTTCCTACACCGTTAAAGCGAGCGATAATTCACAAAGAATACACACATGATTTTTTTAGAAGAGTCAGAGGTGTGTGTCTTTGGGATTTGAACCCGGTCATAAACATGACGATATGATAATAAATTGGTATGTTAATGAAACACTTTTATACGGCAAATCCCATTGCATCTGATAGGAAGTGGAGTAGGGTCTACATAGAGCGTCGCTTAACGAGAGATGATTACCCCTTGCCAGTCGACAGAGTTATGCTGGCCTGTGTGACACCCAATGTATAAATATACAGACTGATCCCGGAACGCGACACATTTACGTGTGTCATTATGGCGCGTTTTACAACGTGTGTACGGTGGTTGCTATCCAGATAGAAATTTCCTACTGTTTTATGGTTATGTGTTTTTAAAAAGATTCTTTTTTTGATGGCACATAATTCCAATCGGTCAAGGAATTTGGTGAACGAATGTAGATCTTAATTACTTGTATTAGGGGTTTGGACAGTAGACAGCAGATTCAATAACTTATCATAATAAGTTATAAGGTTCTCTAGTAGCGTAGCTTATCATAGAAGGGCCGTATATCTATATTTGTTAGGGGCTCTTCAGGGCAGTGCGAACTTTTGGGCGCTCGCTCAGTTTAATGTATGTATGGGCCTAGAGGGGTCCCGAAGCTCGGGGGCCCGTGTCACTGATACGGCTGATACGGTGGTAGCTACGCCTCTTGGGTACTTTAATCACTCGGTACGCTGACAGTTAATTTAATTTTGCTGGTGGTAGGATATATTTCATATCCGCCCGGATAGCGACAACCGTACACAAGGAGTTAAACCCGCCATAGAGGCCCACGTAAGTGTATCGGTTTCAACAGGCCGGCATAATTGTGTCGACTAACAACGAGTAATTATCAATCATTTATTACAAGGTGCAGAGGGGTCACTTTGCCGAGCCTGTATATTTTTTTTTTTATTAAACCGTAGTTTCATTTCTAATGGTATCCGATTTATTTGATATCCTATTTATAATATCCATAAACTTTAAAGATTAAGTGTTATTTTAATTTTAAAAGAGAAATACACTTTTAAAAATCTCATCAAAAGCCCAATGAGACTTCAATTAGAAGGGGACGAAGAAATAAATGTTGAATTTGATACGTAGCCAATGTCGTACGAAAATTCCTGACTTTATGAACAAGACCCAAGTAATTTAATCGTCATAAATCACTTTTGTTACTCTTAATTAATTTAAACTATGAAGCTCTTGTTCTCATCAACCAGTTTTCGGTGACAACCCTATTATACAAACAATTTTAGCTCAAGCTGAATTGAACTTTATTACATTAGCTTTAAAGTTTATTTACGTAACAAAATATCATTATTTGACAAAGAGTCGTATTCCAAACAATTAATCTAGTAACGTAACAGCATAATTACGGTCAATTGTAAATTTATATGCCGAGGTCAACGTTAAATTTGATTGTTATGTTTGGTACATTTACAGTTTTGTTGAACTAATTGTGAGTAGGGGTGGCAGTTTTACATTAATATTCGATTTCAATAGTGTGCTAATGTATAAGTATTGGAGTTCAATTTTCCTATCGTTTAGGGTTGTCGTTTGACTTTTAAAGATGGTTTATATACAGATGTCTTAAACTAAAGATAAGTAGAGTGAGGGATGGAGCAAGATAATAATTATTACTAATTCTTAAAAATTATAAAGCAAAGTCTCCCGCCAAATATGTTGAAATCGCCAACATAAAATAAAAATAAATATTTATGTAGCGATTTCTGATGTTTACGCGAACATATATAAAAAAAACTACTTTTAGAATTTTATCGCGGTTTTTTATATTTCAATTTTTTCCCAACGTTTCGAAGACTTTGCAGTCTTCAAAATCATGGAGCGGACTGAAGCATTAGTCATCCAAAAAAATATTTGTCTACCCATATTTTACAATCATACAAACGCCAAGAGAAAGTTAAAATAAAAAACCGCAATAAAAAAAACTATATTCATTTCGATATATTTATGTTTAACATTCTTAGACCTCTATTACTTTTCCGTTCATACGTCGACTACATACTTTTAATTATCAATAAAATTCAAACCGTAATACTAAATTATCTTTTATCTCCCAATAAAAACTAAATGGTAGTCCGTGATCCTTTATTGTGGCCGCTGTCACGACTTCAACCATTTAAGGCGGTAATCACCGAAGCATTAACTGAATGCGTAGTTTGAATTATGAATTTTGTTGAAATCGAGATGATTTCGTGACAGTTGATAAAGTATGTGTTGGATGTTTTAATAAGCATGTAGAGGATGCTTTAAGTAGTTGGAGGTGTTTGTTTAAAACCAAAAATGCTTATTAATTTGCCAGTTTACACGATTGTATCGAGAAGTTATGATGACCTAGTGACCAAAGAACAAGATTTTCAATAAGGCGGCGACGCCTGCGCAATTCATTTATCATTATTGATATGAATGCGCTGTTAATTATTTATACCTTGTCAGTTTGATTTTTTTGCTCTTTAGCATTAGTGCATAAGTAATAAGTTGACTATTATTATTTATATTTATTTATCATGAATGTATGTCATCCCAAATCTAAGGAAAAAGAGTTCAAAATCCATAAAATAATAAATAAGTTATAAAGCTTTGAATTATAGAAGTGATAGCTGAAAAATAACAATAATAGCAAAGTATGACGTTACTGAGCGTCACTGGCCATAATGCTGTATGTGCGAGAGAGAGATAGCGCGATAACCCCACCATGCTCACACTTTTGCACACAATATGAATAACTGCTTTATTTTTTCGCCAATTTTGATGTTAATTTCACAAAAGAATTTATGTATCGTATCTTTTTCTGTTACATGTAAAATAATTTTCCAAATCAGACATAGTAAACTACCTCATTCATTTTTCATGATTATCTCTATCTAACTTTTGTTTGATCCATGGAATCTGATGTCGCTGAGAAAATTGAGATTTTTTTATACGGACTCAATAAAGTGACCCCACTGCATCTAATGGTAAGTGGAGTGCGGTCCAACGGAATGTCGACTGATGAGAGTTGATTACCCCGCGACAGTCGACACAATTATGCCGGCCTGTTGGAACCGGATAAAATAGGTTGATTGCTGAATGCGACACACTTACGTGGGCAACTATTGCCGGTTTTAACACTTTGTGTACGGTGGTCGCTTTCTGGGCGGATATAAAATATATCCTACCAACAGTAACTATTAATCATAATTTAAAGATTTTAAATCAATATTTTCATTAAAGCGCATGCGGTTAGTTACAATCCTCTCCCTGAATTAGGCAAGGTCTAAGCTCGGTCATACAGATCATATACATGGTAATAACTAGTGTTACGCAACCAAGGTATTGGATGTCGCGACCGCAAATATACCTTGCTACCAAAATAAACGCGTATACAATAATCTTATTGAAATTATAAATGCACAAAGGGCACATAGCTTGCATAACTGATGGCCGATGGGGCCAGAAGGTTCTGGAGTGGAGGCCACGAACTGGCAAGAACAGCGTCGCACGTCCACCTACGAGGTGGACAGCTGATGACCTCAAAAAATTGGAAGCAAGAGGTCGCTGGATGCGGGTCGTTTACAACAGTTCGATCTGGAAATCTTTGGGGGAAACTCATGTTCAGCAATTGACATTCTGCGGCTGATGATGCACATATCTGCGTTCGTCAGAACTAAATTAGGAAACTGCTGAACATATTAAGAAATTTGACTAACAGATAAAATATATCTTATATTAACATACAGGCTACTTTTTATCTCTGAAAAGCATTATGAGTTTATCTGGAAATGTATAATGTGCTTGGAGCTGCAAACATATCTACTAGGTATTAGATCGCATAGATATCACTACCGACGAAGTCAGGCAAGAAATTAGAACGGAAAGATGTAATCAGCTGTGAAGTTGAGATTAAGGAGGCGGGAGAGTAAGTAAAGTGTACCGTAGTCATAGGAAAAACTGTTCGTAATCTATGTTGTCTCGTCTTGTTCATTATATTTTATTTAGAACTAGCTGACCCGACAGACGTTGTCCCGTCTTAACTATGAATTTGCAGCGCGCATTTTGTTTTATAAAATTAATATTTTCGTTAAGTTTTCTTAAATTTTCAAATTATTCGCGCAATTTATTGAATTTTTTCTGTCATAAGAACCTTCTCCTGACAATAACAAACACAACAAAAAAAATTAGTGAAATCGGTCCAGCCGTTCACGCGTCATAACGTGACCAATTGAAATGGCAACCAAAACGTCACTGTTATAACCTATTTATTCACATAAACTACAATTTTTTTTACTTATTTGACTAATATTGTTTATTCAAATTCAGGTTTACACTTAGACTCTAGTTCTTATAGCATGAGCGCCACTCCGCACACAACACAAGCTGTCAATATTGACGATACTAAAGTCAGTTTGAATGAATTGCAGTACAATTTAGTTGAAAACAGTGAATGCTCCGAACGCCAAATCAAGTACGTAGTACATATATATCGATGTATCTAGCCGTCTCTTTTTAGTAAGGGCTAACATTCCCACAGTCTAAATATGGCTGTGTAAGACTAATTTAAGATATCGTATCGAAAGAGTATCTTAAAACGGTTTGCGGTATGACAGACGCTAAATAAGGCTCCGATTTCTGAATTATTGTGAACCACTCCTTAGGTGTATTTGCTTTGCCTTTTACGTTGACGTTTGAAAAGATAGAAAAAATTTGGCTAGTATTAGTTGTGTATGTTAGGGTTGCCCGTAGAATAAAACAGGCCCCTATAATTTTGAGCACCTTTATGTTTTCTATCGTTGGTTATATTTTAATTATAATACAATTACTACCAGTCAGGTGAATTATCTTTTGCAGGTCAAAGATAAATAAAGGGAATAAACGAACTTTTCATACCAAAATGTTGTGTAAATAAAATTCTTATAAGGTATGAACGAGAAATTTGAAAATTTTACTTCCGGCCAATGTCTGTAATAATTTTAGAATATGTGTTATGTTATGAATTTCTGTTATAATAATGGTCAGGTTTTTATTATTGTATGATGTAAGTTAAAAATAAGTAAAAATCTGATAAAGATATTATGTATGCCATAAAATGCAACGTAAAGCTTGTATTATGATATTGTGATCCATTATAATGTTTAACAAAAACATTTATTTATTTTTTAAATTTTATGCATGATACTTAATTGACAATTTTTAAATATTTTTCTACGTTTGACACCCCTAGCCGCGACGTGTGAAGTATCCGAATAAAGTTATTTTCGTGAGTATTTTCTTTGGGTTAATCAAAAAACGTTTCTGGTTTCCTGAAACTGTTTTATTTAGCGTATACTATTTGTAAAAAGAACGTTTACAAAGCAGAGCTATCTTTTCTTTGTTTTGAGAAGTTTGTGAGTGTGTTATTTTTACCTTAACCGATGCTCGTAAACATAAAATACACACATATTCACGCTTTTTATCCTCGAAGGGTAGGCAGAGGCGTAACTGGTACACCCACTGTCCGCCGTGCGTATTCCGTCCCATGATATGATAGGGTGAGACTATCGCTATATGGGGAGACAAATTCCAGACTTCTATAAACAGATCTTGGCGACTTTATCAACAGTATCATTTGGAATTAATACGTGTTAAATATTAATCAATTATTTTTGGATAATTTGTAATTAGATACATTTTGGCACACTAGTTCCAATTTAGAATGGTGTTGAACGATTGAATAAACAAGCGTGTCATTTTGTTACACGAGCGATTCAGTCTTCAATCATCCAAGTACATTACGATAATTTGTTGATAGTTCAAACTTACCCATTGTAACGGGTACAATAAGCCCGTGCATAATTTCCGAGTCAATTTGTAAAGCCATATACCACCGCGGTCCTTTCGTCCACTCTAATCGACGTTGAATCGTCTTTCAATATGTCTTCTCTATTGCCAATGTCCTGTTCTATATTCCAAACTTATGTTTACCGTTTCAACAACCCTTCGGTTAACTACGTAAGGTATAAAGTATCGTGACTTAATATTAAGTGGTAAATGGCTAGTGACAATCTTATTTTAACTCAATACTCTAATAGTATTTTATGCTGTCTGTTTAAAGTTGATTTTCGTTTGAAATACGTTGCGGAAGTTTCTCGTTATGGAACTATTCAATAGAGTTTTATAAAAACACAAAGCTGTTCCGATGATTTACTTTCCATTGGGAACTTTATTTAATCTGCTATTATTATTCGCCAGGTATTCGTATAGATCATTTATGCATGGATTCAATAGTAAACCTATTAATCATATTAATACAAGTTATTAATTATTCATATTGATAATAATTAACATAGTTGTATAGTCTTATAATGTTATAGTTAGGTAGCGTTCTTGTTATGCTGTACCATATCAACTTCTTTGCATTGATAAAAAGTTATGAAACCTAAAGAATAAAAATGAAAACAAATCATTTGGGACAGTATTTTCTGTTTTTATTTTCTGTCTAGCAAAGGTGTATGTATATTTGTAGTATATACATATTATTTCTTACTTGCTTGGAAACATTAGGGTAGTTTTACACGTTTCATCATTATATGTCCGTATTAGATCGCGACTGTTCCGGGCAAACTCCTTTCCTAGGTAATTAATCCAGAGAAAAGAATTATAATGCTTATACATATCTCGTGGGATTTGAAACTCAGATTCTGTCATTCACTCGATCACTGAATGTGTGGTCGGTGAGTGCTTCCTCTGGGTTTCCTCTCTCCCAAGCGCTGCAGGCCTGTAGTCGGGGGACGGCGCCAACTCACCGGTGCCATCACTAGCATGAGATCGCCACGAAACAACGCGACGGGCCCGACGCAAGGCTCACAGCCAGCCCGCGCTCCGCTAGGAGCGGGGCCACCACAGGTCACGACAATAACCTCCCGACAACTGGCGATCGCTGAAGTGCCACGGACGCCGAACCGTACCCGAGGACAGCAGGTGTTAAAGAATTAAATCCAGGCCGTCCGTGACCAACAGCGATCACTAGTCGCGGGGCGATCCGCGACCAGGGGTCGGTAGATGAGGAACCCCCAGAGGAGGTTATTGCACCAGTGGCAATGTCTTAACTTTTCGCCCGGTATATATGCTGCGCGCGAGTAAAATTTCACTAGCGCGATGCAGGATTTTGCGCTATAACTCGACTGCTTTATGATTTAGCTCCTTTATTTTGTTAATGTCTCATGCGTATCATGATTTAGGAATAGTATGAGTAAACTATAAATTAGTTTCATTTAGAAATTTGTTGTATTTTCAATATTAAAGTTATGTGTAGAAACGCCAGCCTATTGGTTGTTGTGATCGCATGACGTATTAGAGTGATCAACGCCATCAGTCGGAGTGCGCGTCGCGACGGGGAAGTCCCGACAAATGCGACAAAGGAAAATGATACTTAAATCTTTTCTAATCATATACTTATGTAAAATAAAAAAACTTGAATTTCAGTGCTAGTTAACGTTTTATATATTAGTGATATAGTAGCTGGTGGTAGGATATATTTTATATCCGCCTGGATAGCCATCACTGTAGACAAGGTATTAAAACCCGCCATAGTTGCCCACGTAAGTGTCACCTTCCGGGATCAGCCTGTGTATATGCAGTTTCAAACATGTCGGTATAATTGTGTCAACTGCCGAGGGCGAATCATCTGTCAGCTGACATTCTACTGGACCCCACTCCACTTACCATCAGGTGCAGTGAGGTCACTTTGCAGTGCATGTATAAAAAAAAATGTTTTGCAATTACAATTACGCTCTAAAAGCGAAACTCGAATACGTCATGATTAGCCGCATGCCGCTGTGCACGAGGAATACAACTTACGTAATCAAGGACATTGTAAAACACAGATGTATTTCATTATTATTAGTAATGGAAGCATGCAATTATACATTTTTAATTTTAATCTTAATTTTGGCATTGTGTTTTATGTATTTAATTTGGTGTAAATTTTGAAATATTGATCATTATTAATAATTTTAATCATAATAATAAGACATGGACGTTTTTAATTTTGTTTCTTTTAGACTATGTAAATATTTTTGTGTATTGATTACTGATTGCATTGTACTTTGTAATTTTACTTAATTTTAATAGTAATCGTTTAATACTGTGACGCTTATTTTATTATACGTCTGTCCCCCACCATTAACAGTGTTTCGAAAATGTTAGGTTGAGTTATTCAAATTTGGGTTTAATACGGTCGGTAGCGACACTGTAGTGGTTACAATGAAGGGATAATCTTGAGGGTTATTGATAGAGAAATATATCTGGAAAAAATATCCTCTAAGTTCATGGATTTCCGAGCTCGAATGTCGCGTGTCGAAAAGAGGTTAAATAAAACACGATACGTGCAATAAAATCTCGAATGGCGAATTCAATTCTAATGTCTTCTCACATTTCTAATATATTTTCTTTACAGTTTTGTTAAGGATAGATTGATATACGATTTTAATAATTCAAAATGAATTTATTGTGCATTATGTTGAGTGTTAAAAGAAATGAAATGATAGTAGTGTATAACTATTTGTAATGGCGTGTGAACAGGGTCATTATTTTACGTAAATTCTGAGTATTTTTACATGGGATAAAAATGTAGAGGTCGGTTCTTTACATTGAAAGAAAAGTATTTAAATAGAAAGTGAGTGAACGAGAACTAACAGAAGCTGAATCTATTCTTTTGAATTATCGAGTATTATCGATATTTTTAAAATTATTAACTGTCCGTTTATTGGGTAGCGCACATTTCGAATTTGCTGAACGGAATTTCATGTAGTTTTCACAGGTGGACAGAGTATAACTCTTACTTTCGCATTAATAATATTCATACTATTTTGGCTATTACTTATTAATATGATATTAGAAGGTATTCAGTGACGAAATACGTCTCCACTCTCCGGTCCTTTCGACCGCAACACTGCGGTTTCAGGGTTGGTCACCTGTCCCGCATACGTGTTACACAATAATTTTCGAACTTACTATATTAAGGTATTCCCCCCAGTAAAACGGCGAATCCTATTTTTTGAACTCGAAATTTATAAAACAGAAATAAAAATTGGACATAGACAGTTTTACTTATAAAAAATTCTCAAAGTTATGCTTAGTTCAAACACAAATTTACTTGATCAGCTGTAAGTCAATACCCGCCATCTTGCCTTTTAATAAGGTTTAAACTAGGAAACCGGTGATGTTTTTGACAGTTATTTAAGCAATTCTTAACCACCTCTTAACACTAAAATAAGTTTATAAGTAAGACTGTAAATTTCTACAATATATTATCTGAACTATGGCAGTTGTAATTTTTTTATAATGCGGATATATTGTCATTAATTTGACAATAAAATGCTAATAAAATTGTTGACTCCGTATATCTCAGTACAGATTATAATTTGCAACCAACACTATTACTCCGCAACACAGAGATAACCATTAATCCAAGATTTTACCAAATGTTTGTACATTACCTGTCTTACATAGTTGGTAACAATTTCTAAGAAATGCTTGCTATTGATTTGACGTTGCTAAGGCTTCAGCTAACCCACTCGGGAAGAGCGTTGTTCTTTATATCGGTCAGTTATTACTCTGATTTAGTCACGCGTTGAGAGTAGTTTTTTCTATCGGTCCCCGCAGTTAATACCAGGGGAAACCTGCGAATAGAATACTAGAATGCCCTGGACTAGTGGCAGCAGGGACCTGGAGGAAAGTTGGAAGGGGATATCTAGGGAAGGAAGTGTGAGGGGAGGAGAAGGAACCCTCTTAGGATGGAAGGTGAGGAGAAGGCCAGGAGATGTCTACGAGCTCTCATGGGCCTGAATTTGAATTGACAACCATGAGGTATACACACTTAAATTAGTGCCCAGGGCCGCGACAAATGTCCCCCGAACATTCGGTATGAAGACGAAGTGCACAGGAATTGGTGCTGCCAGTAACTGTATTTCATGAATGGCTTAGGAATACACACTCCTTTTATCCTCAATGGGGTGGGCAGAGCCGCAACCGGTGCCGCTTTTAGCCCAGTGCAGTCCGTCCCATACGATAGCGGGCAATTTCTAGACTGTAATAATGAACAAACAAATCCAATATAACTATATAGCCGATTTGTAGATTGACCTAAGGATATTCGCTTAAATTTAGATTACAAATTCAATGTGAATTTATCCTTATATGCGAAAGTTTGTGAATTTTTTTTAGAAGTAAATGCAAAAATCACTATATAGATACCATATACTTAGGCTAGAATTTATCCTGTAAATGCGTAGTCATTTCTACTCCATTAGAGCAGCGACCGAAACCTAGTGTAACATAATTAAGTTTAGTCGGTAAGAAATTAAAAGAAGACAAAAGACACTGAAGTGTTCACAAAATGGCGTCCGAATTTCAATTCACGAATCAGTAAAAACTTAATACGAACTGCTGACGAATTAGCTAGAACATGAAATAGGTGCTTAAGAACTTCATTGATGAAAAAGTCCCAACTCTGAAGTATGTAAATGAAATACACCATGCCATTTTAAAAGGAAAGTTTACTCGAATAACAAACAATTATGAAGAACAGTGTAGGAGCTGATGGACATTGTACTGATGGATACAGAACATAACAACCTAATTAGTACACCGGATCAGATACTAGTTCGTTGGATTTTGAACTATGTGCTAAGGTACTACAGTACTAAACGCTTTACGCTCGTGCTTATAGAGCGTGCTGCTTTTACCACAGATTGGCAAATCCTTCCGGGATCTGACTAATTTGAATAAAGTTTGTATGTGAGCAGATTGTACCAACCTGAAAGATATAGGCCAGATATGAAATATTTCGTGAAAACGCTATGATTTTAGTATGGAGTATGGACAAACTTAATAATAATTTTAAAAAGTATGTGGAATAGGTACATAATGTATAAATAATTATTAAAGATAAATAAAATGCTTTTTAATTTGTAATTCATAATGTGATGCAAATGTATAATATTGAAATTAGTTTTTCTAACCTGATTTTTGAGATTAAATACGAAAGCTATTGGGATTGTATATTAAAAAATGGCGGCCAGGCACCAAAGAAAAATATTTTTTTTAAGTACTTATATCATTTTTTGATCCCTTTTTATAATTTGATTCCTTTAGATAGCTTAATATAACCGCCTTTAGTTTTGTAAAATCGTTTATATTAGCACCAATAATCCATACTAAGCTATGTCGAGGTGGTTTGAGAATACCGCACATTTTATGGTAATATCACTTCCACAGCGCATCGTTTATCACGGATTATATTGGAAGGGTTCGTAAGTCACGCAATATGTTTAACCAGGAAATGTGATATCAAAAATACATTTCAAGACCATATTCTAATCATCGTCATCAACCGCAGGAAGTCCATTGCTAAACATGGGCCTACCTTAAAGATTTCCAGATCGATCTATTGGAAGCGGCCCGCGTCCAGCGGACTCCTGTGACTTTTATGAGGTCATCTGACAAATTCTAATGTTTAGTTAAATTATTCTGTACTACAATGACATGTTTAAGGGTATCAGTTGCTTCTAAGTGTCAAAAGGGGCATTTGCAGAGCACAAAGTGAACTCTAACAGTTATTTTTAATTTAGGGCCCTTCGCAGACGTTGACTTGTTTTACGAGAATTATACACAAATAGTGACAATGAGCACATCGATAATATAATTTTCATAGATATAAAGTATAGACAACTGTACCGATGGTTGTTTCTTAATCATTGAGCAAGAAGTAAACAGCGTTCACGCGGCGCCTTAGATCCTTATCATATTAAAAAGGTATTAATTAATTTACCACATCAGTCACAGGTTTCTGTTATTGAGTAGTTTAAGGTCCAATATCCTTTGCCGTTAATTAGCCTCAATCTGAATTGAAAAGTCTTCTCATGACAGAGCAAAACTTTAATCTTTTCCCATATTTCTTAAACCTTACATTACAAACATCAATCATATTAACCCGCACTTAGCGTTTCATGAATTCTGAATATTTTATCATAATATCGCGTTAAAAATGACCCGCCATTTATCATAGTCTTCGTCTCTCGGAGTAAGAGGGTCAAAGATGTTATTTATTTTCGTGATTATTTGGCAATCGAAATTGGATTCTCACCTTTATAGTAATGCAGAAGAATTGGGCGATTCGCTTGTGTTACTTTTTAAACGAATATAGTACCTAAATAGGTTCTACATCTTAAAAAACCATCTTGGCGCTAGAAATGATAATTATAGGGATTCAGCATTATTTTTAGAGACCGTGTCTACCTAAAAGTAATCTTATATTTAGGACACCTCATTTTTTTACTTCCGATTCGCAGGACTCGTCCCTGCAGAGCCTCTTGCACTTCGACTTAAGAGAACTCGAACGAATTTTAAGTGGAATAGAATGTCCCCTCCTAAAATTTATAATATACCATTAGGCTAAATTTCTAATAATTTTGTATCAAGTATTATAGTCACAGGAAGCTGTTGACAGATAAGAAAATATTTTCAATAATAATATATAGTGGAGAGGGATTAGGTTAGACCACCACGCTGGCCTAGTGCAGATTGGTACACTTCACACACCTTCAAAATTCCTATAGAAACTTCTCACGCATGCAGGTTTCCTCACGATTTTTCCTTCATCATCAAAACTAGCGATAATTCACAAATAATACTTACATAACTTTAGAAAATTCGTCGTGTGCCCTCGGGATTTGAACCTGCGGACATTCATCTCGGTAGCCCGTTCTACTCAACTAGGCTATCGCCGCTTATAGTAAATATTTTTACAAAGATTTATTTTGTGACCTTGGACCCGAGTTGGAATTTTGCCAGAGCTATGTTTTTACCGTGACATCAATTTATATGTTTGTATGCCTCGAATGTTACTATGATTTTATATCCATTTGCTTTTTACTGATGTAACATTAGCTATTTCAATATTAGAGATATACTTTGTATTTTGTTTCAGCGCTGTTAATTAAACAATACCAAGCTGTCAAAATCCGTCACATATAACTTAAAATAGCCTTGAATCTCATGTTAATACGGGTTCATTAAAAAGCTACTACTATCTTGAGATGCTGACCTTATTTAACATAATCTCAGCTGACTTCGCACTTCATGGCGAAATCAAGTCCCCTAGTATGAAGTTCTCTTTATTAATACGACCCCTAATAATCGTATTATTAAACACAAATATATAGGTTAGTCTAAAACAGTATTTAAACTATGAAAAAGAATCTCGCAACTTATATTCGCCGGGAAAGTTTAAATTTCGTTGTAATTTCGCGTGCACTTAAAGTTTGGAACGTACGGTGTTGTGCCATCTGCAATGTGGGAAACTTGTTCCTGATGGAATCGTGATCGTGATTCGTTTGGGAAATATAGTTAGGTATAGGAATAGACATGGGATGGGATATATCGAGCTAATTGTACCATAGTCTCTGTCTACCCTTATTGGATAGATGCGTGATAATATAGATGATGAAACGTGGAAAGTGGATTTATCAATCTTTTGTTAGGTAAGTCAAATAACTTCAAGTCAGTATCTGGTGAGAGCTGGCATAGGACTGGGGTATATAGAAGATTCTCGATTCAAAGGTTAAGATCATTTTGGGTCCCTCAGCCAGTGGGGTATTTATAGTAACAATTGTTTGCTATATAGTTTAATTATTAGTATGCCCGGGCTGGAAGTAGAAAAACTATTTATTAGGGATGACAAGAAAATAAATTAAGCAGTATGGGTGAACTACATGCATCTCTTTATGTTTTTACATAATTCTTAATCTATGTATTTTCAAATTTATTTTAATATTTTCATTAATTTATACATATTATAAAACAAAGTCCCTTTTTCTGTCTGTATGTTATCGATTTTCTCAAAATCTACTCAACGGATTTTTCTGAAATTTGGTATAGAGATAATTTAAGATACTGGGTAGGTTATAGGCTACTTTCTGTCCCGGGAAAATATATAGCGGGATCTTTATCCCGGAAGATTCTTTCACGCGTGCAAATCGGCAGGCAAAAGTTAGTCATATATATTTAGTTTAGGTTCCAAAAGCTCAGAAATATTCTACTTTTCATCATTACATTCCACGTTTCCATCATCTAAACGTCGAATAATAAGAGACCGGAATATAACGTAGGTAGATGTAACCCCAACTCAGAATATAAAATACTTGTTTCAGAATATTTCGCGACTTGAACATGCCTGCATACTTTACGTCCAATTGTATGAGAGACCGTTTATATGACTGTGATGTATGGGCCCTTCAAATTTTAATAAGAGGTACAGCGTCGCAAAATATGATTTTTTGAATTTTGATATTGAAATATTAGGGGAAGTATTATTGTGTTTATTGAATGTGTGCGTACCCTACATTTAAAGATAATTTTTCATTGCTGGTGGTAGGATATATATTATATTTGCCCGGATAGCTACTACCGTATACAAGGAGTTGAGTCCGGTCATAGTGGCCCGCGTAAGTGTGTCGCGTTGCGGGATCAGCCTGTGTATTTCCGGTTCCTACAGGCCGGCATAATTGTGTCGACCGTCGAGGGGTAATCATCTCTTGCCAGTCGATATTCTATTGGACCCCACTCCACTTACCATCAGGTGCGAGGTCACTTTGCGGTGCATTAGAAAAAAAATGAAAACACATACATCACGCATTTATCCCTGAAGGGATATGCAGAGGCGCAACCAGGGCATCCACTTTTCGCCAAGTGTGTTCCGTCCCATGATAGGGGGCAAGCCTATCACGATATCGGGCACAAATTTCAGACTCCGGGCTGATACTGAGCAGAAAAACACAAATATCACTTTGCCCGACCCGGGATTCGAACCCAGGACCTCAGAGCGCTGCCTTTCCGTACATTTTAAAATGAAAATAGTTTATTACTTAGTTTTAAAAGGTTATTTTTTTAATTATGCCAGCTTCATAAAATTTTGTTACTACAAAGGAAAATTATATATCAAAGCTTGTTGGTGAGGTAAAGGCTTACAGTTTTTTGTAATGAAGTTTTCCTTAAAAGGCTTTCTCTGTTGAATTTAGGAAAACACATTTTATTACGTGGCTTGAAGGTAGAGTTTTGATGCTCGGTGTTATACATTGACCTTAGGCGTAAGAAAAAAATATTTAGATCAAACAAGTATTAAATCTAAATGGCTTTAAGGTCTGTATATCTTTCTTTAACAAAAAGTTATGTGTAGCGGCTTTCCTTCATGTTTCTTATTAAAAATGTTAGGTAGATTACACTAATTTAGAATTATTAAAAACTATAGTATTGAGAAACGGAATTTATGAAAAAATATTTTTTTAACAATTCTTTCTAAGGTACGAAAAGTATTAACAAAAAATGCCTTTATAATACGCTATGTAGGTAACTATTTCCGGCCTTACCTGTTATAAGTTAGTAAGATCGTGATAATTTGTACTGCCGCAAAGTTATCGAAAAAACACTTTTCTATCTCATTTTATTCAAAAAGAACACGCCTAAAAGTATAAAAGCAAGCTTTATAGACAAAAAAATACAAATATTTCGTTCAAAAACGCTTTTTTATCATAAAAATCGGAAGAGAAGCCGATAAAAATTCATAATTGAAAATCAGTGCGATAAAAAATGTATTGACTTATCTGTAGCGAAAGCGGGCAACGAAATTTTTTACCCTGACCTTAACGATAAAAGCGGTAGGTTTGACGTAAATTTAAAGCGGAACTGACTTGAAAAAAATGATAAGATTATCAATTCGACGTGTATTTTTATGTTTGCTACCTCAGGACTGGATCATTTAGGCACCGATTTGGAAAATTCTTTTTTTCTATGAAAGAACATGCTTCTAGATTGGTCCCAGAGAAATATTTTTAAAATCGGATAAGTTATTTGGTTTTGAAACCTAAATAACTAGAATAAGTATGTTTTTTAAGCATACAAAAATGCGAATTTTGCTTTCGCGTCAGTTTTTCAGTGACATTTTGTGTAGGGCTTTGATGGATACGTTTCGTAATTCAAACATATCTAGCATCACGCTATTTATTACTTTGAAAATATGTGATTCTATAAATAACTGTATTTTATTCATCTATTTGGAGCAGTAAATATTGGAAGCTTTTTATGCCTTTTTGATGGTAGCATTAAGGGATAATGTGCGCTATATAACTGTGGTTTTGGTATGTTTTCTATTCTCGCACGGTGATGTGACTGTACTGATATTTCTCTCTCTGGTCGGTCCCTTATATCAGAGGATCGTGGTCAGCATCAGGGTTGCATCTGGAGCGGATGATCTGCATCTGTTTCTGTCCAGCGTGTCTCACGCATGGGAGGTCTAAGAACAGTATTATATAGTATGCTCATTATTCTTCTTCTTTTTGGTGGTGGATATATTTTATGACCGTTGGGGTCGAAAGGTTCTAGAGTGGAGGCCACGTACAGGCAAACGAAAGGTCGGATGCCCGCCTACAAGGTGGACGGACGACCTGGCTAGGGTCGCAGGAAGTCGCTGGATGCAGGCCGCTTCCAACAGGTCGACGTGGAGATCCTTGGGGGAGGCCTATGTTCAGCAGTGGACTTCCTGTGGCTGATATGATGATGATGATATATTTTATATTCGCCCGAATAGCGACAACCCTACACAAAGTGTTAAAACCCGCCATAGTGTCGACTGAGGGGTAATCATCTCTCGTCAGTCGACATTCTATTGGACCTCACACCACTTACCATCAGGTGCGAAGTCACTTTGTCGTGCAAGTGTAAAAAAAACTTCTTCGTAGTATCCATGTATGCGAAAATTACTGTATATTTGTAGTGGCGGTGATAGCCTAGTTGGGTGTGGAACGGACTGCCGAGACGAATGTCCGCAGGTTCAAATCCCAAGGGCACACACCTCTGACTTTTCTAAAAAATCATGTGTGTATTCTTTGTGAATTTATCGTTCGCTTTAACGGTGAAGGAAAACATCGTGAGGAAACCTGCACATCTGAGAAGTTCTCTATAGGAATTTCGAAGGTGTGTGAAGTCTACCAATCCGCACTAGGCCAGCGTGGTGGACTAAGGCCTAATCCCTCTCAGTAGTAGAGGAGGCCTGTGCTCAGCAGTGGGCAAGTATATAATACAGGGCTGATATTATTATTATATATTTGTACCACCAAGAGCAGTGTCCATGCATTTTAGAAATATATGTGAGTGTCTATGTGCTTATAGTGTGGTTCAGAATGCAATAAAAAAATTACTAATGTAAAAAATTCATGCTAACATCGATATATATGTTGGTACTACGTACTATATTTGGCGTTCCGAACATTCACTGTGTTCAACTGAATTGAACTGCAATCCATACATTTTAGATTTAGTACGGTGTCAATATTGATACCTTGTGGTTGTGTACGGCGTGGCGCTCATAATATAAGAACTCGAGTTTAAATGTAAACCTGGGTGTGAATAAAAATTATTAGTCAAATAAGTAAAATTATTTGTTGTTCAAGTGAATATTTAGGTTATAACATTGATGTTTTAGTTGCCATTTTAGTTCAGATTTTGAACAAATAGTTTATATGAACGTTTGTGTCTATAGAATATACGTCAATGCATGCTAAAGAATTATTTTTATTTACATTTCGTATAAAGAACCATTGTTATTGTTCATAAAGCTCTGGTGGCCGATTTGGCGTAAAAGATTACAAGTTTATTACGCCATTATGGAAATTTTATTTGTATATTTTTCATATAACTTAGCTTTAATTTTACTCGCGTAATTGAATTTTACGTAGCGTTATCAAGTGGAATAGTGATTAGAGCAATAATTACGATATTTACGTTTTTCATGTTAATTTGCTGATTACTAAAAGGTTTTTAGACTGTTTCTATTTTGTTACATTAAATTTTGTACACTGCTGTTACAAGTATACCGTTAGTTAATATTATTCGATACTAGAATTATTAAGGTATATAATGTTGAATAACTTTATTAAATAAACAACAAAGAAAAAGTGTTTACAGCAATTATGATACAAAAAACTTAGACACTGCATAATGAACGCCGATTTTAAACTCAACTACATTCAAATTACTTAAAGAGTGTTTACACAAAATCTCAATGAATCGATGAGCAACCCAAGTGTGCCATAAATATCAATCACTACACTTGACATTTAGTCCATTGAAATGTTACATTTTTTAGGTCTTACATTGCGTTTTTTAGAGGACGCAATTTTATTTTTTTGACGTGTAGGGGGGTCAGTCTAAAGCTAAAACCAAGTTTGTGGGGTCGCCACCCTTGTCCCACGGCCGCCATCTTGAAAATAGGGGTTGAAATGGTTTTTACGATGTATCTCTTAAACTATTTATCTCACAAAAAAAAATGTAAAAACATTTTTGTTGCAAATTAAATTCTCTATAACTTTGGTCTAGTAATTTTTGTCGTAGAACTATAAATAAAAAAGTTATAAGCGAAAATGTTAAGAAATTCAATGTTAAGCAATGTCCATTGCAACGTCATCAGAACGTGTGTTTATAAGGTTCGTAATACTTTTTTTTGTACTCTCATTAATACCCAAATACCCAAGGGACCATTAGGGAACAAAAGAACATCTGCCTGCTATTATTATTATTATTTCTAACCTCTCTTATTGTAAGAATAGCTGATAATATTGTGTTGAAGTTGTTCAACTTATATCTTTTAGTTGTGCTACATATTTCTGTACGTGCGGATGTATTTTATTCTGTTTTTAATTGTGAAGACGATTTCGAATGATTTTAGACACGATTTTAACTTTAGTGAAAACTACTTTTTTTATTAGCATTTTGACTTTTAAAAGACTTTTAAAAGTCAAAATGCTAATAAAAACTTACTTACGACAACTTCAACACAATATTATCAGCTATTCTTACAATAAGAGAGGAGAGAGAGGAGAGGAGAGAGATTTACAGGATTTTAATAATTCCTTCTGTGTTATAATTAATATTATGTAAATATTTGATTTAATAATAAAGAACAAAAATGAGTCCGGTACCCAATTGTTTATTTTCCCTAATAAATAAACTGTTAGTAACCGTTTATATATATATATATATATATATATATATATATATATATATATATATATATATATATATAATGGCACGCCAGTCTTACCCCACTGCACGTGATGGTAAGTGGACAGGTCCAATAGAATGTCGACTGAAGAGAGATTACCCCTCGACAGTTTACACAATTATGCCGGCCTGTTGGAACCGGACATACATGGGCTAATCCCGGAACGGGACATACTGACGTGGGCCACTATGGCGGGTTTTAACACTTTGTATACAGTGGTCGCTATCCTGGCGGATATAAAATATATCCTACCACCAGCAAACTTTTATGAAATGTGTGGGATTTATAAAACAAAAGAATGCGCTAAACGTTCGAAATTTGAATTTCTCGAATGGTAGTAGGGTACACTCCATAACTAAGGTAGGTAATCGGCCCACCAACAAACACGCGTAAATTAGCCACGCGTGCGGTTATGTGTGTGTGCTAGGCCGACCATTTGTTTGACTTTTAATGGATATGTTGTGTGGGAGTCCACAATGTTGGGTAAATTGACAGTGAAGTGAAAACTTTCTTTTATATGTATTTTTATAGAAGGTAAACGTACAGATAGAGCGGTGTTAAGTGATTATGGCTCATGAACACCCTACGGGAATTATTGTTTTTTTGTCATCCGTAAATGTAGTTGTTATATTTAGGACCTTCTTTAGTCTCATTTCTTAAATTGTTGATTCCGTGTATGGCCTTCCAAAGTAATCATTACATTAATTTGCAAGTATCACTATTGGATAGACAATTTAATAAGGAACATTTGGAAGTTTTAAAATTTTTTAAAAGACCTCAAAATACTTTTTAAATCGTTTATCGTATATTCCCGTCCGTAAATCTATGAAAATGGTGCTCAAGTCTGTTCGTCCTTGGGGCAGGGGGGGGGGGCTTAATTCCCCTAAACTTTTTATTTTAATAGCAAAGATTTTTTATAAAAACTATCCAGTTCTATTCATAATATAGTATGAGTATACCTACTACCATTATAAAACAATACTACATGGACGGCGGGTAGCAAGCGTTGTAAACGCTGTGTTTACCCACAAGCAACGATCGTTTGTTACTATTATGGCCGAACAACAGTAACAACTTCCGACCGCTATGTATCGGCCAGCGCGGCCCCGACCGAACTTTATGTGGAACAGTGGCCATTGACAATGGCCATAGATAATGAAAATGTTTTTTTATTAATAAACACATTTAAATATGGAACATGTTTTTGCTAGCGATAATTTTGAGTAATTAATAAGTAGGTAATCGAACATTTCTTTTTTTAATAAGCAAATTTAAATATGGAACATATTTTTTAATCGTGATGATTTTGCATAAGTAATAAATACAAAATATGTAATCGAATATATTTTTTTATATACACATTTAAATGTGGAACATAATATGTTTTATTAGCGACTAGCTTCCGCCCGCAGCTTCGCCCGCGTGGATTTCGGACTTCAAAACTGCTATGCTGTCGTGGGATATTTTTTATATAATTTTAAGGAGAACATTTCCGTCATACACGATTTCTGTGTAGCTTTAAGGTTATAGCTTAAGGTCCATTTTTCATACATTTTGTTTCACCTTTAATCTGGGTAACTAAACAAGTATTGACAAGTAAAGAATTTAAATTCACGTCTAGTTAGTGATTAGTTCTCGCAGTTGAAAGAAAAACGTAAAAATAATTAATATGCATGGATATTTCGGCCTTTAAAATTTCGTAATAAATTTAACCATACCATACCATAAGCTATAACCTTAACCATTAAGGTTGCACACGCGACGGAAGCTTAAAAAATGGAGTAACTTCTCCAGTTTTCCCAACATTTCCCTTCACTGCTCTGCTCCTATTAATTGTAGCGTGATGAAACGTATACTATAACCAGCTCAGGAGTATGAAAAATAATTGTACCAAGTTTCGTTAAAATCTGTCGAGTACTTTTTGTTTCTATAACGGTTATACAGACAGACAGACAGACAAAAATTTTACTAATTGCATTTTTGGCATCAGTATCGATCCCTAATCACCCCCTGATAGTTATTATTTTGGAAATATATTTCATGTACAGAATTGACCTCTCTACAGATTTATTATAAGTATAGATAGATAAAGATATAGATAATTTTGAATAGGTAATACTTACTCGTTTTGCCAGTGAGTTGAGAGGGTAAACGTTTAAGCTATACACTCGAGGTATTCCTAGAGCCAATTACCGAAGCCTTTAACATTTTCGTTCCATGAGTGGCGACGAGCATTCCCGATTTCAGACTCATTTTTCAATATTGGATACATTATGTATTTCCATTTGAACAGTCACATATTTTTTATTGCCTCGGATGGAAACAAAGATTCAAAATTCTATTGATTGATAGGTTACGTACCTACAATGGCGTTGGCTAGACGAGAGTAATTTAAAAACATTAGAAATATTAATAATCCGTTAATCAGTCGATAAAAAATATTATGCAAGTATTATCAATAAAAACGAAATCTTTTTCCGTAATCAATATTCAGAAATTACTAACTTTTAAATACAATAATTACGATTAATAATACGCCTCAGGTTAGGAGCTGACCATACTTATTCCCGATCCAACCGAATCTGGCTTACAAATTACCCCGACATATCATTAAACATGCTACAGCTCCGCCTTCGCATCATTACTGATGCGATGAGCCGACTAATAGCCTCTACTGTAATTGCGATTTATGCAATAGATTTTTGGTATAAAGGGGTCGTTCAAGTATTACGTAACGCAATTTTTGAAGATTTTTGAACGCCCCCTGTAACGCGCCGTAACGTTTTCCTGTACGCTCCTCTCCAAAAGTTATGCAACTCTAAAGTGACATTTTTTTGTAATATTCACAATTATTTTATGCAAAATACCAGAAAATATATAAAATACCTTTGTTATTTTTTAAAAATAAAAAAAAACAATGTTACATAACGCTTTGTACGAGACCACCCCCCTCCCGCCCCTCTTCTTCATTGTCTACTTTCTACACAGGGAAAATATATAGCGGAGCTATCATTAGGGCAAATTCTATCCGATTGATCTTGACTGCCTCGGTGGCGTAGTTGTAATTGGACATGGTACAAGTACGACTACCACGCTGAGGTCCTGGGTTCGAATCCCGGGCCAGGCCAAATTAATTGTGACTGGGTGTTTCCATCTTAAAAATTACTCAGTCGCAGCTCGGAGTCAGGAAGTTGGTGGTGTGATACTCCCGTGCCCCGAAAAACGTAAAGCCGTTGGTCCTGCGCCTGATATCTCTCCGGTAATGTCGGCTTGCCGTCACACCGAACTATGAGAGTGAAGGAAGAGAGAGTGCTTGTGTATTGCGCACACACTTGTGCACTATAATATATCCTGCGTACCTGGCTGATCTCCGTTGAGATTGGCCGCCGCGGTCGAAATTTGGCTAGGTGCGAGCGGAGTCACGAGCAAAAGGTAGTGTATAAAATGTTTGCACCAACTACTTACCTCGAGGTTCTTATAAACGATTACTCTAATGGAATTCAATTGGTCCGATACTGATCGGATGATAGAAACGTAATGCACTCTATTCTTTATAGTTTTTATGACGTACTCAACGGAACACGTGTTGGCATCAGTAATCTTGTTTGTAACGGTACTTTTTGAGTTTTTTTGGCATGTATGTTTTGGGAGTGTTACAAAAGGTTGTTTATGTAGTCTTGTTCGTGTTTTGATAATAGTCATGGTTAAATTTGCATTTAATGCTTTTTTTTTTGGAAAATCTGTTGAATATATTATACGAATTTGCGTGATTTTGCATCATATTTCCAATTAAATAAATATTGGCTCTACGATAGAAATAGAATTACCGAACCAAAGCAATACAAATTCACAAGCACTCACTTACAGATTTTATCCCCGAAGAGGCAGGCAGAGATGCAACTATTGAACTTACTTTTCACGCGTATACCGTCATGATGTGATAGGAGGCGAGCCTATCGCCATATCGGGTACAAACTCCAGATTCCAGGCTGATACTGAACAAAAAATCCTAATATCACTTTGCCCGGTTTAGGATTCGAACCTGAGACCTCAGCACTGTAGTCTTACCTCAATAAAACTATAAAACCAATGAAAACTATAAAAAGAAGGATTAGTGGTAGAAGGTTAATGTTTCATAATTCTTCCAAAAGAGAACTACAAATATGATTCTGCAAGGTTTCGAAAATGACATCGTATCAAGTTTTCTTTATTCATAGTATTAATAAAAATTAGCACATCCCTAGCCTCTCTCTTGGCTGGTTCACTGTAGAATGTATTTTACCCTTTCTACATCTGGCTACTTTCTGAATGGACCGTTTTCGCTTCGTGTAGTACAAACCACAGACTATAAAAACGTTAATTTTATTTCTGTAATGTCTAATTAAACCTCTGGATGGCGCCGAATGTAATGAAGTTGAAGATAGCGGGAGCATGGTTTAGGGTTGTCACTCCGGAACTTACTTTAATTTTAATTTGGTTCATCGATATATATGTACTACGTACTAGATCTAGCGTTCCGTACACTCATTATGTTCGTCTCTACTGTACTGCAATCCGTAATCCTGACTTTAGTATAATATAAGAACTTGAGTCTAAGTGTAAACCTGGACGTGAATAAAAAATATTAGTCAAATAAGTAAAATTATTTGTTGTTCAAGTGAATAAATAGATAATAGTGACGTTTTGGTTGCCATTTTAGTTCAGATTTGAACTAATAGTTTAAGGATGTTCGTGTCTATAGAATATATGTCAATGGGTTTAATATTGAAAAATTATATGACTTACTTTGTTGATTGTATTATTTAATTTGTTGTCATTCATTAAGATGTCGTATCGGTTTACATTTTCTTTTATTTTAAAGAACAATATCATATTTTTGTTGCATAAACTATAATTCATCAGTATTCATCTTAAGAAATGACGCGATACGTTTCACATGACAGGTACAAATGCATTAAACCAGATAATCAAACAGCACTATGAAGTCACGATACTAAGAAAAGAAACATAAAAATAGATGTTCTAAAGAATGTAAATATTTGTCGATTTTTTTCGGACTCGCTGATGCCAGGAAACATTCTCTTTAGCGTTCGCAATTTGTCTATTTTGATTTCCGAATATATTTCAACTGGTAAGTATTGTTTTTACAAGAATTTATAAATCGTTTATAACACTTCCAAAAAATTGTGATTCATAAAAACATTACATACAAAGAATGGGTTGTGCTTTTCTATACAGATATTTAATGATATGGACAAGAAGTGTGAAGGAGACAAAACTATTGAGAAGAGACACGGGTAAATGCCACACTATCGCTTTACTTCTTTTTAGAGAGTTATCGTATTTGTAAAAATATTTTCCAGCTCATTTCCGACGTTAATTAATGTTATATACGTTAATTAATGTTTTAGTTTGATTGTATATGTATGCTAATTATCGGTTTATTGCTGGAATAAAAATATTTTATTTATTATTATTTATAATGTAGTTAATTGAGTAACACCGAGTGCCAACCCTAGCGAAGGTATAAGATTAATTTGATACATTTTTCACAGCATGTAGTTTTAATGTTAAATTACCGAATGTTTGTTGGGTTTTTAGACGGTTTAGACAAAATTATTGGAAGTTGGAAATTATTGTTATTACTATAAATGATCATGGATCACGAATCACGATGAAAGAATCAATGTTTACTTTTTAAATTTCGACTAAATGAACTTTGCCATTTTACTCTTAAGTTTTATTGCTCACGGCTCCGCCCTCATGATAAAGTTTTTCCGGGATTAAAGTCCCGCTTTGTATGTTCCCGGGGTAAAAGGTGGCCTATAGCACCCAGAAGTAATGTAGCTTCCTATTAGTGAAAATACATCAAAATTGGTTCAGGAGTTCCTGATATTAGCTCGTTTAAACAAACAAACTGTTCAGTTTTATATATTAGTATAGATAAAAGTGTAGAGTTGAATTATCAACCATTCTTTGAAATTGTTACTGGAAGTTAATATGCCTCATTGCGCGATTTAAATTCCTTGGCGAATTGGCACTTGTATTCGGCAATTTTTTATACATCTGAATGACGAGTTCACTAACCTGTTTGTAACGTCTCGAAATATTTATTTCGCATACACAGGCAAATAGATTTTATTTTAGGACTTGTAATGAGTCTGTCGCGTCTTGTAATGCGAAAATCGATTCAGGTTATTTGAAAGTTATTTCGGAGCCAGACAAATGAAAATAGATGAAGAAATGAACAATCTTTTTCTACTATATATATTTTTTATCTAATTGGTCGTTAAAGAGGTTATATGAACGAATGATATATTTAATAGTCTACGAATGATAAGTAAAATCTGAGATTGGGGCGATTTGTAACATGAGAAAATAATGAGATAGAATCTTCCAGATTTATTCGATAATAATATGTCATTAGAAAAAGTTACAAAGTTTTCCCAATTTCTGTCGTCGAAAAACAGTATACTAGCACTGCTGTTTTATTATTTGCAGGGCTTTGTAAGACATTATGAGCCTTAGTCTGTTGTGAGAGAGTTGTAAGTAAAATGTAATGCCTCGATCCAAATTCTAGATGGTATTGCTAATACCTATAGATAGTTGGGTTTATAATCAAGCAACTTATTTAATAAAAAAATAAATTAATTGCTGTCTCGCCTCTTATTTAATTTTTTTATACTTGCACGGCAGTATCCCGACTGCACCTAATGGTAATTGGAGTGAGGTCCAATAGTATGTCGATGAGAGATGATTAATCCTCGGCAGTCGACACAGTTATGCTGGCCTGTTGGAACCGTATACACAGGGTGATACGGAAACGCGACGCACTTATGTAGGCTACTATGGCGGGTGTTAACACCTTGTGTACGATCGCTATACGGGCGAATATAAAATATATCCTACCAGCACATTCAGAGTACGTAACGTTCAAATAACATGTGTGAAATCGAATATCGGTTTATCTTGAAACATGTTTACTGATTCGTTATTTGTATTCATAAGACGACTACGCATTGAACATTCGAGACCGTTCTAAGGTGTTATTGATCAGAGAAATTGCAATTTACTATAATAATAGCAATTTATAGGGTGGATTGTCAAAAAGCAATAAAAAACAGTACATTGCAAAATTATTTTTTATGTTTACGCGAATGTTAGACATTAAAAATAAACTATTTTTCGGATTTTATCGAGGTTTTAATATATTGATTTTCTCCCGACGTTACGGCGTATGTTTTCCATGACCACGAAGGCTGCAGTCTTCGAAACGTCAGCAGAAAATTAAAATATAAAAACCGCGATAAAAACCCAAAAATAGTTTAATATTAATACATTGCATTAATATATTTAACTATATTGTACAAAGGAACTGCGTTTTATAAAGACCTTTCTCTGTCTATTTTCAAAATGTAACAGGGGAACATCATGATCTTGTCATTAGATGTAATGTTCTTGCATTGCTTGCAGAGAACGGCAGTACAACGTCCCATTTCAACAGAATTGTAGTTACTAGATTAAAACGCTAATGGGACCTTCCGTCAGTCGTTTGCATTGTGTTGCTTCGATCAAGTTCTATGCCAGAGAATAGGCAAAGAACTTAGGATAAACTAATCTTTATTGACAACAGTAATTTATAGGTATTGTATAAAATTCTGCCTGTCAAACAATATTGCTTGCGTTGGGATAGATCTTGTAAGACAGCAGTAGCGTAGGTTGGTACAGGGGGGCCCTATATCTAAATTTGTTAGGGGCTCTTTAGGGCAGTGCGAACTTTTGGGCGCCTGCTTATTTTAATGTAGATATGGGCCAAGAGGGGCCCCAAAGCCGGGGGCCCTGTATCACTGATACGGAGGTAGCTACGCCTTTGTAAGACGGCAGGATTAGTAGACCTCTGGTAATTAAATAATACTTCAACCAATATTAAAATTGCAATTACAGGCAGATTTTTTGCCATGTGGTAAGTTATCCCGATCCACCTGCATCATGCTTGACATAATTGTTTACAGCGCAGCTCAAGGCTAAAGCTGGTAGACTGGCTAGGTTAGGGCCTATTTATCCTCACCAGTGAGGAGCGCGGTGCGTCCTTGAAATTATTTAATAAAGTATAGATATATATTTTCTCCTTTTACCTCCCAGTTCGAGATATATTATGCTTTGCTATTTTAAAGTTACTTCTAGCACCAAATGTATGTAACTGTCCGTAGTTATAAAAGTAGCTTTAAATAATGATTATAATCATGTGTCTTGATTTGCAATAAGTGCAACTATATTCTCCTCGGTGATTAATAAATTATTTTATTTTAATCTACCACATTAAAATAATACTTAGTTCAACCAATAAAGTTTTATTAGTGAGGGATAAGCTGTTACTTCGCTTATCAGAATAAAATAATTCCGCCAGCACCGCGAAACCTTTATCAAGCAACGTCAAATAGACCTCGTCACAAAGAGGGCTAATTTAAAGGGCCTTTAGTGGCTTCCTTGGTTTTATCTCGGCGTCGGACACTGAATAATTAAATGGACATGTCTTCTACCCGCACCCTCGTCATTTGTGGTCGTGAATGTTTTTTTGGCAAGATTAACGTTTTGTGCAAATAACTTGATGTTATTTTGCAGACCGTGCGGTGTGTTGATCCTTTATTATTATCTTTAAATGAACAATGTTTGTTTTAAAAATATAATTAATATTTGCCACAGTTGGTTCAATTGATTTTAAGAATATTCAATTGTCGAATTTGTTTCGTAGTGCTAACCTTTTCTTCAGACTATCATCTCTCTAACCAACCAACTACCAAGTCCTATTGGACCTCTGTAGAAATAGTCGGAATATAAATATAAAATGCTTTATTAATTACGTAGGCAAATATAGTTGCGATTGTGATAAGTCAAGGTACATGGGAATATTTAATAACTACATAGTATAAAACAAAGTCGCTTTCTCTGTCCCTATGTGTGCTTAAATCTTTAAAACTACGCAACGGATTTTGATGCGGTTTTTTTAATAGATAGAGTGATTCAAGAGGAAGGTTTATATGTATAATAACAGCCATTAAATAGTGGAGAAATATTGCACCCGTGCGAAGCCGAGGCGGGTCGCTAGTAATCTATACTTATAATAAATCTGTAGAGAGGTCAATTCTGTACATGAAATATATTTCCAAAATAACTATCAGGGGGTGATTAGGGATCGATACTGATGCCAAAAATGCAATCTATCTATACTTATAATAAATCTGTAGAGAGGTCAATTCTGTACATGAAATATATTTCCAAAATAACTATCAGGGGGTGATTAGGGATCGATACTGATGCCAAAAATGCAATTAGTAAAATTTTTGTCTGTCTGTCTGTCTGTCTGTCTGTATAACCGTTATAGAAACAAAAACTACTCGACGGATTTTAACGAAACTTGGTACAATTATTTGTCATACTCCTGTGCTGGTTATAGTATACTTTTCATCACGCTACAATTAATAGGAGCAGAGCAGTGAAGGGAAATGTTGGGAAAACGGGAGAAGTTACTCCATTTTTTAAGCTTCCGTCGCGTGTGCAACCTTAATGGTTAAAGCTACATAGAAATCATGTATGACGGAAATGTTCTCCTTAAAATTATGTAAAAAATATCCCACGACAGCATATGTCTATCTTTTATGGTTGACTCACAATGACACGTGTAACTCCCGATAGCTTAGCAGTTCGAAGCTTTCTCATTATATTTGTTTACTAATCTTAGGAACTATCGGTCCAAACTGAAAAATTCTTTTTGCGTTGGATAGCCCTTTATTTGTGGATTGCTATAGGCTATATATCATCACGCTATACCCAATAGGAGCGGAGCAGCAATGGCTAATCTCTGGAACTACCGGTCCAAACTGAAAAATTCTTTTTGCGTTGGATAGCCCTTTGTTCGTGGAGTGCTCTAAGTTATATATCATCACGCTATGACCAATAGGAGCGGAGCAGTAATGGCTAATCTTAGGAACTACTAGTTTGAACTGAAAAATTCGTTTTGTGTTGGATAGCCCTTTATTTGTGGGGTGCTATAGGCTGTATATCATCACGCTATGACCAATAGGAGCGGAGCAGTAATGAAACATGTTACAAATACGGGGACAATTTATTAGTTTTGAGAGCTTCCGTTGCGTGCGCTGCGTAAACGGTTAAAGTTATGCAACAATGATGTATGTCGGGATTATTCCTCTTAAAAAGTTCTAAAAAAATATATTATAAAACAAAGTCCCCCGCTGCATCCGTTTGCCTGAACGTCTTAAACTCAAAAACTACCCAACGTATTAAGATAAAATTTGGAATTGAGACAGTTTGAAACCCTGGGAAGAACATAGGCTCCCGGGAAACTACTACTTTTATAATGGAAAACTTTAGCCTGAAAAACTTTATAACGCGGGCGGAGCCGCGAGCAAAAGCTAGTTACTAAAATAAAGTCGCGTACATAACTTAAGACAATTAATGTGTGCGTGCTCGTCCGATTAAGGCTAAATATTATGCTGCACATGACGAAAACTATAGTATTTTTTCACAACCAGCGAAATAGTTCAAATTGTGGTAGAGTACTTATTAGACAATTGATACAACCAATTCTGAATCCAATTGACTGTACAATTATGGTCAAAAGGCGAAAGAATACTTACTATCAAAGAAATAACATCTAAGATCAAACTATAACGAAGATAATAATCAAAGCCAGTCATTTCACAACACAATCAGTGCATTATATTCCGTAGGGACGTTCACGATCCGGTTAAAGAACAAAAGAGTGACAGAACTATCCAGAAAAACAAAGACGATAAAACAAAACAAACGATAGAACAGTAATGAGTATCGGACTCGGTGTGGGGACAAATGAGTGAGATTGTCGAGAACAATGCTCGCGTTTCAGCGGTTGGAGCTTCGCATGCAAGTCGATCTCAGTACAAATTCGTAGAGATTATGCGACAGACGGGAAATTTTAAGGAGCGAATATAAGTTAATATTTTTTATTATTTCAGAAGTTTCTTTAGTGAGGTTTTTACGGATACTCGTTATGGAACATGTTTGCATTGTCATCAACATGATCTTATGAGCCGTATGATGTCTCCTGGTGTATGTACATAGACTAAAAGATTTTTAAACCGATCTATTGGCAGCGGTATACATGTTCATAGATGTAAAACTAAATAATCCTAAAATATCATTCCACGTTACATAGAAGAACAGATTACCAAATCGATTGATAAACTAGAATGCAAATCGATGATATAAATATTTAGGGAAACTATTATCGATTATTTTACTTATGTTAGTCACATCTCTAGTGTGGAGCGCGACGAAACGGTATCGGAGAACGTTTACACTACTCTGTTTTCAATAAAAGGAACGTATTTACTCGATACGTTTACCGATAGCTTATATCGATCTAGCCTGGAGGTACGAAACTAAAACGCTTTTCACATCAGGGGCTAGAATAGTTCTTTTTTAGTAAAAGACGTTTCTAGACCTTCTCGTCGATTAGTAGTATCGATCATTAGACTTGAGCTTTCGTCGATACGATGAAAATGTTATTTGATGACAATGCAAAATCTGAAACGAAATATTGAGGCAGGAGAAGCCTATGACGTATTAACCTGTATGAAATGTTGGATATTTTATTAACCACGGTTCACGAATTCTAAAAGATTTTTTATTTGGTCACGGAAACGTGGATTCCAATAGAATGTTGACTGACGAGAGATGATTACCCCTCGGCACTCGACACAATTATGCCGGCCTGTTTGAACCGGATATACACAGAGTGATCTTGGAACGCGACACACTTACGTGGGCCAATATGGCGGGACTTAACACCTTGTGTGTGCTGGTCGCTATCCGAATATAAAATATATCCTATCATCAGCAATGTAACATAATTGATATTTTTAAATTGTGTTCTTAGTATTTGTAGTGTAGTAAGCAGTCCAACCGTTCCAAATAATGAAACTACATCAGCACTATTAATAAGTATTTAATTATATTGCACTTATATATTTTAACATAAATTGCTAATCTGGCTTAGAGACAAACTTGATACTTAAACTATTTAACATAACGACCATTCCTTCTCCCGTTCAGACGGCGGAATCCAGAGACCAAGCGGAATCCCTCTCGCCGTTCTTTTTTCGTTTCTTGTTTTTTTTTTAAAAGTCAACTTGTAACTGCCATCACTCTGACCGTTATTTTTTATGTTGCTGTGCTGCCAGAGTATTAAAGGTTGATAGCTCAATTAATAAAATCTATATGAATAACGATCAGAGTGTTGGGGTTTATAAACTGAATATAACAATTTATTAACATCTGTATTCTATTTTCTTTCAAAACCTTACAGTAGCATAATATAACCAATACATTTCTTGTTTTTCGTCTGCAGTTGAATATTATCGCATTTGCAATTAGTTCGTACGTCCACATTTTTATGGAAATCCAATGTACATTTGGAACACTATTCCGAGATAACTTTAAGCGTATGTTAAAAAATGCAAAGGTTTTACGAGCGGACTCCGAAACCTTTTTGTGACCGACGTGGATGAACGAAACGAGTTTTTTTTACAGGAACGGACTGATAGAAATGTCTATCTATGCACGTGAATCTTGTTGAAATCCTACCATTCATTCGATTGTAATTCGTTCGGTCTTCGTCAAAATTTATCTTTAGTAGTTTGAAATAAGTATAGAAGTCTTATCTCACTAAGTTAAATTTATTTAGCGTTACGACCGTTTGCTTTAAGAGTAGGCAGATGTGTAGCGAATATTTTATTGTAGATTTTGTGTGCTTTTTATATTGCTTCGAATGACAAGACGAGTTCGTCGTTCACCTGATGGTAAGCGATACAACCGCCTATAAACAGTAGAAACACATTCAACAACTTGAATTACAAAGTATTGTTTGGTATTCCACTGTGCCGCCATCCTAGGACATAAGATGTTAAGCATTATTATGTTCAGTAGTTAAACTGGCTACAATGTTCTTCAAACCAGAATACAACAGTGACACCACACTGCAGCTTAGAGGCAGAGATAGAAATTGCGGTGGTACCTACCCAGGCGGACACTCACATATGAGAGACCTACCACTAGTAACTATAAAGTAAAAGAAAGCATAATATATTCAAATTTTTACCAATTCACACATGTTCTACTATCTGAAATCCCACACGTACTTAGCTATGAATGAGGTCTTGTTTATAACTATTCCACTGAACTAATGAGCTGAATAAGTAACTATTTAGCCTTGATTGCTTATGTCTACTCTCTGCCTACTTTCGAACGTTTTTGTAACAATATGTACATGTTTTTTTATACAGCACGGCAAAGTGACTTCACTGCACCTGATGGTAAGTTAGGTAGGGTCCAATAGAATGTCTGGTAAGAGATGATTACCCCTAGACAGTCGACACAATTATGCCGGCCTGTTGTAACCGATATATACAGGCTGATCCCGTGACACACTTACTGGGTCACTATGGCGGGTTTTAAAATCTCGTACATGATGGCCGCTATCCGGGCGGATATAAAATATATCCTACCACCAACAATGTCGAAACAATTCATCATCATGTACTATTTATATTTGAGACTAGATGACCCGGTGAACTTCGTATCACCTACATACATTTATTATTATTATTCATCGTGGAACGCAATTTTGCCATACCAATACGTACGTTATCATTATAATCTGTCTCTCGCTAGTCGAGAGTACGGTTTACGCGTGCGGTAGCTTATCGCACATTTGATTAACTTCGACTATGTAAGTCATCTTCTCCGTGGCATTTTGCGACAATAACGATAAATAAAGTTCTCACGCACTGACAAATTGATGATAGATTTTAATAATAGTCTTGAAATTTATTTATTTATTTTCTATTTTTAAGAACCCACTGACACTTTTACACTTTATTTATTTCTGAAATGTTTTGTATTTGAACAAAATAAACCAAAGAAATCGGACCTCATAATACAACTATGAAACAGACTTATTTCTGAATACATCTATATATATGTTACAGTTCTTTATTTCTAAAAAGAGAAAAGACATGAAATGTTTGACAGGTAGGAACATTTTGTATTGAAAACTTATATTGTCGTTTTTAGTATTTTCCGTTATTTATTATTTATGTTCGTCACCGTTTAATCCATCCCTGGACTTCCACAAATAATTCAAAACCAAAATTAGCCAAATCGGTTCAGCCGTTCTCGAGTTTTAGCGAGACTAACGAACAGCAATTGATTTTTATATATATAGATGACGAATTGTCTAAATATCGCGCATACTTCCGACACATGAGACCAAAACAATGCCCCAAATCTTGCCAAAATAGTAATATTTTACAGTAGGAAGTGACTGTGACACCGTGCGACGTGCCATGACGTTTCACATCCGACGGCTCGGAACGGTTCCAACACCTTGTTGAGCGGCTCATTGGGTTTAGTGGGTGATAGGGTCTGTTTATATAATGATTAAAATTCAATGTTATTTGGTGGTCTGGTGGTTGCTGATCTTTAATAATGAATTAAGGAAATATAAAATTATTGAAATAGAATTCCTCAAAGTTATTCAAAGGTGTTAAATCGGCAGGGAATTGCAATACACCGAGCAAACGTTTACCCTTATACTTGTACTACGATAGAGCAACATCAGCGATAAGCGATTTAATCGCTTCCCTGCATCGCTTTGCTGTAGAATATATTCTAAGACGCATTAAACCTAATGCTGCGTCGAAGCAAGGCAAACTCACGAACTTTTTACTTAAATATCGAAATCGAAAGTCGTTAGTGGTAATAGTTCTAAATCGGATACCAAATATATAACGTTGTATTTATATAGCATAACACAAAAAGAGCAATATAAGGAGCATCATCTGACCTCCTTTAAACTATTTTTATTCAACTAATTGACTGCATATGAGTACAAAGCAATTACGCCGCCACGATTAAGCAATACAATTAAACAAGATGAAAGTACGTCGACTTACAAGGAAGGAACTTGATGAGGACACTATATAGTTAGATCAAACTAACTTTGTATATATGTAAACACTAGCTTTTGCCCGCGGCTCCGCCCGCGTTATAAAGTTTTTCAGGGTAAAGTTTTCCGTTATAAAAGTAATAGTTTCCCGGGAGCCTATGTTATTCCCAGGGTCTCAAACTGTCTCCATACCAAATTTCATCTTAATACGTTGGGTAGCTTTTGAGTTTAACACGTTCAGGCAGACAGATGCAGCGGGGGACTTTGTTTTATAATATATTTTTTAGAACTTTTTAAGAGGAACAATCCCGTCTTACTTCATTGTTGCATAACTTTAACCGTTTACGCAGCGCACGCAACGGAAGCTCTCAAAACTAATAAATTGTCCCCGTTTTTTCAACATGTTTCATTACTGCTCCGCTCCTATTGGTCATAGCGTGATGATATATAGCCTATAGCACTCCACAAATAAAGGGCTATCCAACACAAAACGATTTTTTCAGTTCAAACTGGTAGTTCCTGAGATTAGCCATTACTGCTCCGCTCCTATTGGTCATAGCGTGATAATATATAACTTAGAGCACTCCACAAACAAAGGGCTATTCAACACAAAAATATTTTTTTAGTTTGAATCGGTAGTTCCTGAGATAAGCCATTACTGCTCCGCTCCTATTGGGTATAGCGTGATGATATATAGCCTATAGCACTCCACGAACAAAAGGATATCCAACGCAAAAAGAATTTTTCAGTTTGGACCGGTAGTTCCTGAGATTAGTTATTACTGTTCCGCTCCTATTGGTCATAGCGTGATGATATATAACTTTGAGCACTCCAGAAACAAAGGACTATCCAACGCAAAAATATTTTTTCAGTTTGGACCGGTAGTTCCTGAGATTAGCCATTACTGCTCCGCTCCTATTGGGTATAGCGTGATGATATATAGCCTATAGCACTCCACGAACAAAGGGCTATCCAATGCAAAAAGAATTTTTCAGATTGGACTTGTAGTTCCTGAGAGTATAGATGTATAGATAAAAATTAAGTGCTATTTCAAAGCAATGTAAGGTTAGGACTTAGGGGGCTCTATTCCGTCTACGGAAGCGGTTCCATCTTTTCGCGATTACGTTCGTTCTAATTGAAGGACAGCTTTAAGAATCGTATAGGTAAATTGTTTTTTGAATATTTTACCTATACGGATAACAAAAAAATTGCCATAACAAAAAAGAACACAGGTATCTATATTATAGTTCATAATTCTTGTTATTACATAATTTACTCTGTCCTATACTTTGGTTGTCTTTTCTTCACATCTCAGTAGCCCTTATATTAAAAGATACGACGACACCGCATGCCAATCCCATTGTGAGAACCCAAATATAGGGCAAGGGAACTTGAATGAAGCCACGTGTTTCTACGCAGTTTATTTTTATAGGAAGTGCGTACTTGCTTTCAACTGCGCAGCTGGAGTCTTATGCGTTTGATATTAGAAAGCTACTGCGCAATAACCAATATCTGTGGGGCTGTAACTTAAGTGTTATGATATGCCAGTAGCTGGTTTATTTGGTCTTATTTTTTAATACCACGCTTGGCGATAGTTTCGGCGCATATCAAAACATAGGAAAGAATATACATGGCGAAAAGTGGATGGTTGCATCTCTGCCTACCCGATTCGAGAATAAAGGCGTGATGTGTGTTTCTTAATACGACTCAGTTGAAATAGTATTTGTTTTGAATTCTTTCTAATTTTTATTTATTTATTTTACTTTTATTTTATTTGCTCACAACTATCAATAACCTACTAATATAGGACGAAATGAAAACAATAGACCAGCCAATTAAGACCCACCGCATAAAGCACAATTTTAATTCATAGGTATTTTTTATAATTATCGTGAAACTGAATTATTAATGCTTTATGTTACATCCTTGCGTCTGTTAATTTTATTGTTACATATAGCTAAATCAAGTCTTATCTATGGGAAGGTCTGTTCCTTTCCATGAATTTTGATATAAATTTGAAAAGAACACCATAAAGAATACTTCCTCTATTCGAAAATATTGCAATTCGCAAGCAAAAGCCGTGTAAAGTTACAAATGACAATCGATTTTTCGTCGCTGCGAGCTGGAATATAGTCGACGATATATTCCCGTTTGCTCCTATTTTTACAGATGTGCACCCGACGCGTGTAATCGCAGTTTTTTTGTTTCATATTTTGTCACAAGTTTGTAAACATGGTGACGGAATCTGGACTATTTACGATTTTGTTTTTCTTGTTCGCGCGAAATGTCATGATTCGAAACTATTAGAAGAGACTTCTAGATTTCGTTTTTATAATTATTATTAGCTGTGTCCACGGCTTTGCCCGTGTTGAAATTAGTGGGTCACAAAGTATTTCCCGCGAATATCCCGACTCACGAGATTTTTTACAACCTCGACCTTTTCAACAGTAATCGTTATATTTCAGTAAATTTACATAAAACCGTAATATACTATCAACCTAAACCTTTCTCAAGAATTGCAATATCTTTTAATAAAAACCGTACAACAATCCGTTCTGTAGATTTTGAGAAAATCGATCACATGCAGACAACTTTTGGGGACTTTGTTTTATAATTTGTATAGATATTCTGTTGCGAGTGGCAAAATCTTATGGGCGAGGAGTTAAGCTTAGACTGGCAAGATATCGCAGCAATATATTGCGCAAGTTCTAAATTCGTTTCAACTAGAGGAAATTAATAATTCTATACATATTCGCTGCAAGTCCGCAAACTTCATTTGTAGAAGTCAGCTTGCCACGAATGCTTACATGTGAAAATCGCTCGCGGAAGATAATTTTGCCAGAATTCTTTCTAATCTAAATCCTGCTTAGCGTCGCTCTTTGTTATTCGAGTTTGTTCCTAAACGTGTACTTACTATAATCCATAGGAATGCTATTTATATTATTATTCTTAAACGGAACTTGAAAGTTTAATAGTATATCATCCTACTGATCGTCAAATCGTTTGATGAAAAATTCATACGAATAGATATTTCTGTAATATGTGATCCCAAAGCCGCAACGTCCTTGGAGATGATCCATCACAGATATTTGACGTTAAATTTTGTACCGAGTGTATAGTCAGTAATAAAAGTGGCTAAAGAATTTCAAATTGGCTATATAGCTAGATATTTTGTATACGTATGAATGTGTTTTTTCTTCGCTAAAATAAACTGAAAAGGTTTACTTAATCACTATGACTACATAGTATAATATACACAAAGTCGCTTTCTCTGTCCCTATGTGTGCTTAAATCTTTAAAACTACGCAACGGATTTTGATGCGTTTTTTTTAATGGCAAGAGTGATTCAAGAGGAAGGTTTATATGTATAATAATAACATCCATTAAATAGTCAGCATTGCACCCGTGCGAAGCCGGGAGCAGGTCGCTAGTTTAATATAAATATAAAGTTTACGATTCAACATATAGTGTACAAGTGATTTGGAGTTTTAAACTTTTTTTATTTATTTATTTATAACATATTATGACATCAGTTCACGGCGGCCACTGCACTAGGCTCCAAGCCCGTATCGAAATAGACCAAATAAGAATTAACAATATGTATACATTTTGTTAATTCTTAAAATGCTCAAATATTTTCTCCTTGTCTCCACTATAAGGTTGACTGGGAAAGAATGTTTTTGGCATTTAGTTCGCATATAAACAATATAATTGTATGTGAAGTGCAAAAATAAATAAATGTTTTTGTCGCTGCCTGTACATTGCGATGTTCAATATTCCCAAATCTATTCCAACATTTCGAAGAATAATAAAACTGTTTGCTGACTTATGTTTATTTGTGATTCGGTTTATAGCGGATTTATGTAGTGTTGCTAGTTGTAAATTTTTGAACAAATTACTCATTTTATATCTGTTTTGCGTCTCGTTTTTCTAGAAAATTATTTGCTAGACGTAAATAATCGTATACAATATTGATGATACTATTCTAAAACAGATCGTGTCATGCAACGTCCCTTGACATTGGTGTTTATAAAATTGAGACTTGTATATCCAAGTGTTCTTAATTTCTGATGTTTTTGGACCTACTGCAATGTCAGTAAGAGTAGCACAGACTTTGTTTAAGAGTTTTTTACGGATAAGGTGGACGCCATTTTTGAAAAAGTGGAGCAAGTTCGACATATCTGTAGTTACGATATAGCTGATTAACTGAGAATTGACCACAAAACAGCTTTGACCCAAAAGAATTCTAAAATTATATAAAAGATACAGGATTTGAAAGTATGATGGTATAAATTACTGAGCCTTAAAATTAGACTAATAAGTCATAAAATCGGACGCATATTTTCACCCACTAAAATCGTGACATAAAAATCGGTCGGCGACAAAAGCGATCCGACATTCCTTTCCAGTTTAATAGTAAATTTCTTTCGTGGGCCATATTTTTGCTTTACGACTTTCTAGTACGGTACTTAATAAGAATAGCCAACTGGAGATTTAGCTCTTTAATAAAGATACGGCAGATGCAGACGATATTCGCTTTCGGAATATAAATCGGGATTGAAGTTAATGTGTCTTTAAAGTCTTATGAGACGCCACATGGGCATGATATCTTTAAGTTCTTAAGCCTTAAAGCCAAAGTTATTGGGACGATTATGTCATGATTATGATATATCATCACGCCTGTTGCCCTTTTTCGGGGGTAGTCAGAGGTGTTATCGCACCCGAATTCACCATATAACTTTTATTCACCGTGGCACAGTTGAGATTTCAGATAATGATTTATAGGTTAGGAATAGGTTCTTCAATTGAAACAATTATAACTATGAAAGGTGTCACTTACTATTTAAAATATCCACGATTAAATGGAAATTGCGGCAATTTGAGTGCGTTTCGTACGACGCCAATCATGGACGCCAAGATTGCTGTTAGGGAGGTGCATCTATCTGCATTTACATAATATATGTAGGTACTACTCTGCAATATTAAATTAATATTTTCGAACGTTGCGAAACTCAAGTGGCAGTGGGCAGGACACATAGCTCGTAGAACTGATGGCCGTTGGGGCGGAAAAGTTCTGGAGTGGCGACCACGAACCGGAAGACGCAGCGTAGGCAGGCCTCCTACGAGATGGACCGACGACCTGGTGAGGGTTGCCGGAGTCCGATGGAAGAGGGCGGCCCATACCGGTCCCTGTGGCGCTCAATGAGGACGGCCTCTGTCCAGCAGTGGACGATTCCCAGTTGAAATGATGATGATGATGATGAATTAGTCATTAATTTAGCAAATGTTTGAAAAATGCGATTATATTAGATAGTCTGTGGGTTTGACTAGTTTTAATACAAAAAGTTTACAGGCATTGAATTCAACAAGTTCGGATTGGTTGGCGCGTAATTCTATCTAGTTTTAATATGGAAACTACAATCCATGCATATAATCGCTTTAATTCTTGGGAATCCTAAAAGTTCCATCCATTTCGTATTAATCCGGTTCCCGGTATCCCCATTTCGCGGGATTACAGGAATGTCGATTTTGATTCACTGTCACGTACGTGATTTGTTTACGTGTTTCATCCCGCTTTTGATGTGTAACTATGAAATTATATTTATAACTCTGCCGTGTCTGCAATTTATCGATCATAATTCTATGATACATGTAGGTTATTTTATGATGAATTATAAACATTAGAGTTCTTTATGAATATAATATCAGCCCTGTATTATACTTGCCCACTGCTGAGCACAGGCATCCTCTACTACTGAGAGGGATTAGGCGTTAGTCCATCACGAGGGCCTAGCGGATTAATAGACTTCACACATCCGTAAAATCTCAAGTATGTCAATTCTCTCACTATGTTCTCTTTCACCGTTAAAGCAAGCAATAATTCACGAAGAATACACACATAATTTTAGAAAAGTCAGAGGTGTGCCCTTGGATTTTGAATCTGCGGATATTCGTCTCGGCAGTCCGTTCCACAACCAACTATTAAAGTTCTTTAAAAACGGGGAATAGCTGAACGTCAGATAATTCTTCAAGAAGAAAATATTTTGCAGGGGTGGCAGTTTTAGTAGGTGCGTACTTGCATAATAATAATAAGGATTCCCTCCAATAAAGCTGAGAGTAACACCTAGTCAATAATACAGAGATAATCTCCACGCAATGAAAAAGCTGTGAGTATTAACACGTTTACGACTGATAATTATGAATGAGATCTAATGAGCCATGGATTTATTCTCTGTTCATCATCTGGCACTATTATCTAATGATGTTCATGTGGTGACGGTTTTATGATGCTTGTGATTTAGTACCGTGGTTACGGATCAAAGGCGGTATGTGGCTTTCGATTTTAGGATGCATAAATACATTCATAAAGCATAAGGATTAGTGTTGGGTCATATTTACTATAAGGCGAATGTGTACACATATTTTTAGAAGAAACCGCTGAACATTTTTGCATATTTATTTACGTAGACCATATTGTCCAGAATTAATATAGAATAAGTTTTATCTCGGAAAAGGACTTTTAATCTGAGATAGCTGGCAATGAAATATTTGGTATCAACTTACTAGGATTTTATATAGGTGAAAATTTAATTGAATCAATCTTAATAGAAATCAGCCAGGTACGCAGGAGATAGTATAGTGCACCAGTGTGTACACACGCACTCTCTGTTCATTATTCTCATAGTTGGGTGAGACGGAGATCTGAAATAACCGGAAAAATCAGGCGTTAGACTAATGGCTTTACGTGCTTTCCGAGGCACGGGCGCATCACACCGCTAACTTCCTGTCTCCGAGCTGCGACTGACCAATTTTAAGATGAAAAATCCCATTCACAATTGTTTTGGTTCGACCCGGGATTTGAACCCAGGACCTCAGCGCCTAGTTATATTCGTAGTTCGTACCGCGTACGCTTTACAACTGAACCCCGAGGCAGACCAAGAGAAAATTATTACGTAACCAGAATATATTTTCCTAAAAGGTACAATAACAAAGCAACCGCGGTTGTTTGTGTTAATTAATTATCTTGTTAGGTTGTAACAAATTGTCATGACCTCCCACTGGGAGCCGAACTAGTTGGACTGTTGTTATGATATACGGGATTCTCTAATTGAATGCTATTATGTTACTTATTAATCTTTAAGGTGTTTTATTTGTTGTACTGAGGAGGTAGGAATATAAAACTCTAACGATGACTTGAACTATAAAATGCTTAATAAGATATGTTTTCATAGTTATTTGTATAAAATTGAGTAGCCAGACGAGCAATCATTTGCCTGGTTTGTGCCACAATTAACCATAAACTATAATAAAGGAACTTAAAATGTTAAGTAAGAAACTATACAGTACAATTGTAACTCTCCCAAATACATATTAGAGTTTGCCTGTACTTTACAATTATATATTCCTATCTCCAACCTAGCTTGTTCTTTAAATCATTCAGTTCTATAAAACAAACGAGGTCTAATATCTTTCAGCTCGCTTCTTGTAACACAAAGCAAAGATAATTCGCAAAGCCAGTTCCCATTTCGCATAGGAAGCATTTGAAAGTAACTAAATCTACTATTCTGATGTAAATGGCAATAATATTAGAGGAACCTACGATTAAGAATCACCAGTGTAGTTATTTGATAATTTATAGCGAGAATGCCTTGTAGTGGGACATGGTGAAGAGATGGGTTGATTCGTCTGTTTGATGGATGCTTCGACTTTCAACCAGTTAATGTTGATTGTGTGCAGTTCAATATAACTTAAGTAGCAAACGTTATTGTAGGCCTCCATACACAGAATAAGACAATGAACACAGAAGCAGCTCAACGGATTAAAGTAGTATGTAACCAAGGAGAAACTGTTTCAAAATAATAAATTAAAAATGGAATCGCAGACGCAGAATGTTATATCATGTGGAATGGCCTGCGCAGTGAATTTGTGTATGTAAATTATCTCGGTGCGGTCGCCGCAAGCGCTTGACTGATGGCCGCGGTTGACTCTGAACGCAAGCGAGCGCGGAATTTAATAACACTATGATTTATTGTCTCAGTTCAAAGGAATTTTAGGTTCGTTTTGCGAATTGGGAGCGATATTGTATTGTGTTGAAAACTGGATCTGTTGTGATTTCTTTTAGTTATTTTATGTTATATCAGTGGCAGTATGATATAGTCTAATACATTCAATTATACCTCCTTTGATTAGTTAATAGCATATTTTTGAGGACCGAACTCGAAAAGATAAAGGTCCTTTTTGCAACTATATCTTTTCGAGTTTAGGATTTTTTTCGATTTGATGATAATCGTTTATTTCTATCATTACTGGTTTGAGCTGAATTGCTTTTTAGCCACTTCCTGGACATCCTAGTGCGTTCTTAAATATATAAAATGTTACCTTGGTACCTATCAAATAAAAAAGAGAAATGACGCTGAAAAATATGGATACGTTCTTTTAAATTTCGTAGCTGTTGGCACTTCACACAATGACATACAAAATGTGAAGTGATAAATGACATTTTTGTCGCTTTTGTTCTAAACGCCATTTCTTTATTTCGAACATGTTATTCAAAATGGTTAACGTGCCTAATGTCCCAATATATCAACATAAATGGAGTTTATTTTCGATCTTAAAGTATATTTCGTTTTGGAAATATATTGTTGGCAGTATTTTGACATTTTAACAACTTTTCGGCTTCTTGTGCCAATTGTTGTCTGTTATTTTATAATAATTTGGCTATCCGCCGACGCATAGCCTTTGGACCATAACATGATTTCGTAAAAAAAGGGATTGTCTATAGTGGTAAATATATTGTTTTGATTACTTAAATATGCAATCAAATTTTTAAATTATTCTAAAGTATATAAGTTTCATTTTGAACGAATGACTACTTTGTCAACCCGCACTAGGCTTCCACCGTAGAAGTAGCAGATTGAGGTCTTAACCTTCTCAGCAACAAGAAAGGTCAGTGTTCCGCAGTGGGCGGTATGTAATACAAGGGAGGTATTATTAATGTATTAAGTCTTAGTTTACTTATTAAAATAATATAATAATAATATCAGCCCTGTATTATATACTTACTACACTGCAGTGCCTCCACTGAGAGGGATTAGGCCTTAGTCCACCACGCTGGCCTAGTGCGGATTGGTACTTCACACACCCTCGAAATTCCTATAGAGAACTTCTCGGGTATGCAGGTTTCCTCACGATGTTTTCCTTCACCGTTAAAGCCAGCGATAATTCACAAAGAATACACACATATTTTTTTAGAAAAATCAGAGGTGTGCCCTTGGGATTTGAACCTGCGGACATTCGTCTCGGCAGTCCGTTCCACAACGAACTAGGCTATCGCCGCTTACTTATTAAAAGAAATAACATAATTATGTATAGACTATTGCGTACTATTCCTCTACATCCGAGCTTTTTAAAAACCAATAAATCACAACACAAAGATACCATATTTTATACTCATATGTCAGTTATTTGAACCGGTTCATAAATAATGCGGCTTATCGCACTGAGAGATGAAACTAGTCTCTGGGTAGTATGTGGGATTTAGTTTAAAGGAAAGACTATTTTAGATTTGTAAATTATATAACGTGATGGAATATGAAAGTTCTAGAATGAAGACTTCCATCCACAGCCTAGCTTGCTTTTCCTTGTCTTCATAGGGGCTGCCTTAGTAGATGCAAACCGGTTCCACCATGTCCGTCTAGATTTGTCTGGAACAGGTTATTTTTTAATATTATTTTTTTATATAAACACGGTCAAGTGACTCCTCTGTTTGGTGATAGTGAGTAGAATCGTCTAGAGTATCGATTGACGAGAGATGATTACCCTCGGCAGTCGCCACAATTATGCCGGCCTGTTAGAACCAGATATACACAGGCTGATTCGAAACGCATTTACGTGGGCGACTATGGCGGGTTTTGACACCTTGAGTGCAGTTTATCTGTACGGATACAAATTCTTTGCCATCAATCAAGGACATCTCGTGGGTGACATCGACAGCTAACGGATTGAGTTGAAATTCACACTTTTTTTGTCCTAAGATACAAACGCTGTCACCTATCGCTTAGATTTTAGAATATATCCTCAGGAGCCTCCGTGCTCGTTATGTCGGCATTGTCGATCTGTCGGCGTAACTCATTGTCTGATTATGGACCTTGTTTCGTGTACCCTGGGTTTATTTTGTATCACAATGTCGAGTTACTTTTTTCATGTAATTGGCTGGAAGTAAAGTCGAAGAAAATGCGTTTTACTATATTACTTATAATGTAGAGAAGGGTTGGTAAAGTTTATTATTAATTTCGAATGTGTACTGAATATCTTGTTAAAAAATAACTATCTTATGTTTAGCTGATTGAACTCTGTTCAGTTGTTTTTGTCGCTGTTGTTGTGTACGTAAATTGTAATTAAAGCGTCGAATTCGCAGAAAAAATAGCAATTTGCCAACTCATTTTAATCTATATATATAAAAATGAATCCCTATTCCCCTTGGTCACGCAATCACGCGTGAACGGTTGGACCGATTTCATCATTTTTTTGTTGTGTTTGTTATTGTCAGGAAGGTTCCTATGAAAGAAAAATTCAAAAATTAAATTTAGAAAAATCTTTACGAAAATATTAATTTTATATAACTGTCAATTGTTTGAAATAACTGTCAGCGATTGATAGAATGTGCGCTGCAAACTCATAGTTAAGACGGGACAACGTCTGTCGGGTCAACTAGTCGAAATGCAAGTCGATATAAATATTGTAATTCTATATAATAATAATATCAGTCTTGCATTATATACTGTCCTACTGCTGGCCACGGGCCTTGTCTACCACTGAGAGGATTAGGCCTTAGTCCACCACGCTGGCCTAGTGCGGATTGGTAGCAATCAATGCAATAGGCCAGAATGTGTCTACACACACACCCTCAAAAGTCCTATTGAGAACTTCTCGGATATACAGGTTTCACAAGATGTTTTCCTTCACCAAAAAGCAAGCGATAAGAATACACACATAATTTTAGAAAAGTCAGACGTGTGCTCTTGGGATTTGAACCTGCGGACATTCGTCTCGGTAGTCCGTTCCACACCCAACTAGGCTATTGCCGATCTTAATCCACGTTCTAAAAAATATAAACGGCAATAAAAACTCAGCTGGGTTAAACCTATTAAAACTCATTAGGCGCTATTTCTAATCTTTATTAAGAAGCCAAAACAATAAAAT